>NC_067226.1:16051250-16362500 GCF_019924925.1 Ctenopharyngodon idella
TTTGTTTTTGGTTTGTCTTACCTTTTGATGTAACTTATGAAACTAATATATATATACAGTCAGCTCCAGAATTATTGGCATCCTTGGTAAATATGAGCAAAAGGGGCTTTGAAAATAAATCTATATGTTTATCCTTTTGATCTTTCATTCAAGAAAATCACAAAATTCTAACCTATCATTGAAGTAAAACAGTGGAAAGGGAGGGATGTTTTTCTCCAGTTCACATTGGCCACAATTATTGGCACCCAATTATTGCAACGTCCTTTTCCAAGAGAACAGCTCTGAGTCTAATGCCTGATGACTTTGGAGAACACCTGACAAGAGATCAGAGACCATTTGTCAGAGACTATAGGGTACAAGTCAGGGAACTGGGAACCAGGGCAGGTTTTGTGCTCAGTGACACATTTTTAGTATTTGGTAGAATCCATGTATCTGAACAAGATGTCCAGGACCTCCAGCAAAAAATAAATAATAAATAGGCCCACAACATTAAAGATCAAGCAGTATATTTAACCATAGGGTACTTTTCATCCCTGTTTGCACCAAACCCATCTGGTGGGTTTGCTGCCAAAAAGCTTTTTTTTTCTTTTTTTTTTCCATCTGACCATAGAACCAGGTCCCTTTTGAAGTTTCGGTCATGACTAACAACTGAATATGCTGGAGTTTGTTTTATGGATGAGATGTTTCTTGAAACCCTTCCGAACAACTTGTGGTGATGAAGGTGCTGTGCGATACATTTTTTTTTAGGCTTTCTGACCCCAAGACTCAACTAATCTCTGCAATTCTTCAGCTGTGATCCTTGGAGAGTCTTTGGCCACTCAAACTTTCCTCCTCACCGCACATTAGGACGATATAGACGTGCATCCTCTTCCAGGCAGATTTGTAACATCTTTAGTTGATTGGAACTTCTTAATTATTTCCCTGATGGTGGAAATGGGGATTTTCAATGCTTTAGCTATTTACTTGCAGCCACTTTCTGTTTTGTGAAGCTCAACATCTTTTGCTACACATCAGAACTATATTCTTTGGTTTTTCTCATTGTGATGAATGATTAAGGGAATTTGGCCTTTATGTTTCCTCATATGTATACTCCTGTGGAACAGAAATTCATGGCTGGACAATTTTCCTAGTGACCCTGTTGTCTTAAAAAACAACGACGACAACAACAAAAAAAAAACGTAAGTATGAATGGGAATATACTTCAGAGATATCGTACTCATAAGAGTTTCTGGGGTGCCAATGACCAACATGCATTGGAGAAAAACGTTTATTTCATAATGTGAGTTTCCCCCCACTTTCAGTTGTTTTACTACAACGAAAGGTTAGAATTTTGTGAATTTTTTTTGAATGAAAGATCAAAAGGATAAACAATTAGATTAATTTTCAAGTTGCCCAGAAAATGACACTGCATGATACCTCACCTCAATTCTTGCCACTTTCCCCTCACCGCACGAAAGTATATACTTATAGAAAAGAGGGTCTGTAAGGGATTTTTAAATTGAATTTGATGCATGAATGCGTTTCTTGTGTAGTGAAAAGCAGCTCAAAACAGAAATGAATATTAAATGGCCCACTATTACTTATTTATCGTAGTTTGAACTCTCATATTAAAGTACTTTTGACTTCCACCGATGTTTAGTTAAAAAGTTATACTCGTTACGTATAAAGAAAGGCTACTTATTCTATAACACATCAGAAGTAGCATTATGAAGTAATTTTGTAAATGTCGAGCTTGTCTCGTTCTGGTCGTATAGCTCTGTATAGGCATGAGCTGTATTGGTCAACACTTTAGATAAAGAATCTGTCCAGATGTTCTATGATGTAACGAGCAGAGGTGTATTAGCTGTTGCCACCACACTGTAATACTAATACTGTGTCTGTACACTCTCGAGTTTAAGTCACATTTGTTAGCACAAGACTGTAGCAATTCTGTGTGCATAAAGATAAAATTAACACATACAAGTCAGATTTTAAGGAATATTGCCAAATTATTGCCAAATTAATTAAGATCTACTTCCAACTGGTTGCATAGTATTTCTTTTCTGTTGGCTTTTAAGGATTTGTGCATTTTAGTTGCATCTATGGAGCTGATGTTCAGGAAAATCACTTTAAAATGGCTTACATTTGTGTGCTAAACTATTTCACTAGTTTCATTAGACCACATCGATATTGATTCTTACACCAGAAATAGCACCTTAGCATCAAAGCCCATTGTAAATGTTGACTTTTAATGAATCTACATCTCAAATGTGTCATTTCTGTCACAATGTTGTGGTTGGTTGTCCAAAGTGATAATGCTGTTTCATAGAGCTGCAGATGTTGATGTATGTTTTGTATTAGAGTCTTTATTCCTTTACCACTATATCCACTGAATAAATAAAAACACAAGACTTCTATTGAGACGTTAATCTCTAAAAGCTTTCTGGGAGAATTTCGAAATTGTTCGTTTTGTAAGTACAGAGTAGTGTTACATAGTATACCTTTAAGTTTTAGTGTAACTTTTGGCCCTCTAATGGTTTAAAAAAAAAACTGCATGCATTTTACAGAAGAACATTGTTTTAGTTGTGCTTCGGCTCTGCGTGACTGTTGCAGATGAAGATTATCCTACTGCTCATAAAACATTTACTACTAGGCTTAAGAGATATAACCAGTTTAGATGGAAAGGATCTCATGCTGACTAGCTGTAGACATTACTGTAGCTATGCCTATTAATAGACACTTAATTTCAAATGAATTCCAGCACAGCGCTACAACAACACATGACCTTTCACATTAAACAATGTTTTACAATGAACTCTACATGTGGCAATTTATCTGTTCAATAAAATACCTTACTCACCTCTTGAGTGATAAAACGTCATCTCCTCATCGCTTTTACAACATTGCAAATCCCTCAGTACTTGCAATCTCCAAAAAAGCCAAAGCAATGATTCTCATTGTATTACAAGCTCTGTCGCGTTTCCTTTTTGCCAGCAGACTTGCCTCTGTTCAGCATTTTTTTTAAAAAGGTGATTCCCTGGAGTTTCGAGATTTATTGTACTCCATGTCAACCTTGATCGTTTGTTGTGACAACTAACCTATGCCACACCCACACCATACACACTTTAAAGTAGCCAGAGAAACTTTTCACTATTACAGATATAATGAAACACGAGTGACATATGTATGCAATTTCCTGCAAAAAGCCATCCCATCAGGTCTAAAATATAAACACTTAATAGGCTTACCATAGTGAATCAGGGTAAGACAAAAACATGTTTTTGAAGAAGTGTTGATGATGTATTGACTCAATGTTTAAATTTACATAGTGTAGTGTACTCAATTTTTTGATGAAACACTTAAAAATATTGATTAAATTTTAAAGTTGTGAAATCAATTAAATATACCTTATGAATTAAGTAATGGTAAGTAAAAAATGTAAGTAGATCTGAATAACTACATTCGGTACAAAAAAACTGAGTAGACCCAAGAAGTTAAGGTAACTTAAATATTTGAGTAAGCCAATATTTTGAAAAATCAGATGTCCTTCTTTTCAGGCATGATTGTTGTCCAACTTCAGAGTGGCTAAGAGAAACTACTCTGAAAAGCTGAGAAACCAGTTTTCAGCCAACAACCCTGCATCAGTGTGGAAAGGACTGAAAGACATCACCAACTACAAGACACCATCCCCCAGCGCTGTGTCGAATCAACAACTGACGATTTTAATTGAGTTTTATTGCAGGTTTTGAAAAAAATGCACTCACACCTTGTTTTGTTCTTTTATGAGATTTTAATTACAGTTGGTTTTGTTCTGTTACAAGCTTTCAATGACAGTTGATTTTGTTCATTTACGAGATTTAAATAATGGCTGTTTTTTTGTTTTTGTTTTTTTCCATTACGAGATTTCAATGCCACTTGGTTTTGTTTCCTAATGAGAATTTAATGATGGTCAGCTTTGTTTCTTAACAAGATTTTAATGACAGGTGGTTTTGTTCCGTTACGAGATTTCGAAGATTGTCAAAGATTTTCAAAGATTTTTTTCGATTATGAGATTTAAATAACGGTCGGTTTTGTTCCTTTAGGCTGGCCACACACTTGATTTTAAGCCAGATTTTAAGCCCGATTTGCACCCCCGAACAACTGGGAGGCGCAGCCTGATTTGAGGCTTGTCGCAAATGATTTTGTTCCATTACGAGATTCCTATGATGGTCGGTTTTGTACGACTACGAGATCTCAATAATGGTCGGTTTTGTTCAATTGCGAGATCTCTTTGATGGTTGGTGGGCCAGTTCTATCTATTGTGTGGTGTCATTATGCTTATTTAACTGCTCCCGATCAAGACGGAGCATCCCCGATGTCAAATCGTAAATCAGAGGCAGCCCAATCAAGAGTCGTAAATATCAAACATGTTTCAAATCCTTTGAAATTTTGCAAAGCATCTGTTTCAATTGTTTCGAAGCTTTGAAAAGCTTAGTTACTCCCATCACAAGTGTAATGTATTAAAAAATAATAATGTATTATAACTTGATTGACAGGCAATCTGACCAGTCATAACACTCAATGTGCCGTTTTGTCCGACAAATTAACCAAACCATAGAGTTAGTAAATTGACGTTGGTGGACTTGTAACTGAGACCAGCTGGTGAGAACTGTGCAGGTAAACCTGCGTTAGAGACTGTGGTCTTTGGTGTTCTTGTTAGTGGGCCAGCCTCCCATGCCAGCGACTGGGGTTCAAGTCCCGATTGGAGCAGTTCAGACTGTACAGGTTACAGACATACATTTAAAACATGGTGTGTATTGAAATCTTTCTGCAGTTAGACATATTTTGTAATATATAATCTTTCCAAAATAGAAACATTTTGTAAAAATAAAAATACACTACTGTTCAAAGGTTTTGGTCAGTCTTTTTTTCCCTTTCTTTTTTGAAAGAAAAATTAGCTAATTTATTCAGTAAGGATGTGTTATACTGATAACAAGTGATAGTAAAGGCTTATATTTTTAGAAAAGATTTCTATTTGTAATACATTTTGTTCTTTGTAACCTTTTATTCATCAATGAATCCTCTGCCAAGTACGGAGTGGCTATTTACACTAAGTGCAAATATTTTCCCTTGTTGGCAAACGCTTTTTACACTAGCTCTGCCCACCTATGTCAGTTTGGGCCACTCAATGAAATTTAATGTCTTCAGTGGCACAACAGTAGTGAGTAAGGCTTGTAGTCTTGGCTTTTTACACGATCAACGTGGGTTCGAATCCGCCTTTTGCCAAGCTCGCATTTATTTTCAATAAAAATGAAAATAATGTTCTAAAAGTGGAAATAAACTGCTAATGAGTGATTAATAATATTAGAAGTGTTTATTGGATGGGGTTAGGGGAAGGTGTAAGAAGGGTTTTTATTCTCCCAATAAAGGCAGCATCGATTTAATAATTTTAATAAATATAATCATTTACACTCTATGATATTATTGCATCCTGTTAATGTACAAAATACTGCTATTTACACTTAGTGCAAATAGCCGCTGCCAAGAAAAGTATCACAGGTTCCAAAAAAATATTAAGCAGCACAACTGTTTCCAACACTGATAATAAATCAGCATATTAGAATGATTTCTGAAGGATCATGTGAGACTGAAGACTGGAGTAATGGCTGTTTAAAATTCAGCTTTGCATCACAGAAATAATATTTTAAAGCATATTAAAATAGAAAACCATTATTTTAAATTGTAATAATATTTCACAATATTACTTTATTTCTGTATTTTTGATCAAATAAATGCAGGCTTGATGAGCATATGAGACTTCTTTCAAAAACATTAAAAATAGTTATAAAAAAAAAAAAAAAAGAATTTTAAGAACTAAATAAAGTACTGTATAATTTGTGATGTGAAACTAACTAACTAAGTAACTACCTGCATGGTATGTGATGTGATGTAGGGATTATTATTTGCCCCAGGGTTACACCCCTTATTTTCTGGGGTTTATTTTAACCTTTTATTCAGTACAGTTTGTGGCGACTGTACTGGGGCGTTGGGCAGCATGTGATGTGCTGTATGGACTATTTTACACAAGGGTTGCACCCCTTATATTCTGAGGTTTATGTTAACCCTTGATACAGGCTTAGAGCTTATTGCGACTATACTGGGGCATTAGGACCCACTCAGACCACAGGTTGATCAGACCCACTGGCCTCTCTAACACCTCTTCCAGCAGCTACCCAGTCTCCCAGGAGGTCTCCCATCCAGATAGAAACCGGACTCGACCCTGCTTAGCTTCAGTGGGTGTGCAGGTGCAGGCGGTCAACCTGAAGCATCTTTCCAACCATAGACCCTCTTACGTAACAAAAATACATAGGAATATACTATAAAATATAATGTGATATATTACATAATACATTTCCATATATGGGAAACTAGTGCTTATATTTTTCAATGTACTGCAATATATGCATTGCCCATGTATGGCTATATATTGATACAATATTTAGACATGAGGACAAAATAGCATTATATGTAAAATTCATAAAGTTTTTCAATTATTGTGCATATATATATTGCACATGTTCCCATATAAATGTGAATGTATGTACACTATTCACAAATGAGTTACAGCAGATTTCTAGTCAATGTTGAAATTAAGTGTTATTTCATGTGTTTTGCTCAATATTAATATAGGGGGAGATCTGTTAGTGTGTAATGTTCTATTATTTTGGAATTTAAAATGGTTTCTGTTATGTCTGAGTTTTTGGGGTTACCATTATGCTGAAGAGTAGAGCCTGTGGTTAAACTGAAGTAATTAGAAATGTGTGTTATTTATGCAAAGATGTGAAAGATTATGATTAGTCTTTTGGTGAATGTTTTAATACATCTGTGTGTTTGTGCTACTGTTAACTAAATATATAAAACACATATAATGTTAAAATTCACAAAATAGTGCTTTATAAGTTGCTGTGTGTATGTATTGCTTACTACTTAAAACTCAATTCCTGGAGAGCCACAGTTTTGTTCCAACCCTAATAAACCCACCTGATCCAGCTAATCAAGGTCTTCAGGATTACTAGAAACTTCCAAGAAGGTGTGAGTTGGAGTTGGTTGAAGCTAAACTCTGCAGGGCTGCAGTTTGAGACCAGTGGCTTATATATGTTCAATAAATTTATAAATATGCAGTACCAAGCTTTTTCACATGAATTGAATCTTTCAAGATCTCAGCAGAGGAGAATTAAACAACTCCACAAACAGCATTACCAGCTTCACTTTTGACTAAACAGACTGACTTCATTTCAGTCACCATTATGGTGGTCATATTTGTTTTAGTTGTGCCGTTTGACACTTACCCCCAGTTTCACAGACACAACTTAAGCTAGTCTTAGACTAAAATGCATGTTTGAGCTGTTTTAACTGCAAGTAATTTATATTAATATACATTAAAATATGTCTGTGTCATTGTTTTGTCTCAAGATGTACACCAGTAATTTTTTTTAGTGTACATTTATAAAAGCTACTTAAATATCCTAATTGAGCTAAAACCTAATCCTGGCTTAGGTTAAGCCTTGTTTGTTAATGTTAGTTGTATTTTGGCTGCTGTGACTGTGTTTGCTGTGGGAAAGAAGCTGATGATGTTGTCTAGATAAAGATACAATCATTGTATAGCTGGCTGGTGTCATCTAGGATTCATTCAAATTATATTATTTTTAATTATTAATTATAGCAAGGGGAGCAGTTAAATAATTGTAATAACACTACACAATAGAAGATGTTTTTGGACAAAAAATCATTTGCGACAAGCCTCGAATCGGGCTGCGAAATCAGGGCGGTGCAAATCGTGCTTAAAATCTACAAATGTGCAGCCAGCCTTAGAAATCTACAGAAGTTCTTCTTGAGAATGAACAGGGGTTTAAATGTAATGGTTTTTTTTTGTTTTTTTTTCATTTGTAGTCACCATAATGGTGATTGGTGGTTCCATTAGTTGGGCTCTTAACTTTTATTATAAGTTTGTTTTCTTTGGCTTTTGTGACAGTGTGTTTGGCAAACACATTTGCAGTAGAAAAGAAAGTAAAAGTGAGATAAGATGATAGTTAGCTATTGATGGGTTTTATAATCATTGTGAAATACCCTGAATTGCTTATGTCGTTTGTATTAAATAATTGTGCACTTAATGTTTTTATTACAAACACTGTTACTGCAACATGAGGTCATGCTATATTGCAGAAATCTGTTAGAAGATTTAATAAAAAAAAAAAAAAAACATCAAAACTGTTGTAATATGACACACAAAGACATCAAGAATCAGCGCATGAGTCTCAACAATGGTGACAATCAAAAGTGTCATGCTGCAATGCATGCTGGGAACAATAGTACAAAACTCCCAGCATGCATCACAGCATAAATAAATTATACAGCTGAATTGTCCTATTATTTTCTTTAATTCTAACTATTTACTTTTATTTTTGCTGTGGTTTTTGTTCTGTCTTTTAGTAGCTTTTTGTGATGTCCAGAGTTGATCTGATTGAATATTTTGTTGTCACCATTGTTGAGATTCATACACTGATTGCTCATATTTGTGTTTGTCAACGTATAAATTTTTGTGGCTCACATAAGTTCCAGTTTTGGTTTATTTCTTTTCTTTTGGCTGATATGTGGCATTGCAGTGGCCCAGATCATCATACCATGTGTGGCAGATGTGGGCCGGCACAAAGTTGCTGTTTGGGTTGTGTGTCGTGGGTTTCATGATAATGGAGATGGAATGTTAATGCAGAATTTATGCAACAGGAAAAGCAAAATGTGGAGCTAAGAGATGAAATCTCCTATGACAACTTTCAGTATTACATATCATTGAGGCAGAAAAAAATGACACAAACCTGCAGACAACAGGTAAATGCCGTTATCGCTGTTTTCCATGTTCGTGAAGTAAATATGTTTACACGGCTTTTTAAAAATGCCGGGTGCTGGTGTTTGGCATGCATTTGACCAATCAATGTACACTTACGTCACTGATAGTTCCTATACTGCTGGTTTAGACCCTACTCTGAAGTAGGAGCTAATTTAGTTTCTACTCTGTAAAAAAACAATGAAATACATAGCAGCATAGGGTGCCAAATGTTTACCATTAATAAAAATAATGATTAAAGATCATTAAAAAAGAAATGATCAGCAATTAGCTAGAAACAATACACACATGAGCTGATATAATTATCACTGCATCAGCAACTACACAGTTACTGCCTTTAAATAAAACAACTTGCAGTATAACATCAGTGTTTCTGAGTTGACTGAAGCACAGTCTCTACTCTTCAGCACAATGGTAACCTCAAAAAACTGACAACAGAACATTAAACACTAACAGATCTCTCTAGATCTCAGCATCTTCATTTATTACAAACCACTCTGACTTTATTTCATTCTTTCAAAGCTTCTTATTAAGAATTAACTGATGTTTAGATGTTGATGTTTTATTGAAAATAATAAAGTTTGAAGTCACCGTTCTGGAGGTAAATATTTGCTTTATTTGGGCTCTTGGTCCTTGACTTTTTAAATGTTTTTTTTAAGATTATGTTGTTTATGTATTTATATCTGATAATTTCACAAAATCACAAGGCTAATGCAAAACTAACAGCTAATATACTCATATATCAGACTCTGGAAGAGATCAGTGAAACAGACCATTACATGATGACTGAGTTCTCAAGTAACCAACTTCGTCTGACCAGATGAAGAAGAATTCATTGTCTCAAGTGGACTTTATTAGTAAACTAATGTAGAGAAAAGTGAATGAGGGTATAGGGTGTGATTTGGGACACAGCCTCTGAGTGCCGACTTTGAGCGCTGCTAATTCATGTTATACTGCTGTAGGCTACTTTCTTGAAAACAACAAATATTACCCAGAATCCATTATGTTGTACGGTATATTACTGTTTATTTAAATTACAACAGATATCTGTAAAACAACAGGTATTTTACTGTATAATGACAGACCATTATTTGTAAAATTACATTTATTTTTAACAGTGTATAACTGTCTGGTTCAGCTCAGCTACCAAATCAGAACTTAGAAGATTACAGCGGATAGTCCGGACTGCTGGGAGAATTATTGGTACACCCCTCCCTACTCTCTAAGAACTGTACTCATCCAGAGTGAGTAAAAGGGCAGGCAAAACCCAGGCCACTTCCTCTTTGTACTTTTGTCATCTGGTTGGTGCTACAGAGCACTGAGCACCAGAACACTACTTCATGACAGTTAAATGCCCCTACTGGGCAATAAACATGTGCAATAAACAACACTATTTATACTTATATTTATTTAGCACACCATACCTCTTATTTACATTTCCTTGCATTTGTATATAACATATGTTTTTAGGCATTTGTTTTGGTATGTCCAGCTCAAATAATCAGAGATTATATTATTTTATTACTGTAACATTATTGTTATTGTGATATTTACCCACGTAGAAGGCGACGTTCTTGTGATCTTGCACAATGTTCCCTAAAAGTTCTCTAAAGGTGACTAAAATTCCGAACCTTTACAGAACATTAGGGACTTTCCTAAAACGTCCTCTTTTTGTAATGAAAGTGCTGCAGTTCAAGGTTCCTTATATGACTTTAGGGGGACATTCCATTTAGGTTAATTTTATGGTCACATAAGAACGTTACAAAGAGGACATTTGGGACATTAACAGAACGTTCCCACACAGTCCTCTGTTGGTCATTTAATAACATTCCTGATATAACATTAGGGGGGTGTTCTATTTTGGTTATTTTATGGTCGTGTGAGAACGTTACAAAGAGGACATTTGGGAAGTTAACAGAACGTCCTGTAGTAATAGTCCCCTAAACATTCCCAGAACGTCCTGAATGTTCCCTGAAGGTCCACCAAATAACGTCCCCCAACCCTTAAAAGAACTCCACATCGTGACCGTCTCTAAACGTTCTGAGAGCGTTACCAGGTGACAGGTTAGATGTTGATGTTTTATAGAAAATAATAAAGTTTGAAGTCACCGTTATGGAGGTGAGCGTTTGCTTTAGATGGGCTCTTGATTCTTGACTTTTTAACATTAGGTTTTTCTGGCTGCTTTAACTGTGTTTAAAAAACATGCTTGTTACAGTGAAAATTATAAGAGAAATTCTGATCAGGTGTTTTTGATTATTTAATGATGATTCAGTCAGCATGTAGTGTCCTGATTCTCTCCAGTGTCTGAACTCTGAGTGTGTTGACTGTTAGTTTTGTCTTTTTTATGGCAGTCAAATGTTCAGATTTTAAAATTCATTATATAGACAGTGTTTTCAACTGTGTCTTTTAGACTCACAGACATCATGAATCAGCTTATGAACCTCAACTATGTTGACAATGAACAAAAATCTTATTTGTGACTTTAATAGCTTGTTTTGCTCAGAGTTAACCTGTTTATCTGAAAATTTTATCACCATTGTTGATATTCATACAGTGAATCTTGATGCCTGGGTGTGTCTACATGATCCCAACTGAAAAATTTCTGGATAATGACATAAAATCTTATAAAGTACCAAAGCAGGACAGAATTTAATGAAACATTAGAAGCACCATTGTTTTTGTAACAAGTGTGCTTTAGAATCACACAGTTATAACAATTGGAGAAAAACTAAAGTTAAAACATCAAAGGCCAGGAGCCCAACTAAACAAGTAACAAGCGCTTACCTCCATAACGGTGACTTCAAACTTTATTATTTTCAATAAAACATCAACATCTCATTAAGAAGTTTTGAATGAATGAAATAAAGTCAGAGTGGTTTGTAATAAATGAAGATGCTGAGATCTAGAGAGATCTGTTAGTGTTTAAAGTTTTGTTTTTGTTGTCAGTTTTTTGAGGTTACCATTGTGCTGAAGAGTAGAGCCTGTGCTTCAGTCAATGATGAGCCCAGAAACACTAATGTTATGCTGCAAGTTGTTTTATTTAAAGGCAGTAACTGTGTAGTTGCTGATGCAGTGATAGTTATATCAGCTCATGTGTGTGTATTGTTGTTGGCTAATTGTTAACTGCAAGAGATTTACTTTTTACAGAAAGTGTTTCACAATAATAATCCTGGAAGTACCTGTCAAGCAACTGTTTTTGTAAAACACTCAAGGAAAAATAGGATATTTTATCTAATTTTACAGTTTTTGTTTGGCAGATGCTTCTTCCAATCATTGTCCATTTCTTTTTTAACGATCTTTAACTGTTATTTTCGTTAATGGTAAACATTTGGCACCCTGCTGCCATGCATTTCACTGTTTTTTATGTTTTTTTTTTTGGTTGTTTTTTTTTACAGTGTAGATAGCAACGTAAGATTTTGTTGTGCGGTTACCGCTGGCAAGTTTCAGAGAATGTGCAGTTTACCAACAGATGCAGATTGTACACTTAGGGCTTCCAGATGGACAAAATGTTTCCTGAACCATTTTGCTCATTGACTCCTGTCCTTCATAATGCATTACGAGCCTCTCACTAGCACTGATGTGGATATTTATCTCTCTTTCCTGCCTGTTTGCATGGTGGGCTCACAGAAAGCATCCTGAACAGATGGCCTGTGCCATAGCTCTCACCTTAATTAGCCTCTTATCCCAGAGCTCCTCTTCTATTAAACTATACCAGAGGAATACTAATTTCATCCAGTGCTGACACACATGATCCACACAACTCTACAGAAGTAAAAGTACAAACATTTCAAACATTTTCAAGTTATTTTAAAGAGACATGTATTGTTACATGTAAATAATATTAATTTTACCATCTACTGATTATTTGGTTCCACTTTTTTGGTTACAAGGTGATGTTACAGTGTAATTACGCAAGTATTCACATTCACATTTATTTGCATAGCGCTTTTCGCAATACATATTGTTTCAAAGCAGCTTTACAGAAAATGCATGTCAACATTACAATTTAGAGTGATCTGTTATCAGAGGTGATTTAGTGCAAGTTACATAATTTCAGAAATGTACATATACAAATCACGCAGTTAGCAGAAACAATGAGCTCATTGAACTAATGAATACATGTTAACAAATGATTAGGATATATAGATACATTTTGCATTTGTGCATGTTGATCCAGAGTTGCGTCATCTGAAGACCTCGCAGGGGTTGGGGTCATCTCTTCATAGGTGTTGAGGCTGACGTACTCTCTAGTTACACCGGGATGGGCATCCCGAGATAAAACAGAAAAGCAAATGGAAAATAATTAGCGTAGCTGCTGTTCATAACATTAACCAAAGATAATCATGTGCATTTGATCTGATGTAAGTATACTGAGTAATATCAATTAACTATGACCCTGTTTCACAGACAGGGGTGGATTAAGCCAGGAGTAGGCCATAGTTCAATTAGAACATTTAAGTAGCTTTTATAAACGTGCTTTATGTTAAGATATGCCAGTGCAAGTTGCTTTCAGTTAAAACAGCTCAAACATGCATTTTAGTCTGGGACTAGGCCTAAGCCTTGTCTGTGAAACCAGGAATAATTTACTGTTTTTAGCACATGTAACTTGTAATTATGTCACCTTAAAATAGTGTTACCGATTATTTTCAGGTCAGAAAAGGTAAATAAAGTGAGCTTATGGAAGTAGCTTCTTTCCCTTTTACATATAGTTCCTGTTATTCAAATCATTTTTAATTATTCTCTAGCACCAGTAACATTCTTTTTATTTGGTGACATAAGTGCTTATTATAAGTTTTGTGCATTTTGTGATCCTGTAATATTTGCTGTATTCAGTGAATATTTTGACACAGGTTAATTGTTATGTGTTATACAGTACAAAGTATATTAATGTTGAGTTCATATTCCAAACAAATTCATTTATTATTCGAAAATTTAGGGTCGGTAAGATTTTTTAATGTTTTTGAAATTATGCTCATCAAAATCAGTAAAAACAGTAGTACTGTGAAATATTTTTTTTTTTTTTACAATTCAAAATAACTGTTTTCAACTTTGCCATCACAGGAATAAATTACATTTCAAAATATGTCAAAGTTGAATTTTCAGCATCATCATCATCAGTCTTCAGTGTCACATGATCCTGCAGAAATCATTCTGATAAGCTGCTCAAGAAACATTTCTTATTATCAGTTGAAATCAGTTGTGGTGCTTAATATTTTTCTTTTTTGTGTCTTTGATGAATAGAAAGTTCAGAATAACAGAATTTACACATACTTGCCTCATCAGTCTATCTCCCCATGTGTTACTGTAAGATATCAGTCATGGAAACAGGAGCTCATGCATTTATTTCTTGCTCAGTGAGTCCCATAACTCATAGGTCTGTATCCCCACATGGAATTTCCTTTATTGGCGGCTGATCTTACAGAAAGTACTGTGACTGTCATCAGATGGTAATACCATGGTATTTTGATACTATTCTACTGAATGTTTACATTCCTACACCAAGAGTGTGTTTACACAAGAGTAGGCTACTTAAAATGTTCCATAACATTTTCCAGGTTAAGCTGGGTTTTCCCCACGGATACCCAGTCATGGATAAGGTATTTTCCTTTGTGACATTACTAAAAAGTGTTTTTGACCTGAATAAGCGTTAATTTTGTGATTACATCGCCATCTTCTGGGCATTCTTACACTGAAGTCATGAGAATTACTTATTTTCTGCACTAGATGTCAGTAATGTTACTCACATTCGAAGGAAGAATAACAATGGTGACTAAGTAGGTATATCATCAACCGTTTCTCGGACAAATCATGGACAAATACAGCTGGTATAATTAAGTGTACTTAAAGATGTTTACTATATAGGCCTACGTATTTCAGATGTCTGTTGAGGCCAAGATGAACATGAGATCGCTATTACATCGCTTATGCCTGTGATACAGGACCGTTTCGCTTATTGGTCATGGACATTTATAGACATGCAAGCCTTTTATTAAAGTAAACCTGGTCCGTGATTAAACTAGAATCAGAAAATATAGGTTATTGATGTTCTTCCGTATTTGCGTCGTTCGCGATACCTGCATATTCATCATCATCACTCCTTATTTGCATAGCCTACTACTTTCGCTTCCTCATCGGGAGACAGGAGTTGATCAACTTGATCACTTTCTGAAACAAACATGACCAACAGCTTCGACGATCAAACGCCGGTTTCGCGGAAAGAAGTGTTCGTTAAGTATTTACAGTACTACGACAAAGTTAGTTCTGAAGGCGATCTGAAAGTGTGTTCAGAGACACAGGTGACAGATGAAGCCAGGCGCGTGCTGCTGTTATCGGAGGAAGAGCCGCGGAAGAGATTCAACACGCTGGACTTCTATGAGACTCTGTATAAGTACGCACAGTACAGAGACTGCCAGAGACACGTCCACGACTTTAGAAAAGCCGCCGAGTTACTGGAGATGTTCTGTGTCAACCTGTTTCTGTTTCCGTGGAAGAAAGAGATTAAAACATTAAAGGTAAATAAAGCTGCTATCGATAGGTCTATTCTCTCTACTCTTCCATCTGATGACAATAACAGCTTAAACTAGCCACAGATGGTATGCTGTTCTTCTCTGGTCTCCTAGCCTGCTTTGTTTTCTGGTTTTAGAAGGGTCTGGGGTACTTATCAGTTGGTCAGGCTAGCTGTGAGATCAGTTAGACCATCTAAAGACAACTTAGCCCAGCTGGAAGGCAAGCAGAGACCAGTTAAAACCAGTATTTTAGACTGCTTTAAGATTTCTTTTGCTAATTTTCGGATTATGTGCGGATTATGCTGAAAACAACTTAAACCAGCATAAGATGGTTTTGCTAATCTGTTGACAAGTCTAAACCGATGAAAAATACCCCTGGTTTAAACTTTTCTGGCATAACTTTTATAGCAGAAAATGTATCATTATATTATGTACATTATATTACTATCATATATGAGGCTACATTTCAATTTGATAACATATCTTGACAGTCCTCTATTACTTTTATTTGGGGTCTCAAAGACACTAGGTATAAAAATAAAGAATTCAGTGAAATTTAAAATCCTACATTTCTTAGACTGGTGTACGCACTCTTAATCTCAAGAGATCATGAAGGTTATTATGGATGGTTCTGTTACATTCATTTGTCACAAAGTCAGGAAATAAGGTTTAATTATTTTAAAAGTGAAAAAAGAGATATGAAACTTGCTTTAAATACTATACCATTAATTTCGACTGTTTTTTTTGTTTTGTTTTTTTCTTCCTGTTCTCTTAGACATTTACTGGACACTTTGTCTATTACATCAAGCCTGTATTGCCTTTTGCCAGGAGTATTCTTCAGATTATCGGATACTGCATGGAAACAGACACTGAGTACAGACTGTCTGAAAATTTTGACCCTGAAAAGGCCAAGAGTATGGGATTCGACCTGTTCCTTGCCAGGTTAGAGTGTGAGTATCTTCTGGAACTCATGAACCAGAGATCACATGTAGAATGTCTGGAGATCCTCCGTACAAGAGCTTCTCCTTTGACCTTCAGTGCTGGGGAAGATGTTTCAGAACCTATCAATGGAATCTGTAATCTAAATGAGGATGATTATAAGGATGATGGGCATGTTGAAGGTGGTTCACTGGTAAACCCAGGGGAACAACAGCAACAAGAATCACTTAAAAGTCATGAACCTCAAAATCAGGAAGTCGACAAGTGTCAAGACAGTACTATATCTGATGTAGAAAGACCATCCAGCTCATTCATGACTGATGATAAGTCTATCTTGGAGATGCGGGAGAACTACCCAGACCTGGCCATCCGACAAAAACCCATTTTCCAAAAGTCTCAAAGAATTATGCAGCCTCTCAAGGCCCAGGAGTGGGCTGGATACAGGGGCCACAATGTAGGCCTGTTCCACGAGGTCAGTACTGACATGAGTGGCCCCCAGTCTATAGCCATACACAATGAGACCACCCCAGGTCATAGAAACCTACACATCTCAAACACAATTGTAGAGGCCCAGCCCTTAGATGACAAACCGTTAGTGCTTCAGGTCGGGACACCGCTGCAAGGACGCAACCGTAAAGGCTCAACAGATGACTGCCTGGTTGAGCTCACTGAGCGAATGGGGAAAATGCACATGAAGGACCTCAGTGCCGATGAACCCCTTAAATACCCCATAGAGGAGACCGCACAGGCCCAGCCATTCAGTGGACATAATGAGGTCATCACAACCCCACCCACAAAATCCCCAGATGGCATGAGTCTGCCCATCTTGTGCAGCCCATCCCAGGAGCCAGTCTGCAACATTGCAGGTTGCGGGAGCTGTGCTGGATCTGATGGCGTTCTTGCACAGGACAACACTATCAAAGAGCCTCCTCAGTCAATCTACATCCCTAGCGAATGTACAACAGTGTTTGGACCACCAACTCACCACAGTCAGACTGCCAATGAGGGCTCAAGCGCACACAAGAGTCCCACATCTCAACAACCAGAAGATGACCTAGACCAAACATACGTGATGGTTTAGAGACACAAAGTATTCAAGGTTTTTCCTTATCCATGCCAGAGATTTTAAAGTGTGCTACAGTGTGACAGTGCAGTTAATCTCGAAATAATATCTTTGTGCTAGTAATGTACGAAGCATTTTTATTGATGGCAAATTTCTTAAATTTTTAAGTTAATAAATTCCTAATTTCAGAATAGCTTTGGTATCTTACAATTTCTGAAGGTAACAGGAAGAATGTCTCTGTGTGCCCTAACATAGCTTTTTAAAGTGAAGGATTCTTGCTGCTATAATTTTAATGAACCCAGCTAACATTTCATGGTTTGTCCATGGATTCTGTGTCTGTCCTATGTGAATTAGCCCCAGTAGGGCCCATACCTCAAGCCCGTATCACACCTACATTGGCCCCACCATGAAATGTCATCTGGGAGCTTGCTTGGGTCAAAATGATTCTTAGAGCTTCATTTTTTAGATACTGTGCCTTACTAAATGTAGAGAGACAGCTAAATGTGCACCTACTTGTCTTAATGGAACATTTGTTCTGCAGGAATGTCTAACCTTGGATTCATGTAGGTTAATATAAGTGTTAAAATATGGTGTTGTGGTGAATCTTATACTGCCTATTATTGAAAGTAATAAGGTGCAAACATTTTTTGTATTGATCTTACAGTACTACTGAGGCTACATTGGAGCATGTCATAAACATTATGTGACTGTAGATTTAAAATGTAATAAAATCAATATTTTCAAATATTTCATGTAATTTATTAAAACAATGTCTTATGCAGTATAAATTACATTGGTCACAGTAACACCTTCAGTAACAAATTAACAATCAGGATCTGTATTTGTCAGTGATGGTATCTGCAAATGGCAGAATGAACAGAACTGAACATGAAAAGAAAAAAAAAAAAGGAAGGGATCTTTCATTAGACCCGAGTATGATGATGTAAATGTAAAATACCTGTCCAAATCACATATGTTTCTATGCCCTGAAATAGCCATTCTGAATTTAAAATGTCCACTCCCATAACAAAAGAACTGATGGAAATATTTCCAAGTGCAGTAGTTTCAGATCATATGGAATGATTCCATAAAACTAAAAATAAAAAGACTTTGTCTTCTGTTAAATGCTTAAACCAAGTTTACAAGGACTACAAATGCAAATACACATAATAATAACCATAAAATGCAGCATTTAAATAAAACCCATCATATAAATGTAATTTACAAACCCTACTATGTAAATCATCTTCTATTGCAAGAGGAATGTTTGCACAATATGAATTCAGTTTCAAGTCAAAACAGTGCTTGCTTTATCTGTCTCTGAGAAAGCTCAAGACATTTACAAACTGATAAGACCATCATTCTCTCTAATCCTTTACTCAAGAGCAATGCACCTTTAGTATCTTCTCTCTGTTCTCCTCATATTTATGCAGCATCTTCTTAAGATCATGATCTGCTGGGATTACCTGCCCACCAATATGTAAAAAAAAAGTTCATGAGTTGATCTCGTCAACAGGCAAATTGTACAGTATGTCACAATATATATCATTTGATGCAGTAAGGCTTTTTAACCTATGAATATTAGCAGAAACTCACAAGAACTGGAGCAGGAACTTCAAATGACTTCTGATGAATCAGCCAGTCTTCATACAGGTTATGGATGGATTCTAGGTATTCCTAAAGTGTAAAATCAGTGAAAGCATCTCTTTCAAAATATATAATAAAATGTGTAATATTTGTAATATAGCCTTCTGATAACATGAAACATGAAGTCATCCATTGCCAGCAGGAGTAGAGATTATGGTTTTTCTTTCAGATTTGTTATTTATTTATTTTGCATGCACAATAGTTGAATTATAGCTCAGCATCAGCTCACCAAGGGAATAACCTTTTCTTCCTCTCTGCACCTCTGCTTTAGTCTCTCGTAGCAGGTCTGTGGAGAGGTCTGCAGGTAAACTGAATAAAAAACAAATGTGAACACACATGTATTAGTTACATTACACAACAAAAATTACAAAATTTCATTTATCCACATCTAATAAGCAACATGCAGTGAAATACAGAAATATTTGCCATACCAATAAGGTCCACAGGAATAGCAATGTTCTTTATGATCCACTCAAACCATTCGCTTAAAACAGCAAAGTCCACATCAGGCATCTTCCCACTGTCATCCAAACCAAATAACACCGTTTTCTTTAGCGTTAGTAGCAAAACATTTAATGATTAGTATTTTATGTCAAATAGTTAGCATATAAAGGCCTGGTTTCACAGACAGGGCTTAGGTTAAACCAGGATTATTAGGTCTCAGTTTAATTAGGACATTTAAGTAGCTTTTATAAACGTACCCTAGAAAAAAGCATTACTGCTGTGCATCTTGAGACGAAACAATGGCTCTAACATATTTTAAGATATGTCAGTACAAGATACTTTCAGTTATAACAGCTCGAGCATGCATTTTAGTCTAGAACTAGCTTAAGCCTTGTCTGTGAAACCTGGGGAAAGTTATTTCAGATTTCTAATAAATTCTACCTTTTAAAAAGATTTTCCACAAAAATGTATTTAGCGCTGTAAATAGATCTTTCCAGCATTCTGATTGGCAGTGACTGTGATGATAGAAAGAGAAACAACAGGTTATTGCAGTCATGATTAGTAATCCATTTCCTCTGTTCACGGAAGCTCATTTCAGTATTGCAGAACAGAAACAGATACATGTAAAGCAACTAAACAAAACTGACTGTAGGGATGTGAAAGAGGACTTGTACATGCCATTGGTGAGACATGCCGATCCAGCATTGTGAGCTGCACATATGTCTGAAGGGTGAGCCCCCATCTGGTTGGGTCCTGGTACATCAATCCCTGTGACAGAATAGAATACATTTATAATGCCAAATTTACACTGCAAAGGTGGAACAGAAGAGCTTCTAAAGTGGCATCTGAAGTGTCTTTACTCAAACTGTTTAATGCATAAATTAATTTTGGCATAAATACATTTAAACCACAATTTTAACCATATACCTTTATTCTAGGGGCTGAGGTGGTTCAGAGCAGGCTTTCATATGGCAACAGAATTTTGAGCAGGCACAGAGCAGCCTTAATTCAACTGTGTAAAAATGCCTTGAGATAATCAAAAATAAGTCTAATGCCAAATTTGCACTGCAAAGCTGGCGCAGAAGCACTTCAGAAGTGGTATTTAAGTGTTATTACATAAACTGTTTAATGCTGCTCAGAGGTGGCATAAATGCATTTACACAACAATTACAAGTGTATGATTACATACTAGGGGCTGAGGTGGGTCAGAGCAGGCATAATTAAGTCTGGCTTTTATACAGCATTGCATCTTTACACAGAATTTTGAGCAGGCACAGAGCAGCCTTAACTTGTCCGTGTAAAGATGCCTTAATGCAAAAAAGTCAAAAAAGTATACAACAAGACAAAGAAAGACAAAGCTCATTAAAGGGTTAGTTCACCCAAAAATTAAGATATTTGTTATGAAATCCAAGAGGTACAGTATCTCACAGAAGTGAGTACACCCCTCACATTTTTGTAAATATTTTATTATATCTTTTCATGCGACAACACTGAAGAAATGACACTTTGCTACAATGTAAAGTAGTGAGTGTACAGCTTGTATAACAGTGTAAATTTGCTGTCCCCTCAAAATAACTCAACACACAGCCATTAATGTCTAAACCGCTGGCCACAAAAGTGAGTACACAAGTGAAAACTTTACATTGTAGCAAAGTGTCATTTCTTCAGTGTTGTCACATGAAAAGATATAATAAAATATTTACAAAAATGTGAGGGGTGTACTCACTTCTGTGAGATACTGTATATGACTCATCCATAGACAGTAATCAACACTTTCAAAGTCCAGAAAGGTACTAAAGACATTGTTAAAACAGTCAACGTGACTGCAGTGGTTCAACCTGAATTTTATAAGGCGACGAGAATAACAAACAAAACAAAAATAACGACTTTATTCAATCTCTTCTCTTCCCCGTCATTATCCTTACACAGGTGACGCAGTAAGCACAGTGAAGGCTTCTATGTTTATGTCCGAATGCCAGCTCAGTATTGGCCAAAGCTGCAAACGTGAGCAGCACAACGCATATGTGCGATGCTGACGCAAGAGCCAGCCAATAATGAGTCGGCGTTCTGACGTAGAACCTGGAAGCACAAATAGTATTTTCGTCGCTTCATAAAATTCAGGTTAAACCACTGCAGTCACGATGACTTTTTTAACGATGTCTTTAGTACCTTTCTGGACCTTGAAAGTGTTGATTATATTACTGTCTATAATACCTCTCGGATTTCATCAAAAATATCTTAATTTGTGTTCCGAAGATGAACGAAGGTCTTATGGTTGTGGAACGACATGAAGGTGAGTAATTAATGACAGAATTTTCATTTTTGGGTGAACCAACACTTTAAATCCATAGTAAAGTGCTACTGGATCCCTACCAATGGATTGCAACCCTGCACATTTCTCCATTTAGACACAGGCTCTGTCAGCACCTGAAATACAAGACACGTTTTAGTTGTCTTTTAAATAAATAAATAACAAGAATAGAGGGAGAGAGATTACAGGTACTGTGAGAAATATTATTTATTATACATTTACTGCATTACCTCAATGTCACTGGTTTTGCTGAAGTACTCCAGACATGTTGTCTTTCCACTTGCAATATTTCCCTCTAACCAAATCTAAACAAAAACATTTTAAACAATATTATTTTCACTGTGTTCTCAGCCGTATAAGAAAAGAGGATCTATTCATCAGTGGTAACTCACCACTAATTTCTTCTCTTCGCCGTTTCTAACCAGTTTTCCTTCAGAAGAAGACAACATAATGAATCTCTTCTTGGATTCAGCGTTAGATCTCAATGACAACAGTCAAAGGATCGAGGATGCACAAAGCAACAAGCTTAAGCTCATGTCAGTACTGTTAATGCAAAGCTGCCTGCATAATGTAGCTCGGTTAGTGAAGATTTGAAGAAAATCTATAAATATTATAAAAATGGATAAGAATGAAAGTTGTGGTCGCCGTAATATTACGTAGAACGGAAGCTGGCGCAGGACTTACTGTGAGTGAGAGATGTGCTGCTGCTGCTGCGCGAATGTCTGATGAAATGCTTTCCCATTGCAGGTGTTTGTCGGAGTACATCTGTTAACAGAGATTTGTGTGAACACAGAGGCAAGACAACGCGGCAAAACTTTTTTAAAGAGTTAACAATCATCTCGCTTGTTTAATCGACGTTTAGTAGTTACATATACATATAAGCTAGTGTGACGATGCTCAAAACTTGAAGTGTTACGTGCTACACTAATGAGCAACCAAAACATGTCAAAATAAAAGTCATAATTTTTTAATCGTCACTAAAATATAAATGACAAAATAAGTACGCATTATTATTATTATACTTGCATACAGAAATTTTGAGCAAGTCTTTAAGCATACTTTAAGAAAATTCTACTTATTACTTGAATTCACAATGACTACACTAACAGTATTGTCTTTATTATACACACTTGTAATACTGTGGGTGTTCCTTACACACAATTACAATTGCACAATTGCATATTCTCTCTGTTAGTTCACTTCAGAAAGCCTTTTTGTTTGTATCTTGTTCCTTATCTGAACATAATGCTATCTCAGACATCCAAATTACAAGACTAATTTGAAAAAATATTATTATTATTATTATTATTATGAGTGCTGCAGTGATGACATTTTTTTGTAGGTCAACCCAGAAGTTAGCATCACACTGGTTCCCTCGACAAAAAATCCAACAGGATTTTTCAAAAGGCTTTTAAATTATTGCAATAATAAGCTCTGCGTGTGATCAACAAAAGTTTATAATACTTACATGTTTTGTCCATCAAGATGATTTTCACAACTGAACACAACTTTTATGAATTTTTAAGACTAAATACAATACAAATAACAGGCTAACCTCAGGCTATAAACTAACTACACCACAGTTAGTTTGCAATAGTGAAAGCGGGCTAGTTCATAAATGAGTTTACCTATTTGGCTGGTGGCGTTTAATGTCCCCGACAGCTTTTGTAGTCCCATTTAGCAACTTGTTAGCAACCGCCTTTTACAAGACATGTAAAAGCTTGAAAAAATCACTTACTGGTGTGTTTTATGTTGTAGAATAAAATTTGAATATATCTTGAGCGTGAGTTAACCACAGACCTTATTTCGGAAGTGCTAAATGATTATTCATTTCCAGGTTTTGGCCTATAAATATACGTCACCCCTGCAGCACTCTATTTCAGTACTTCAACCCCCGGTTTCACAGACAAGGCTTAAGCTAGTGCTAGACTAAAATGCATGTTTGAGCTGTTTTAATTGAAAGCAACTTGCACTGACATATCTTAACATAAGTCAATGCCATTGTTTTGTCTCACGATACAAACCAGTAATGTTTTTTGCTAAGGCACGTTTATAAATGCTAAATGCCCTGATTGAACTAAGGCCTAATCCTGGCTTAACCTAAACCCTGTCTGTGAAACTGGGCTCAAGTGTAGCCTATTGAAAGCATTATTGAAGTAGTGCAGAAAAACCACACACATTAAGCAGTGCATTTGCTTCATATTGTTTGTCTGTCACATTAGAATAGATTAAATGGTCTGTAAAATAATGTGTGACTGCTTAAATAAAAGAGTGAAGCCAAGATGAGTCTAAAGCTATATCTAAAGACAATTTATCACTTTTTTGCATTCACTTTACTTTTTTTTTTTTAATTTTCAATGCTTCCAGAAATATTATTACCAGATTTAAGATTTTAACAAGTCTAAATGCCGAGAATCAGTTTGTACTGATGAAAAACTGTGTTGAGGTCAATCAGCATTTAAAAAGAAAAAATGTGAATTTAGTCATTTCCTGAAACTAAGAGGAAACTCTCAGTCAGGAAGTAATGTTTCAAGTCTCTCAAAATATGAGAACAACTCAACGGCATAAAACATATAAACGAAGACCATATTAATGCCACAATGGAAGTTGATTTGGCCTTTTTGAAGTCCACAAAAGGTCTACTGAAAATAGCAGAAATGGTGAGACATTTATGAACATTTAACATTGTAGTTAACTTTTTCTTTAATACTTTTTGGGAAGGACAAATGCTCAGATAATCACTGACTTATTTAAATAGTACAAGGCACAGGCATGGGCTTGATACTTTGAGTCAGTCATGTAACATCTACATTTTACTTAACCTCTTACTAAATTTCTTACTTAAATCCCTTGAACAACTCTTATGTATTATTGTCTTGGCAGGTTTGTGTTTTTGTGGCTTTTGTGTGTTATGCAGTGGCATCCAGGCCCCCTTACATTGCCGCAACATGCATGGAGTTTTTCATCACATTTGGTTTTCTTCTGCTCTACCTACTGAAACTCAACAAGATGTTCACTTTCTTCTTCTGGCCCCTTATTGTAAGAGCACAAATCTAATGCATTTGCAATATTAACACTTTCTGCAACTGCAGTTGTTATTGCAAACACAACTGTTGGTAATGCACTTTTGCTCTCACAGGATGTGTTCAACTCATTCTTTGCAGCTGCACTGATGTGTATTCTTAGCCTAGTAGCAGTTTCTACGTACACAGTGAAGGGCACTCTGAGCGGAGGGGTGAGAAAGTACACATCCTCCATTCCTGGAACTCTCTCTTTTTCTTTTTTAATAATTATGTAGACCTTAAATCTATATCAGACCTTTTCAAACCTATTCCATCATTGTGAATGACCCAAACATTATGACACAACATGTTTCTGTCTTTTTGTTGACAGATCGTGGGCTTTGTGGCTGCAGCCTTTTGGTCTTTGGATGGCTATATCCTTTTTAAAAAAATCACATTCAACAAGTCAAGAACCACCACAGAGGCCCAAACAGGGAAAGATTAAAGCTCTGCAGAACCAGCTCTCTCATTTTGTGAACGGACCATTTTTATAACTAAAATAAGATAGTAAAATAGGCTTGTATAGTAATAATGTATTTACTTCTCTCACATTTGTCCATGTGGATCAAATTGAGGATCACGTTGTTATTGTCTCAAAATGTCAAAATGGTTAACCCTGATTGATTTTATTTCCTTATTCCATAAGTAAAAATGTACTTTTTGAAAGATTATTGTTACCAGAATTATTATGGGGTCGACTGCAGCAAGAACAATCTATTCAAACCATATTTAATATAAACACATACAGTGTATATTAAAGAATGTTGTGTAAAAGTATTCACAAAATAGGTTAATTACATTCAGTGGTTGCATTTATGACTTATGCCACTTACCTCAAATTCCTTTTTTTATGATAGACTTCTAAAAAAATTCTGAAAACTTTATCATCTGTTATTATGAACAACACGTTAGCCAAAGTTAGAAAGTAGGCTATAAAAAACCTTCCATGTTTTTGAACTAGCCTATTGAAAGGGGCTTGAAGTCACACCACGAACCTTTTTTTACAGTCCATGCCCCAAAAAGGGTTAAATCTGTTCGTTCGTTCAGATGTACATTATATGCAGTTGTTGCACGGATATCTGTACAGTTGCTACTTAGTCCTGTGAGAGATGTCTCGCCCACATTCTCTGTTAACTTATTAACGGTCTCCAGATTTAGGGAATGCAGATTCTGCTCTTTTGTGTGCTTCGTTTCCGCAGTCATTATTTCCGTTTCCACTCCGTGGAAAGTTATGTCGATTTGCGAAGTGTAGCTGTCTCATAGCTGATAGTAGGACGCACCACTGTGAACTTTATTCGGGAACAGCAGAGTTTCGTCAGCGTGATGGGGGACATCGAGGCGTCGGATAGTAACCGATCACGACAGACCGTAATTCATTCTCTTCTCCCTAGTAAAGAATTCATCTCCTCCCGAAAAGGACTACTGCTGCTCGGTGAAGTGGTACGATTTTCGACTTTTATTTGTTAAATCCATCCATGATAGTGTGTAAGTCATAGTTGCATTGTTTTGTGGAATCTTATTATCTGCTTAATGTTTTATTGTATTTTATTTATTGTTTGCAGCTGGATTCAGTCACTTCACACAGAAGTGCTTTCTGCGACATAAATCTTGCCATTTATTCTTCTGATTTGAGTTTTTTCTTCTTCTTCTTCTTCTTCTTCTTCTTATCTGTTTTTCACTAATTATTCTTTAGGCCTTATTATATCATAATGTTTGTTCTAAAAAAAAGTTTTTGCTGCTTTGTTGAATGAATAAAGTAAACGAGAACGAGTAAATGAGCTGTTTTCTACAGTATATAGGTCAAGCACTTTCAAGTTTCCTCATTCATCTCAAGGGGGAGTTTTATGAAGGCCAGTAGGCTACTGGGTCTCTTATAAAGGTGTGCTAAACAAGTAATTAATATTGTGTTATTTACAGTTCAGACAAAACAGTTCCATCCATTATCACTTTGAATTCAAAATTCTGCTGTTTGTGTACAAATCTCTAAACAATCTTGCTCCTCCATACCTCTCAGAGTTGATTATTGTACACAATCCAGCCAGATCACTCAGATCACAGACTAGGTATCTGCTACAGGCTCCCAGATCCAGACTGAAATGCAGGGGTGACAGAGCCTTTGCAGTTGCTGGCCCCAGGCCATGGAACAATTTTCCATTATCTATTAGAACAGGTTCTACAGTGTCTGAGTTTAAAAGCCTCTTAAAAACCCATCTCTTTTCCCATGCTTTTATTGCTTGGTGACTGTGTACTTTTTAATGATGGGTTCATTTTAATGTTGTGATTGGGTCTATGCAACTTAGTACAGCACTTTAGTCAACTTAGGTTGTTTTAATTGTGCTTTATAAATAAATTGAACAAAAATTTGGCCAGTTGTTATATTTGTTCTTCGCCAATGTAAAAAAAAAAAAAAAAAGGTCAGCATGAAATTGAAATTTCACGGCAATCTATTTTCCAAATGTTATAGATCTTATTGTGAATGATGCCATGCATTTTTTTTTTTTTTTTTTGACCTTGTAATTTTTAATCAAAATGTCATAACTGGATCTTCTGGTGAAAACGACAGACTTCTCTCTGGTGACGTATGCTGGACTTCTCCAATCATTTAATCCGCTTAAACTCACTCCTGCTAGCTCATGTTTGTCTGCCTCCATTTTTAATGTAAACGCCCACATCTCAAAATCCAGTCAATAACCGATTAATAGAACCAAGTCCCCACCCTGCATTTTTTTTATTTTCCGATAAGCTGTTACACTTCGATGTACATCAAAATATGTTCAAGTAGCGACAGAAAAGATCTAGTAAAATCATTTCCCTCTCCCTATTCATTAGTGAAACCCAACTCAGAGCGGTCACAAAGCCAGAATACAGACTGACTTCCCAACAGGGAATATTCCTACAACTTTTACTAATGTTCCACTATGTAAATGTTGGGATGAAAAACTTAATGGAACTTATGTTGATATAATTTCTAAATGTTCTCATAATGTTTGGAGAAAATGTTCTTGCAACAAAATTCTTGGAACATCCTTTTAACATAAGATTGACAACTAACTTCAAATGCCTTTTCAAAAATCTGCTCCTTGATGCAAGCAAAATAATCCTGCTTCTGTTAATGTGGGAAAACTGACATTTCAACTTTTTAAAAAAATGCTTCTTGATCACTTTAAGCAAATCCAATTCATGCACTGCTGTTATATCGGGCCGCCTTTATTTAGACATAATTACACAGAGACACTAGTTGTAATATCGTTGGAATCACTTTCAGAATGATTTTTTCCAGCTAATAAATGATAAAAAAAACTGATCAGGCACTCAAGTGGCAGAAGGAGCTTCCTGCTAAGGCAGATTGATCAGTCTCTCCTGATACAGTAGGTTCAGACTACAGCAGCATTTCTGATTCATTCAAACATTCATTTCTGTTGTCCCACTTTATATTAAGTGTCTTAACCACTGACAAATACCCCTTAGCCCACCTTTAAACCTAACCATACCAAAAACCTGCCCCTAACCTTACCTGTATCCCACCTCAATAGCAGCAAATGTGTTTTGCAATACAATATGAACACAATATATGAATATGATATAAAATGTGACCATTTCTGCTTCAAGTCTGATGTTTTTGTCTTTTAAAAGTTTTGTACACTCACCATATCACAAATACTGAGCAATAAACAAAATAAAGAACAATAATTAAATATAAATGTGTCCTCATGTTTCCTCAGGTGCTGTCGTTCATCAGCTTTGTGTGTTTTGCCGCTTCAACAGCCGCTGCCTTCATCACAGCTCCCTTCGTTGAGTTCTTGGCAGCTCTCTTCCTGCTGTTTGCTTATTCTACAAAGTTCAATGAGAGATTTAAGGGCTTTCACTGGCCCCTCATGGTAAGTTTACTGACCTATGAAATGACTGTGCTGTATCAAATCATAATATTTGGCCATGAATACCAAAATTCGTCCTCCTTTTCAAATCTCCATGTCTGTTGTTTTATCAAGGACTTCCTGCGCTGTGTCAGCGCCTCCATCATCTTTTTCATCGTCTCTATAATATCTGTGTCAAAATATCCGGATGGAGCCTCAAAGGCTGCTGGGGTAGGCTTACATCAGTTCAGTCAAATTCTCTTTATCGGCCCCATCAGTGACAGTACTGTTTATCCAGGATTTATAGTTATACTACACGTGACTTGTGTGATGTTTAGATTGGTCTCATGTGTCTCTGTTTTTCTTTCTCTTTCACTTCTTAGGTCTTTGGCTTCTGTGCCACCATAGTCTTTGCCCTGGACTTTTATTTCATCTTTAATGAACTGGCCAATTTCCTCAAGAGAGGTGACTCCAGTGAAGAACCACCAAACACACAAGGTATTATTACAGTACACTTATTTACACTACCGTTCAAATGTTTGGGGTCAGTAAGATTCTTTTTTATTTTTGAGAGAGAAATTAATACTTTTATTCAGCAGGGATACATTAAATTGATCAAATGTGACAGTAAAGATGTTTATATTGTTAAAAAATATATATATTTAAAAAAAAAAAAATTCTTTTTAACATTCTGTTCATCACAGAAACCTGAAAAAAAGTTATGTTATAGTGTCGACAAAAATATTGATTTCCAAAAGGATGACTGGAGTAACGGCTGCTGAAAATCCAGAATTTATATTATAATTTACATTATATGAAAATAGAAAACAGTTATTATAAAGGTGGGATCTAATGCTATTTCATGTATTCTGACTTATTTTCACTGTTAAAGAGTTGGATTCTCTTGCTAAACATGGCCAATGTTTCAAAAAACGAGTTGGATGTATGACAGAGTATTTCTGTGCCAATACACTCCTTCAGAGTTGTTTCGTACAAGTTTCGGAGCGAGACCAGCAAGAGCACGCCCATCAACGTGCTTCGTTCGGGTTACGGAAGTCGTCGGCAGCCCTGCACAGGACTTGCTCGAGAAAGATTTATCACTTTGTTTTTAGACCATGAAATCAACAATGTCACCAAAGAAGTGTGTTTTTGGTTGTGAGGGAAAGATAACCTTGCTTCCCAAAGAACCCAGCGTTAAGTGGAGCTGAGAGATTTGTGCTCACGCATTACATTGATGCGCTCTCGATATTCGTCATTAAAATAACCATAGAAACCACCTTAAATTAGCTATCAAAAGTAAAACTACATCAAATGTCTGTTTTGTTGGCAGACGGCACCTAAGTGCATATCATGTAAACAACACAAACGTATAGTGAATCAAAAGTTATCCAGGGATAATGCGATGGTGTATTGTGTGTGTTTAAATACAGTTGTTTAGCTGACCATCGATAGCTTGCAGACGATCACTACGCAAAAGCTGCACATGCTCGTCACTCTTTAGCTTCGCCCACGGCACGCCTCCAGGCGCCTGGCTGTTTTCGGAAAGACTCGGTACAGCGTATCTGTCTTGATCTGATAAAATTACAGACTCTTCGGAGATATGAAGGATGCTATACTACTCTATAGGTACTCAATAAAAAAAAAAAGACTTCTTAAAAAAAAAAAAAAAAACATTAAAAATTTTTACCCAAACGTTTGAACAGTAGTGTCCTCTTGACACCTCTTGAGATCTCAGCATATTCTCTTTTCTCTGCTGATGAAATGCTTGCACAAACCTCTCCACATCATACTAAACCAGCAAAACAATTAGTGAGACTAGTTACAGGAAGTGGAAGGGTGATGTGGTTTCTTATCAAGTGTGGTTTCATAACTTTATAAATAATCATCCACAGTGTAGCATTTATTGTTGTTATGTAAACAGGCAGGCTGAACTCCTTCAGTATCATGAATTAACCCTTGCTACAAGCAATGTAGTAGCAATCCTCATGCATTGTCATATGCATTAACCCCTTCAGACCTGAATTATGTTCCACTGAGCAAAACAATTTTATCCACTTGATATTTGCTCTTCTTTAATGTATAAATGAGTCTAAAAAAAGATTTGGTCAAACTTTTTTATTTGATTTTTTTCATGTCCACTACAATGGACATCAGGGCTTAAGCAACAAAAAAATTGTCATATTTTAACCATACTGTTCTTATGAGCTAGAGTTAAAAAACAATATGTGAACTATAGCATTGAAGATTTTGAAAATAACACACTGTAACAAAGAGCAATGCAATAAGAATGTAGAGAAAATGTAAGATGATAAGATGAATTCTCAAAAAACTTGTTTTATTATTTTTGTTGTTTGTAGTGGGTGACTGGGAATATGTGTGTATATGTGTGTGTGTGTGTGTGTGTGTGTGTGTGTTGCAGTGTATGCACTCATTTCACATTTGCTATTTCTGTTTTTCACTAATGAAAAACTGAATGAAAGCTTATGATCACAACATAGAAGACAAAATCAGAAAAAAAAATTAATAATTAATTTGATTAAGACCTAATGTCAATTGTGATGGACATCAAACTTCAAAAAAATCCTGTGTTCTTCAGCTCTGAAAGATTTTCAAATTAACTTTGAATATTATCACTTGATATTATTAAGATGATAATAGATGCAAGTTGACGATGCTATGAACATGGCATCCTCCTCCTCCTGTCTAGTTGGTTAGCCATGCCTGTCTTTTGTGATGCCTGAAGCACAATCAGATTAAGTTATGGGCAGTGTTAATTTTGACAGCAAATTTTGATTTAGTTTTAGTCATAGTCTTTTGACTAAAATGCCATTTAGTTTTAGTCATATTTTAGTCATCGGAAATTGTTTTAGTCTAGTTTTAGTCGACTAAATATCATAAGACTTTAGTTGACTAAATCTACAGTAGATTTAGTCGACTAAAATCTAATTTAGTTAAATTGTAATGCATTAAGCATTTCTCTAACAATACACAGATCCTATACACTGATATAGGTACATCTGATATTCCCCAAACTGTTTATGTTCACCCAACTGTACTTTGCTCACCAAAGGGGACGGTTTTGACCGTTCAAGTGCAAAAAGACACGAAAGAGCAAAATTCAGTACTTTTCAGGGATTGACACACTTATCATTGAGGTACTATTTTAGTTTTCGTTTAAAATTTTTATTAATTTGATTTTTAGTTTTTCTGCTTTCATTGTAATTTTAGTTAAAAGTTTTAGTAATTTTTTGTGTGTTTATGTCTTTTAGTTTTTGCTTTTAAATGTCTATAAGTTTTTATTTCTGTTTGTTATTTTAATACCTCAGGTTAAGATAAAGCTTAGAAACTAGATGAAATAAAATAAGTTTACATTTTTTATATATATTTATTTTTTATTTCAGTTAACGTTTATTTAAAGTAATGAAGATTTCTTTGGTTTTAGGTTTAGTTAACTATAATAACCCTTATACTTGTAAAATATATTAAATAATGTGTCAAATAATGTTCTTATAGTCTTTCCTTCCTGTGACAGAAAATACAGTAGTTTACTATGAATTAAATAGAAATTAAATTAAATACAGTTTATTGTGTAAACAAAATAACAAGGGAAAAAAACAATTATAAACCATCCCGAAATACACCGTGACTCTTATTCTGAAATGTCTGCAGTCACTGTAGCAGGCTGCTCATGAGGGTGATAAAATATGCATTCTTACAACCGTCTAAAACATACTACTATATAAACATCGTGTAGTAAACATTGTCATAATTCATCAACATTAGCTTATAAGCAATCGTTTGGCATAAATGTGCGCTATTCAGTATTTCCGAAGCAGTCTGGAGTGCTGCTGCTCGAGCCTGTAGAGCGCGCAACAGCGCACGCCTTTCCCGCGGTTAGATCAGCACGTTACACTTCAAATGTGCGCATCTTCCACACAGGACAGCAGTCCTGACTGGATATCTTCCCAAACCGTCCCTCTCTTTCATTTTCGTCTCGTTTTTATTCGTTGACGAAAATTAGAGTAGATTTTAGTCATAGTTTTAGTCATTCAAAACGCATTTTTATTTAGTCATCGTCTCGTTTTCGTCCGTGAAAAAAATGTCGTTGACGAAAATTATTCGTCAACGAAATTAACACTGGTTATGGGTCATTCTTTCATTGTGATTGGTAGATCAGGGACCAATCAGTGACCAGGCAGTGCTTATATTATAAAAACATAAAATCTTATTGGTTTAAACCAAAATCCATGTGATGTCCATTCCAATGGACTCAGGGTCTGAAGGGGTTAAACTTCCATGGCAGATTATTTTCACTGGGGATTTCCCGTCTATTTTTTTCTTTTTCCTGTTGTTATTCAGAGGCTATGCTTCTTCATTTCTCTTCCAGAATAACATATTCTTCTTCCTCGCAGATGATGATTCAGACTCTGACTCGGACTAAAGCTGTGTTTGTGTCCAAAATCCTGGTGTGTGACCACTACAGTGCCTGATAACCAAAACAGACTTTGGTATAATTTTTTTTTATTGTTTGTTCTGAAATTTTGTACATAATTTTGAGCTTTTTGTGACTAGAATTAAACAGTCTATTTTAAATGTCACATCACAGAATAGAAGCTATAGAGTTTTCTATAGTATTTGCATCCATACAATCAAAGTCCCTCTCATTCGATTTTTCCAAAGCCGTGAATTATTCCAGTGACAGTTTCACATCAGTCCAGCTTGTTGAATGTTTTTTGGAAAAAAGGGCAGTATTGTACCATTTATCATGTTAATGTACTGCCTCCAACAGCTTAGGTGTACTTATAGTATGATTACAAATGTGATCGATTTAAATTTTTACAGTACGTACGAGCCTTTTTATATTTCCTTATTTGGGAGCTCTGTGTGTGTGTGTGTATGTTTACTAACTAGAACTATTCTGGGAGAATGTTTTCTCAAAATACGTTCTTAAATTGTCTTTTAAAAATTTATGCCAGACATGGTGATGAAGCCCTGTATTGGGAATAATAATTTTAATGTTTTGTAGCAACAAAATAAGTTTACATCATACATGAAATTAGCAGGTAGTTGGCTGGCCACAGTTACCTGTCTCATTTCCACACATTGGTGTTATTCTTGTAATATCGATATAATTCCAATGTCTTGCCAAAGTACTGCAAAAAAGGCAAGATTTGTCTCATCGTGTTCACCTTGCAATGTAGTTTTCTTACAGTGGCACTGCTCAGCTATTGAACCTGTATTTTAAATGTGAGCTTCAGCAGTGCATAAGGGAGTGTCTCCTTGTTTACCATATTATAAGGCATGCTGCACGCATCCACATGTAAACCACCTTCTAGTGTTTCGGAAGAGTGGATATCTTTTAAGAACATGCACTGTCAGATTGACACATCAATAAATATTTTTTGTGTGCAATTTTTGTTGTATTGTTTGTTTTAAGCAAATAGTTTTGCCAGTCATTTTGAATGTTAGGAGCAAAATGAGTTTGTTAGTGGTGAAATGTGGTGTATTTCCGTAGATCTGAATTAAAATGCAGTGGATTCCATATAAATGCAGTATACCATATTAAGGCTTTTTTCATTTATAGATCAACGTCCATCCATCCATTTATTTGAGGAAAAGATTGCCATCACAAATATTTTCAAACAATTAGCATTTTGTAAGGCTATGCACAACTCTATAAATACAAAAATACAAATTTATAGCACTGTTACATGGAATAACACATTGCTTTCTTGAATACGGGCAATGTCAGCAAGAAACAGTACAATCATAATCAAAATTTGAGTCCCTCAAAGCGTCAGCATAGCGCCTTTTGAAATACTTCAATGATTTATAAGTTGAAAACACAGTCCAAACCATATGGTCAAAATCTGGAGTTATTTTGATGCTAAAATCTTCCAATAAGAAGTTTAGCATAGTCAAAGCACAGTGAAAGCTTTTACACATTATTAAAGCATAAGCACACAGTATTGCTTTCAAAATAGGAAAAAAATTAACAATGACTTCAGCACTTTAATGCAGAGTCCTTCATTAAGACTTAAATCATTCTTGTGATTGTCTTTCAACATTTTCAAGCCCACACAGTGTTTATCTGTGACTATAATGTGAGTCCACACCTAAAAATTACTTCATTTCAACATTGGTCTTATTCCAAAACGTAAAAGTGACTTCACTAAAGAACTTTAGAAAGAAAGACATAAGTATGACTATAAACGAATATTACAAATGATCATTTCTAGGGGGGGGGGGGGGGGGAAATCATACAATTGCACTACACTTTAAAATCTGTGGTAAAACATACATTTCGTTTTCCCCACAATGTCGTTCCATGACACTCCTTTTAAAAAGACCCATTAGAGGATCAATAAAGCACTTTAGAAAAACAGATTTTCATACCAAGGATCAGTTCATCAAATGTTTAAGCTGTTATTCTGCTAATGTTGTCATAACATTAGTGTTCAGAAGTTGAGTGTTTTGACTAGTCAAGCTTCTACAATTAAGGCACACAGAAAAGATAGATACACAGTTTAGCTAATGCATTCATATGTACTGCAGTACACTTGTTCCTTCAAATACAGTCTGTTAGTTTCAGTCATAAGAATTCATACAAACAGGAACCCTTCATTAATGTCATATCAAACACACAGATACGTAATATATACACCTTCTTCAAAAACTCTACCCTTGCTTAAATCAATATATACAGATAACTGGACAGGGTTGAGTACAGAAACAACCACAAAAAACAAAAACAATAGACTATGCACACAAGATTTAGTATCTAAAAATCTGAAGTATCTGAAGTTTAGTATCTAAAAAGTTTCATAAAACTCACACCCCCATCACCCACACACACAATTTGAAAGCTGTTGTCAGTTTTAACACAGGGTCACATTCACGACTACATTTGGTACAATGTAGCTACCAAAGCTGTGGTATTATAAAAATATTTTACATTAAAATAAATACTGGTGCTCCTAACATCTAGTTACTTCATCTCTACGGACAAACGGTCCAATCCAACTGCAGTTTACTCAGATGTGTTTGATACAGGAACACAATAGCAGAGGGAAAACAGTTTTTGTTCATAAACACTCCCACAAATTCCCATTCCACTTCAGTCAGAAAGATCACTTAAATCAGCTGATCTTTGGTAAGACACATTTTTAGAAACAGTCACATTCCTTTCATATTAGCCAGCTGGGAATGGAGCTAAATAGAAGGGGTTTCAAGTGGTGACTGGCAGGCTTCATCTGTTTTATTGCAGGCATTATTAAAACCTTTTAGATTCTCTGCTGGGAGAAGTTTAGGAACACAGTGGAGTGAGTTTCTGTCAGTATTCATCCAGATCATAGTAACGTAAAGCCCTTAATTAGCGGAAAGATACAGTATTTAAGTATACAGTCGAATGACGGTAGCCTGAGGCTGATTATAATGAAGATGCCAGAAGTTTGTCACACAACTGTTTGTTTGTAAGTGCTCATCCTAACCGCCCGTCATCAGGCTTTCATCACGAGGATACACAGAAGAACACACTGTGACAGGAATGCAGACGGGGCTTGGCTTGTCTCAGTCTCTATTGGTGGTTTAATGCAGTTCAGGCCGTGACTCCACCTCTCCCCGCGAGGCTGTGCGGGCACGGATGTACTCGCTGGTCTGCAGGGGGCCGTCTCGTGAATCCCTGAGACGCCATCTCTGTACTGCCAGATATGTGTTCAGGCCATATACTCCCATCACCAGGAACCCAAAAATCTGGAGAAACATACACACAAAATAGCTATAAAAGGACTGGAGGGGGATGTTTTCAGCTTTAAACTATGAATGTTAAAGGGATAGTTCACCCAACAATGAAAATTCTGTTATCATTTACAGAGCCTCATGTCATTCCAAGCTCATAACACTTTGGTTAATCGTTCAAACACAAATTAAGATATTTTTAATGAAACCTGAGAGGTTTCTGTCCCTCCATTGAAAGACCAGGTAACCAAAGCTTAAAATGGATTAAACAGCTAGAGTCATATGGATTCATTTTATGAAGACCTGAACTTTTAATGGAGGGACAGAAACCTCCAACGTTTCATTAAAAATATCTAAATTTGTGTCTCAAAGGTTAACCAAAGTCTTATAGATTTGGAATGACATGAGGGTCAGTAAATGATTACAGAATTTTTATTTTTTGGTGAACTATACTTTTAAGTGAATGTTAAAGTATATATAACATTAAATCTACTATTTCTAAATAATATCAATATGTTTTAAAATAAATGGCAATATTAAGTGAATGAGGCTGATAACAGCAAATATTCTCTCTCTCTCTCTCTCTCTGGCAGGCTGTGAGAGCTGAAGGAATTTGCAGTGCCCTGTGGTTCAGAAAAATCCCCAGGTGTTAAAGTGGTTTCCCGCTGAGAACATCTGTATCATAAAACACTCAGCACAAATCCCCAGCTTTTGACTTCTAGGGTGTTGGTGGATATTGTGCTGAGCTCAGGTTCTAAAAGTGTCAAAAATCATAAAGGTTAGGATCTGAGTAAGAGATCTGATCCTGTTTCAATATTGGGAATCATTTCAGCATTCTACTTCTCTTTACTGAGCATCTACAACAAACTTCTTCGCAGAGGTCAACAGCCTCGACCAAAACACACAAACTAACTGGAAAGGTATGTGCACAGTACGAGATGTTTATGGCAGCTTCAGTTTTAAAATACTGTAACACGCAATCCCAGACGGAGTTGGTGGTCTTTTTTTTTCTTTTTCTTTTGCATTTTTTTGGGGGATTTTGGAGGAAAATCAATGACATTCTTATGGAAGCCTGTTTCTGCCTCAAAGTAAAAAGAAAATAACAGACTTTATATCTCACAACTGCCACTTTTTATCTCACAATGTGACTTTTTTTTTTTCTTATTTTAAACTTTTATCTCACTACTAGTTTTATTTTTTACTTCCATAAATTCTGTGAAATGGACTGATCTGAGAGTGCTACACTTTTACTGACAGCTGACAACAATCAAATTAGCAAAAATATTTTATAAACAATATATAATATACAGTACTGTGCAAAAGTCTTAGGCCACCATTAGATGTTGTTTTAGCAATAGTATAATGACCATATATAATTATTTCTCAGTTTCTTTATTATAATGTAACCAGAAAATACAGGAAATATGTATGCAGTTTTAAAAAACAGAAAAAAAATCTGAAAAAAATGCCTTCTATAGGCTAAAATGGCAAGTATTTGGTGACCTCCCTGTACACTTGAGCAATAGCAGGAACCTGGCTCTCTTAAAAATAAATGGAATGGAAAAGGACTGGAAGGCCAAGAAAACTTTCAAAATCTGATGAGAAGTTTCTCAGAGTTTCTTCTTTGAGAAACTGGAAGAAGTAGGTAACACTAAATACTGATTTTTGCTTAAAGAAGCAATTGTGTTCTGAAATTTTTTTTATTTATTTTTTTTACTTTTTTTTTTTTACGTATTTTCTGTTTGTATCTTAAAGGGTTAGTTCACCCAAAAATGAAAATAATGTCATTGATTACTCACCCTCATGTCGTTCCACACCTGTAAGACCTTCGTTCATCTTCAGAACACAAATTAAGATATTTTTGATGAAATCCGGGAGGTATATGACTTGTCCATAGACAGCAATATAATCAACAATTTCAAGGTCCAGAAAGGTACTAAAGACATTGTTAAAATAGTCCATGTGACTGCAGTGGTTCAACCTGAATTTTATGAAGCGGCGAGAATACTTTTTGTGCGCAAAAACAAAACAAAAATAATGACTTTATTCAACAATCAATTCAACAATTCAACGTCATTATCCTTACACAGGTGACACAGTAAGCACAGTGAAGGCTTCCGTGTTTAGGTCCAAATGCCGGCTCAGTTTTGGCCAAAGCTGCACACGTGAGCAGCATGACACATATATGTGATTCTGACGCAGGAGACAGCCAATAATGAGTCGGCGTTCTGATGTAGAACCTGGAAGCGTAAACAACGTATGAGAATGACACAGAAGAGAAGATGTTGTTGATTAAAGTCGTTATTTTTGTTTTGTTTTTGCGCACAAAAAGTATTCTCGTCGCTTCATAAAATTCAGGTTAAACCACTGCAGTCACGATGACTTTTTTAACGATGTCTTTAGTACCTTTCTGGACCTTGAAAGTGTTGATTATATTGCTGTCTATGGACAAGTCAGATACCTCTCGGATTTCATCAAAAATATCTTAATTTGTGTTCTGAAGATGAACGAAAGTCTTACGGGTGTGGAACGACATGAGGGTGAGTAATTAATGACAGAATTTTCATTTTTGGGTAAACTAACCCTTTAATAAAGAGAGAAAAATAAATATGGAGGGTCATTAAAACATTTCTAAAACAACAAAGCTGGTGGTGGCCTAAGACTTTTGGACATTACTGTATGTGTCCAAATTCTGTGGGAATCTGCAGAGCTTCTGTAGATCTAGTAATGAGTCATGCAGTAAAAACTTGACACACATTCTAAATTCTGAGACAGAAACAACATGTAAGAGCAAAACTGTGAATGAAAAGAGAAGTTGGACGGAGAAAGAGGAAAAGGGGAAGCAGTGAGATTTTCAGTGTTAAAAATCTAAGAAGCAAAGCAAACAATGTAAAACATTATAATGGATCATGACTGATTTCTCAGAACTTCCCGCCATCTACCTGTCCGGGACTCTCTCCAGGAATGACTATGTGCTCCATTTCAGTCACATGAGGGCAGCAAAGCCCTTCCAGATTAGGGCCCACTTAAAATACTTGAGAAATGACTAAACATTTAATTTAACCACAACCACAGGGACAGAATTCATGAAATAAAGAGCTGAGTAAGCTTGATAGGTACCACAGCTGCAATCTCTGCTCCAGTTTGATGGTTGAGAGCTGCCAAAACCAGTGAAGCCAGAAAGAAGAACAAGGTGCTGGTGGCAGTGTTGATTAGATCCTGCAAGAGAAAAAGAGAGAATGTGATTAAAGTCGGCATTAAACACAAGTTCTAATAGTCTTTTCTTCCCTATTGTGTCATAATTATATCTAAGTGAAACTATGAGACTTCTCGAACAAGAAAAAATGTAGGGTGGGACATCAGGAATTGGTTGGATCAAACTGGAATAACAGCTGTTGGAAAAAAAAAAAACATTAAAACTTGCACATAGTATACATCATGTTTTCAGATTCAAAATAATCTCTGATCTGTCAAAACAGACATATACACTGCAATGTTTTGGGAGTGACAAACACATTTAAGTGTGGGAGTGGTGTCGAAATTTACAAATAAGTAAGACATAGACTTTCATTGCTGTGATTTGTTTCAGGAGAAAAGAGACACATATCCTATAAATAAATTCTTAGTATACAGATAGAAAAGGAAAACTGTATTTATCTGCAGTGTGTATGTGGCCATGGATGTTAGCTCATGAAATAAAAAATAACATGAGGGAGGACATATCAACAGTTACACATTCACAAGTTTGAAGTAATATGGTACTTCAGAAAACCCTTTAATGACCAGAGTCAAAACAGAGGAGCTGGCAGTGAGGCGTGGTCATGCTGCAGTGATGCAGTTTGACAGGCAGGGGGAGCCAAATACACCAACTAGTTACTTTTATTTATTTATTATAAACTATTTACTATATTCATTCAGAGGACTCGGAATGACTTTGTTGTCATGTGATGTATTATACCTGTGGTTACACTATCAGTGCACTTCTGTGAACTATTTGTTACATATATTTTGTTATGTGATGCAAGAATTTTTTACATCAAATTTTTTGTTCACCAAGGCTGCATTTTGATAAAAAATACAGTAAAACAGTAATATTAAATATTACAGGGAAAAAAATTCTAATATGCTGATTTGGAGGAAAATGATCATTATCCATGTTGTGCTGCTGCTTGATATTTTAGTGGAAATCACATTTTTTTTTGCATGTATTTGCATTTATTTGAAATAGATTTTTTTTTTTTTTTTTTAACAACATAAGTCTTAAGTATTGTTTTTGATCAAATGAATGTGTTCTTTCTTAATAAAAAACATTAATTTCTTTAATTTCATTAATTAAATGTGGCTTAAGTGCTTAACAACCTTTTAGGTCCACTGTATATAGACTAAAGGTCTCCATATGCAAAAAACATGCAAATGTAATAGTACGCGCAACAAGCGCCCAAGCTTATCTTGTAACAGTGTACTGAGGATAGCGTCTTTCAGATGTCAGTTTTCTTGTAACTTGTGATTTAAAGCAATCATTCAGAAACCAGTTCAGGTCTATCAAGTGTAACCTGGCAATTTTCATGATAACTAAAACCCCCTAACTCAAAACCTTGTATAACCCTAGGATTTTGTGAGAGCTGCAAGTGAGCTGCATTTAGTACTACCAAATGCAAAAACTCATGTAAATATAGCTGTGTGCAACCTGCTGTATTTGCTATTGCACAATTATGTTAGACCTTTTATTTGGGCCATAAAGTCATTCATTTACAGTTATGAGGTTATGAGGTGACGGATGGGCATTGGTAGAGGTATGAGTTTCTTTCCCATTTTTGTTCATTGCTGTTACAGTTTTCCCTCAATTAATCCACCCACCACTTTACCATGATAACGTCACAGTTTAGTTTTAATACTTTTACAAAGCAGAGTCTAAGTTTTCAGGAGAGAGTGAGAATGAGAGGAACCAGTTGGAGGTTTCTAAGAAGAGGCCAAATCATACTCCGTGCACTCCAGAGTCTGGAATAGACTTGGGTTCTGTCTGAGCCTTGGCTCTGTGGGAGGTAAAATGTAACAAGCCCTTCAAAGCACATCACAAACTGAACCTCACTGGTCGGCACCTCAAATTTCACATCCCAGGCTGACGCACAATGAACCTGCATCTGGCTTTGATGTCTTCAACTGAACACAGACCGTCTTCTCCTTTTGGCTCTTGTACATGCAGTATAACGCTTGTGGGCAGTGGGACATGAATCTGCTGGATAAGGAAGGGATGTACTATGTGATCTAATCACTGACTACGGTTCAACTACTAAAGATGTGAAAGAATTTTTGAACTGTGCTGCGCTCCCTACATTTGTCTAACATTAATTGACCTTGTATATTTTTTATGCCTTAAGAAAATTAAACATTTGGTTTTCTGTGACGTACAGTATGATGAACACTGTTGTAGCGAATTAAACTTTTGCAATAAGATAAGTAAAAAAAAAAAAAAAAATATATATATATATATATATATATATATTCAGAACATTAAAGTCTTAGTTTCTCTCTCTTTATCATTAAAACCTACATAAATACACACTCTGAGAGGAGAGAAGGGATAAAGCTGCATGGGTGGTTTGTCTGTGTGCAGCCAATAAGCACTCCAGCGTGACTTAGGCATGGCCTCCCATGTGACAAAATGCATGATGGGAGTGATTGCCCACACTGTCTCACATGATTGCCCACACTGTCTTTCGCTCTTTCTCATCCACACACACACACACACTCACTCAAGTGAAACCATGTCCGTCTCACACGCAATATAGAACACTAACTAATATGCCAAAACCAGGCTAAGGTCTCAATCATTCAAACACATGCCAAGCCAGCCTTTGCCTTCACACATACTTCAACAGATGGATCAAATGCAAGCCAAAACAAACTCTGAAACACACATAATGTTAAAAACTGCTGCCGCATTTAAATATTCTAAGTGTAAGAATACAAAGCATATGCTTGAGGTTAAACTAAAGTACTAAGTCCACAGAATTACTTAATGATGAACATACTTCACAATAGCTTCATAAATACAATCATGGAGGTTTACATACAACGATTAAGTTAATGTAAGTAATATGAAATTGTATTGTTTTCAATGCTGATAATAAGAAATATTCCTTGAGTATCAAATCAGCATATTTAGAATGATTTCTGAAGGATCATGTGACACTGAAGACTAGAGTACTGATGCTGAAAATTCAGCTTTGCCATCAAAGGAATAAATTATATTTTATTTAAAATATATTTAAATAGAAAAAAATTGTTTTAAAAAGTAATATTTAATTATATACAGTGCACAGCATAAATGAGTACACCCCCTCTGAAATTTCTGAAAATCAGCAGTTACTCAATTACTTAAAAGACATGTTAGGGTTCTTTAGAGATATAATGATCCAGCAAGTCTGCTTAATCAATTACCAAAGAAGCATGTCAAAATTATTCAGGAAAATAAGATTTTCTTATCAAGGTGATAAAATGTTGTGTAGCAAAAATGAGTACACCCTCCTAAAAGTTACTAAATAAAATGAAATAAAAATTTTCTGATGTAAGTTTAAGGCAATGTTTGATCAACAGGTAAGTATGTTGGAACCAAAACATTTAAAGAGAAGTAATTTCTTGACAATTAAAAGTGTTATATAGCCCACTGAATCATTCTCAGACATAATGCTGACAACAATGGAACCACTTGGGAGAGAACTGTCTGGAGACTTATTTCTTAGCACAAAAGAAGACACTGTTTTAAGTGTGAAAAAAAAAAACAATGTGACTTGTGACAAGGCCCCTGAAATAATCAGGTCTTCATTTTAAGCTTTCATTTAGTGATGAGGGATTTTTTTGCTAGACAAAGAGCAGGAGAAATACCAAGCAAGTGTCTCAGAGCCAGCAAAAGCTATGAAAAGAGTGACTGTTTATCTCACAGAGTAAGATGCAGCCTGCAGAAATGACATGCATGGTTGTTGTTCTCACTGGAACTACCTACTGTAGCCAAAGCACAATAACATTAGTTTCCAAAGCCCATATTTACAAAATATAGATTCTGTGCACTGTGTGTGTATATATATATATATATATATATTTGATTATATTATCATTTTTACTTCATTTTTAAATGCAGCCTGGGTGAGCATAAAGACTTGTTTCAAAAACATTAAAAAATCTTACCGACCCCAAACTTTTGAAGAGTTGTGTACATCTGGGCAGCATCACCCTCAAGTGCAGTGAATCAGTGGGGAAAAAAACACTTTATATTTTCTACACCTATTAGAGTGTGTTAACGGGGGACAGAGCATTCAGCAAACTGTTGCCCAAAAAGTTATTTATGCACAAGAGCCATATTCAAGCAGAAAATCAATGTAAAATCATGCATGCATATGTGTGTAAGAAAAAGACAAACAGAGAATAAGGCGGGGTCTTAGCAGAGCTTCTGTGCCAAATATTCTCAGTGGTGCGTTAATACTGAGTTACACACTGCTTTAGGCAACAGGAGGCCCATAGATCTAGGAAATGTGAAGAAAAAAAAAAAACCCATTCCAAGTTTGCAGGGCAAAATAACCTGAATCTTGAAGGTTCAGTCATATCTCTTCATCCGCCTAATTGGTGAGATTAGCTTTAAATGAAGCTGCTAAAAGCTTTTCCTAGGCCTTTATTTGGTGTGCTGGGGCTCTCTGATGCTCTTTATGTAGAGAGACAGCATGCTGCTATATTAACCCTTGTCCTCCATCTGGAAATGCTCCCTACACAATTAGTTATTACATCTACATCGGCTGCATCCGAAAGCCTGCCCTGCTGCCCGATCAGGCAATGAATTCGCAGGCAGTGTTTGTGCCCGAAGGTACCTCTCAACACTGATTTTGGACAGACTTCCGAGGCACGGAGTCAGCATAATGGTTTAATGATCTACAACAAAAAAAGAGAGAGCTTTGGTGATAACTAAGCAAATATTTAATCACTACACAATTGACAAAACTACAAAAATGAAAAAAAAAAAAAAAAAAGTTGGTCAAAAACTTGCATTTATACACAAACTGACCAACAACCTCAACTTTCAGCCGCCATTTTTATTTTTTTGCCGAACTGTTACTGTATCTAACGCACCAGATATTATATTATAGGCAGCAAAGGATATATCTATGCTGCCTTTTAAAATCGATCAGATAAAGGTATCTCTGTAGACAGGATGTGACACGATCATAGGATTCAGACGTGCCATGTTGCCTCCCTACCTCCTATATGATGCCTGTGGAGGCAGCATTTTTCAGCTTTTGGGTGCAGCCATAGTTAGTTGAATAATAATAATTTATGCTGTTTTACAAGTCTTAATGAATCCCATTTCCAAATTACTTATCTTTAATGCATCTCTAGCCCTCTCGCAATCGGTCTGTAGCTCATGTTCAGTAATGACACATAATCATAGGTTTACTGCAAGGCGTCTCAAGTCTCAGAGAGGCCATTCTATCAAAGCACACAATGTAAAACCAATCATTATCCCGTCACCTCACAAAGTCAAATCTCTCCTCATTTCCTGTTAAAATACACCATCTATTTCTAGTTGTGTTTAGTGAACACTGGCCGTGCTTTTCTGTGTATGTATGTATGTATATGTGTGCGGTTAGAGAAGGTTTGTGAATGGGTACAATGGTGCCAGAGTACCACCGCGAACTGAATGCGCTCATTCTACTGACCTATCACTTTCAATAATGTCAGTCACCATGCCAGCCCCCTTTGAGCCTGGCACTGAATCACACCATCAAAGCACTCAGCGGGAGTAGGGGGTGCTGTACAATAGACGGACCGTCCTTCACAACCGCCCCTCTGTAGCCAACTGCCGAAAGAAACTACGCTTTGCGCGTACGCTCCGATCAGCTGCCATGTAAAGTAAATCAATGTTAGTAGACATGCACAGATTTAGTGCAAAAAAGATTTTACGACTTAAAACACACAGTTCTGCTCTTTATAGGGAGAAGTTTAATTGCTGCTGGGTTTGGGAGGACTTTATCTCAAAATGAAAAAAAAGGGGGAAAAAACCCTCTTTTGAGACCACAATTACAGGACCAAAAAGTACCGTTTACTTTTAGCACTGTGTTATGTGAAAGTTCCTGAAGCACAGCAGCGGTGAAGTTACGAAAGTCAAGAGACACAAACATGAAGGAGGGCAGGAGAGCAAGGCTGTTACTGAACAAACCCCCGTCCCTGTGCATCCATTCCAGAACAAATGAGAGGCCTGGACCCATAGGGTTCGCCTGGCAGGAGATGATGCTCAGTCCAAAACCTCCAAAGCCCCACCACAGCTGAAATGGTCCTAAAGATCACGGTTCTCCCAATGAGCCATGGCAATACCAAGAAAACCCCAACTCGTCAGTATTCAAAATACACACAAACATACACACTCACACTCATGGCTTGGACATTTCGAAAACCCTGTTTAATATCTCCCCCACGACCAACATAATCTGGCTCTCAACATTTCCTGATCTCATTCCATCTTTTAACCCCCACCATTTCCTGTTATTTCTCCACTGATTATAAAATAAAATGATACAAAAAAACAAAACAAAAAAAAAGTGCCAAAACAAACAACTTGTCAAAGCATTAAGACAGAGTAAAGGTCTAGTCCTAAATCAAAATGTAATGCTCTATGATTTCTTTATACATGTATACTTGAGGTTAAATTAGGGCTGCACAATAAATGGTTAAACTGATAATCAAAAATTATAATTGCAATTATTGACAATTGTTCTCATTTGAGAATCTGTTCACATTTAACACACTTAAGCACAATCAAGAGAAAATCAGCTCATACTCATAAGAGTTTATTTTACCTCATCTAGTTTCTTGATTTACTTATTATATACATTAACACACTCCCTACATTATGAAAACTGGTAAAACCTTAAGAAGCTTCTGACAAAAGCTAAAACATTGAAATTCCTAATATTGGTTCCAATAAATCTAAAAGTATGTTAACGTTTTTCTATTAAAACAACAAAAAGTCTTTGTATTAGCACAAAGGCTGTGTAAATGCATCTATTCAGCACCCATAATCGCAAACAATATAGTCAAGATTCATGTTTGGATTTATTACAGTTCGTCACTGAGAAGGTTTGCTCACAGATTTAGTCACAGCAAACAGACTGGATGTATTACACTTTTATTTTGAGCAGAATATCGCAATGGAGATCACTAAAATCCAACATATATGTTTGTCAGTATTTCCAGATCATCAATGCTTTTTTGCAGTGCAGTTACCAGGCTGAGATTTTATAAAACACTGATTGGGGGATTCCAACTCTTGACATCTGGCAACCTCAAGCATGAAAGCTTGTTACCAGTGCAAGATAAAAGAAATGTCAAATGAAAGAAAAAAAAAGTAAGATAAATAAACAGTGGGACAATATCGCAAATGATGCTTAATAACTCGAGAGTGATCATGATTAAAAAGACCTATGTTAAAAGCATAAATATAGGATTTTTTGAAAGCAGTTCGCAAACAAGGGTTCAACTTTCTACGTCTACTGGGAGGGCAAATGAAATATTAAAGAAAACAGAAATTTGAACTTAAATTGGTAGAGGCACTTTCTTCTTGTCTGTGTGAGGTTAAGCACATATTCTTGTGTATATCATAATGCAACGTGATAGCTATCATTGGATGCGAGTTGCTGTTACTTTTCTTGGTACATGCACAGCTCTGGAAATAAAACTCTACAGTCTTTTCCATCATAAGCTCTGTAATAGATCCACAGCACTGAGGTCCAATTATGCTGAGCTTTGTGAGTGAGTGTGTGTGTATAGGCAGGGGGACAAAGGGAACCATGCCTTATTAATCTTTCAGTGAATCAGTAAATTCATCTCCCAAGAGCAGCCATTCATGTTTGCTAGAAGCGAGTTTAATGAGAGCTGTGAGCACACAAGCTCCCATTCTGAGCAATACGAACCCCGTGTGCATGGCCTCCTCCTCGGCAGCACTAGACACAAGAGAGCAGCTTATTTTTCGAATTATTAGTGTCATGGCAACCAAAAAATTGTTTTATTTATGTAGGCAGCTGATTGCCACAAATAACTAATGCTTTCTCATAATCTATTATCACAAGCGTTTCTTAAAATTGTATCCAAACCTGCTCCTGGAGGGCCAGCTTCTAGCTTCAACCCCAATTAAACAGACCTGAACAATCTAGTCAAGGTCTTACTAGGCATACTAGAAACTTCCAGGCAGGTATGTTTGAGGCTAAACTTTACAGGACAGTGCCCCTCCAGGAGCAGGTTTGGACCATATATTATGCCATAAAAAAAAAATGATTGAAGGAAAAATAGTGGCACTGTAAAAAATGTTTTGTTTTTATAGCAAATGCTCCACATCGGAAAATGACAGAAAACACAACTAAATAATGACTTAAAATAAAGTAATGCTAAAGCTAATTTTGGAACAAAATGAAGGTGAATAAATGACAACAGAATTTTAACTTTTGGGGTGAGCTATCCTTTTAAAAGTCTTTGAAGCTTTGTGTGGAAATCAAATCAATAAGTTAATAAGAATGACATACTGTTAGACTCCAGTTGACATGCGGCACTTTGGTGTGCAGGTTCAGGCTAAGGATGAGGAGCAAGACGCCTGTGACAACGAAGGCACTGCAGCTGACAAACTCAAAGAGGTAGACACCGGCACAGGGCGAGCACATCATGATGGTCTCAATAAAGATGAAAGAAATAAGAGCCAGGACCTGCAACAGAGAGGAGAAAACAACAAGCATTTGTCCCAGCAGTAAACAACTCACTTTATTTTATCAAGCAGAAAATCAAAGCCAGCATCCGATGTTGACTTAAACGATACAACTATGCTGATTTATCTCTGTGCAAATCATGGTGTCTGATTTAAGACTACAATATAATACAATGTAGTCCTTTGTGAAAAACCACAAGAAAGTATTTTTCTCGAAAGGCTGTTTCAAGGTATAAATGAATCATCTACATTCAGGGCTTACTTTGTAATGCGTTTTCCACATGGTCATAACAGGGTCTTGCAGAGTATGTTGAACCCTACTGAAGTCGCAGAGGGTTCACCAATGTTTTCCTGCCGCATTTGTCAGTAGACCACAGCACGGGAAGAATTCTGAGGTTAAAATGCTATTTAGGTGTTATGCAGCCTTGACTCTCCAGTATAAAACCTCAGACAGATTACAGGTTGGCTCGCTCCAAAAGAGGAGACAGAACCACTGCCACAAAACATTCCAACATCCAGACGGGGGCCATTTCCAGCTGGCCTGGACCGGATGCTGTCATACAGCAGATGCACACATCTAGAAATGGAAGCACAATGTGGAAACCTCCCCACAAAATGAATGATTTCTGTGAGGAATAAAGCACTGGACGCAGGCTTGCTAATGGAACAACAACAGTGATAGTCAGCCAACAAATGTAGACTCTCCTGATGCTGAAAAATAAAAGCAAAAACCAATCCACTGGACCATGACGGTCTCCATTTTGTCATCTTATGGTCCATAAGTGTGCTCAAGATGAAGCCACAAAGCACCTTTTGTGAAGTCCACACTGGAATTAACTTGATGGCTGGGTCTGCTATTCAAGAAGTTTATGCATTACATGACCAAAGTGTGGAGTCTGTGGAAAACTGCAAAGGGTCCCATTTGAGAGGGACCAAAAACAGTTTTTAATTTGCGGACTAAAATATTGAATGCTCAGGGCCTTTCAATCAACTTGTCAAACAATAAAGAAAATAAGACCCAACAAAATTCTGCATTCTTTCTCAGAAGCTCATGCTGTGCATTTGAAATGCAAATCAAGTCAAGCAACAGCCAGCATGACTGCAATTACTGTATGAGACCCGAACAGATCAAAGATTTTCCATGGCAGCAGTCACCTGATCTACAATACAAAAAGACTTTCCTCTTTTCTTTTACAAAACAAATATCAAAAATAAAACATTTAATAAGATAAAGAGCATTTGTTATACATATCTTATCAACTTATCAAACTGAATTAGCATAGTTTTATGAAGACAGAAATTTCTTATAGCTTTACTATTGGCTTAAATAAATATATTAACAAATACCATTTACAACAAAATATGATGTGTTAATGTGCTTCTATAAATTGTGTTATTTTAACTTCTGACTGTTGCATCAAGAGCAGCTTGTGAAAGCATGAAGACACTAAATCAAATTACGTTTACATTCTCTTCCTAGTTCTTTCCCTTCCAGATGGTTGATTTATTCTGACTGAACCATTTATTCAAAGCAACCAACAGTCTCAAAATGCGATTAGGTGCCTTGTTAAAGGGACAGTTTACCCAAAAATAAAAACTCTGTCATCATTTGCTCACCCTTACGTCATTCTAAACCTGTATGAATTCCTTTTGTCTGTGGAAAAGAAGATATTTTGAATCATGTTGGTAACCAAACAGGTTTGGTGACCACTGACTTCTATTGTATGGAAGAAACAAACAAAAATAAATTAAAGATATCTACAGGTTTGGAATGTACAGAGCCCCGCACATGACATGCAGGAAAAAAAAAAATAGTAGGCCAAATCGTGCGCACGATTTACTTTTTTTTTCTCTTGCATGTCATGTGCGGGGCTCCATAGGAATGACATGAGTGTAAGCAAATGATCACATAATTTTCATTTTTGGGTGAACTTTACCTTTAAGAGCCCCCAACCTTGGAGTTGGCAACACATCTAATTTGCTATATCATAATGCACTCAGTTAAAATAGCCACCAGCAGTAGTTTGCTTCCAAAAATTTTCTGTAATTAAATATTCTACAGAATTTCATAGAAAGGCTGAATGTTATCACAAAGTGTCAACCGCTTATTGCAGCTTATCCATCCGGATTATTTGCACTGATCACATTAGGGAAGTGTGGACCAATGACTACTCATGTCATCACGTTCCTGTCACAGTGTCAGCAGAGCCAGCATCATTTTAGCTGACTGTCATGCACTATCAAAAAGACAGGCTAAATATGTGTATTTGGAGATGAGGTCATTGATCTTGATAAATGCACTACAGCACGAGTCCCACAAGGCAGCAGGTGTCAGGCACACAGAAAGCCTAAGATTTTGAGTAGTGTTTATATTTCACTCCCCACCCTCCTCCTGTCATCCTTCAGAGCTCCCCTACATTAGGCAATCAGCAAGTTCCTTGTAGCAATGGCCACATGGAGTCAAATCCCCAGTTTGTACACACGCCATCTGTTGTGCCCAGAAAATTAATGGTGGGAGGATTGGTCTGACAGCTTGCAGTGTTCCAAGAGCTCCTCCTTAAACGGAAATGAGCCTTCCAGCTCCCACCCAACAGTCTTTTCCTTGCCTAAAGGGAATTGTTCCTTGCACAAAATTTAAACCACTATTCCAAAGCTTCTTGACCTTGGACATGTTTGCAGACAAGCAAACTCTCCACATTACATAAGTTTCACAAGAGTGAGTGGAGAAGTACACAGGCAAAAAGCATCTAGTAAGTCCATCAACTCTCTAAATTACAGAGCTCTTTCATTATATTTAACTCTTCCTTATCAAAACTCTATCCTTTAAGGTAAAATGACACATTTATGATGCTACTTAACTGCCTAAGACAGCTCCAAAAACATTTCAGAATGACACAAGGTGAAATCACCTGCCAGTTGCATAAACATAGCCATTATGTTAAGATTGAGTATGACCCACTAGCAATTAATCAAGGGGCATACAGTCTTACTTTTCGGTATCAAATTAGGGCAATCTACATTTTTTATGTAACTGGTTAAAAATAATAATAATAATGTCTAACTTGTAAGACCAGTCTTACCGGTTTATGCAACCGGCCCCTAGTGGTTTTATTCTCAGAACTCGCATAGACAGTGGAAAGGTCGATATTTTTGCCCTTCAGGGCTGAATCTACATTTTAAATAGACAGGGTCCTTCCTGGTCAAACTGAAAGAAAGCCATATAAAAACAAAAGGTTGGATAGTACCTCTACCAAAGGACATTTAATTTAGGGACGACTAGTAGCAACTGATTAGTTGATTAGTGAGGTATGGGGTCAGTAAGATCTTTATTTTATTTTTTTAAAAGAATTAAATACTTTTATTTAGAAAGGGTGTGACAGTAAAGAAATTTATGTTTCTTTTATAACAACAATGATAATGATTTCTATTTGATTTCTATTCTCTTTTGTACTTTCAATTCATCAAAGAATCCTGAAAAAAATGCAGCCATATTTACACAAAAACATTAAGCAGCACAATTGTTTTTAACATTGATGAGAAATGTTTCTTGAGCACAAAATCATCATATTATAGTGATTTCTAAAGGATCATGTAACAGAAAACTGGAGTAACGGCTGCGTAAAATTCAGTTATTTTAAACTGCAATAAAAATGTTATACTGTTTTATTAATCAATAAATGCAGCCTTGGTGCTTTCAAATTTAATTTAAATTAAATTAAATTAAAAAACCTTACCGACCAAGTGATAAGAATATGCTTATTTTATTGTATAGTTAATTACTGTTAATTAAAAATGTATTTTAGCAGTGGTGCTTTAATTAGTACGCTTTTGCTTTACTGTAAGTATTAGACAGCTTGAATCTCAATTAATCTTTTCTGTCTAGATTTGCAAAAACACATTATGTAAACCCTAAGAAACGCCCACTAAGAATAATATTTTTGTAGAAGCCCAACAGATTATATTTGTATACAAAAGTCCAATGATTATTTTTGTTCTTGTGAATGGAATGGGGTTATCCATTGACATTAGCCAAGAAAACCACATCTGCAGATGGACAAAACATTTCACAAAGATTAAACAGTCAAAAAGTCTCCTCCTTATCCTTATCCCACGGGGGCCTTAGGTAAATCATTGGCCACTACATGGAGAAACAGCCATGGTTGAATATCCTTGGCGAGCCAGCTGCAGGAAACATGCAGCCATGTGAAAAGTCCTGTGCTACAGATCAATCTGCTTCATTTTCCCCCCCAAAACATCCTAAACAATCCAAATTGCACTCGGATTGTTAGCAGGTCAGAATGGGGACATATCCAGTGCACAGGGCTCAGAGTCGTCACACACAAAAACATGTGACAAAAGCAAGAACCTAATAAATCTAAAGTCTAACTAGCGGAGCCTCTCTCATATGCAGTGCATGGGTAATATATTAAATCTCTGTTCTGAGGAATTATTGATCACATACTCAAACAAGTCAGAAATTTTATGGTCGCAGCTCAAAACACCTCAAGGGATATCACTGGAATGTTGCAATTTTAAAAGTTATGTGGGAACATTCTGAATCATATCCTGTTCAGTTTTTACTTCAGTATTTTTATTTGAACTCATTCCCTCTTACTAACCTGTTCATTAATTTAATACGAAACGTACTACCCGTGCCTGCCTGTAATTTGACTCCACAGGCAAATGAAGCTTCTGGGTTCACATAAAACAGCATAGATATAACGACACTCATCATGCTCATAAAGATAAAAGCATTGCATGTACTCCACATGTCCACTATGTCAGCTAGTACATGTGCTTCCATGTATTATCACTTAATAAATCTGATTAAAATCTGTCTGTGAAGTAATTTGCCTTGAGACACACATAAAAGCAGAAAACTTGATTCATTAAGCAATCTTTGAGCAGACAAGCTATCTTCTGTATTTGGCATACAGGTTGTTTCCTTTGGCAGTGTACACAAGACTTTGTTTCACCTAATGACTTCCTTAGTTTCACTCCGTTTTCCCCCTGTGCATGCAGTTTCTTAACTGTGCATCACCATGAGGGCCCAGTCTGAGATGCTTTGCTTTTGCTGAGCTAGCAGAACAACAGAGAGACATTTTTTCTCTCTCCTTACGCTTCCCACTCCTTTTTCGACATCTGGCTGAGGTTCACATGGCAGAAAGCTCTTATGTGAGTTTGTTTTGTTTGACCACAGTGACTCTATAGCTTTTTGGGGGTTTTGCCAATCAAGGACACCTAAAAAAGTGCAATCTGAAAGTTAATTCATTCAGACTCCAGACATCATTCCCCTCCGTCACCAATGCATTCCAGAGATTTTGATGCCTGTCGGCATGTATCCAACAGGAAATATTTTTATTTAAAATCCCCCAAAAAGAGGAAATCTGCCCTCCTCACACTAATCCAATATGAGAAGAATGTTATCAGGAGTGAATATCTAACTGAAAAATGTGGAAAGCAGATCCGTCATCTGACTTTTGCAGAAAAAGTTTTTTTTTTTTTTTTTTTTGGATGATGATGACTGTTTGGATGATGGAGACATCCGTTTTGCCTTAAATATTTTACCTCGAATAAAATCCAAAAAATAGAAAAAATTTGTCTTGCTTACAGTCCTACATGAGAAGAGAAAAGAATAATTAAAATAATCTCTGCAAGAAAGAAAGAAAGATAAACCATGTCACTGTTGATGAAGTTTACTTTTGCTGTCCTGCTCAAGACTGACTCAATACACCTTGCTGAAGTTCAGTAATGAAAACATTTCTAGGGCTCATGCGTTTTTCATGGAATGGAGAAACACTATGACTATTTGAACTTACCACTTCGATAACTTTTAAAATACCGAAAATTGATTTGAGATAGTCCAGGTCACACCTGATGGACCTGAACACGTTTCTGGAGTGCACGGGCTCGGTGGTCGGCTGATACGGACTAGTGGCTCCTGAAATCATCGAGGTGTTGGAGGCCTCGCCATCAAAGCCCTCTGCCTCCTGGTTATTCCTCATGCTGAACTCTTTTTATCTCCACGTCCCGCCCAAATACAAGAGCAGATTTGGGGCTGAAACAGCGATCCGCTGGTCCTCTGAAAACAGCCAGGCAGAAAACAATGTCTCAACAAAGAACAACCCTCGTTACAAAACGTTCAACGTAAACTCCAGCCGTGTGTATGACCTACAGATCCCGAGCCCAAACACTACATCCACCTCTCCAATCCCATTCCTGCCTTTGTGCTGTGCTTGGATTCTGTTATGAATAGAGCTGAACGAGCTCGAATGATCACGACTGTTCTCATGGCAGTGTCCATATTTCACAGTTTCTGGATGCAGAATGTAATGTTGCTGCGAGTCTCCGCCCCCAAACTACATTCCTGTTGGGAAAGACGCTTTCAAGTAAAGTCTACGACTGATGTCAGAGAAAAAAAGCACAAAACAGTCATACTTCTAACGTCAAGCTTTAAGTTCTTGTCTTCTCGTATGCAGGTGAAGATCGTCAGATTCATCAAATGCAGAGACGACACACGGTAGATTAAAGTGTTGCCATGGCAAGCCGTTTTAACATGTATTCCTTAAAATTAACTTCAAATTGAACAATTTGACATCGATTTTTACAAGCATACTGTTCACTACTGTATTATTTGTTGCTGGTAAGTGTTCCAGCTTTTCTATTAGATAGGGATGAGCGGGGCTAATTGTAACACATGGTTTAAATGTTTTCACACAAAAACTGCGCTTTTTTTTTTTTTTTTTTTTTTAAGGAAGATATTGCTGAACATTTAACCATAGTGAATACCTTACTTAAGTTATTCTCAGATTTTAGTGCTTATTTGAAATTAGACAAATCTGTTATTTTTTAATGCCTAGCTAACTAGCAGAAGACACAAACCAGGTTTGTGGGGTATGGAATTTCAGTTATGCCCTACTATTAGAACTGTGCTATTCTATGACATTAGCAATGTAATTTGCATATATAATTTTTATGAATTCTATTGAGAAACCAAACAGGTGAATAAGAACAGAGTCCATGTTTAACGTTCAGAAATTATAATTTCAAGAAATTTAAAGCATTCCGGCTCCTCTGTTTGTCTCCTGTTCTGTGACAGCTGTTTGTGGAGGGAGGGGAAGGATGTGTTCAGTTGTTTTTCTGATGGTCTGAATGAGATTCTTTATCTGTTTGCCTACATTGTTTTGAACTATGCTGTATTGTTGTGTTTTGCAGTGAGTTCATTGTCAAACTCCTAAATTACACCCCTATGGGGCATGTTGTCACGTGTTACTTTCATTCTTTTAAGGTAAATAAGGAAAAAGTATACACTGTATTAATGAAACAAGACCACATAATTGTACTACACACGTGTGAAATTAATGGGGGGGGGGGGGGGGGGGGGGGGGGCACCTGTTTAAAAAAAAAAAAAAAAAAAAAAAACTATTTAGTTAAATAAATGTTAATTCAGCTTGCCACATTGTGCATATTTTTAAACCTCTAGTACTCAGACAACAATTTTACTTTTTTGGATGTTAAAATACTTTCTAGCAGCTTAATATGTAGGGACAACTAGTAGTAAGTGGCTAGTAGACTGATTTAACCAAAAACTGTAAATGCTGACAGTAGTATACATACCATATACTTAGAATATACACACACACTCAAGTATGTTTATATTTACATAGTATATGTTTACAAAAAAAAAAGTTTGATATATGACTTTGTGATCTTACATAGAACGTGTACAGCCTTAAGATTACATTTTAGAAATGTATGCATGTACACATTTACATCAAACATCTTACACTGACACCAAATAATGGATAGATAATGGGAGAAAAGCACTGCCCCCTACTGGTTTGGTTCCCAAAACTAATGTCTCTTAAATCAAAAAAGTGTTTCAAATGATCAGTCCCAATAGACATACTGACAGACAAAATATTAAATATTTGTAGGTCTTAATCAGTACTGTAATGCTGTTGTCTTCTAAAATGCTGTGCATTTTCTAAAATGAACTGACATGACAAGCAAAAAAAAAATCTATATCTCACAAGATAGTTGTAGTCTGGATTTGTATTTTATTTAAGCCAGGACTGAAAAAAGACATTTCCTTATCTTGTTTGCATTAAAAGCAAGATTTCACATGGCCACATACTGCATCAAGTTAAAGCCATACAATCAGACTCACTTTACGGTATAGCACACAAACAGTCCTTTGTGTGAATAGAAAGGTCTTTCAATTCCTGTATAGAAAACTTTGGAAGCCAGAGCATTTTCTCAACATTTTCTTACTTACAGGGGTAAGTGCATATTAGAAGAATTATACAGAACAAAGCAGTCAACTTCCATCCTAGTCTGAATGAAATACATACAAAATGTGCTGTTCATTATATAATTGCAATCATCCCCAACCGAGGGAAAGAAATCAATGAAGCTGAAGCCAAGTAACCGGTTTCTTTTGGTGGCCACCCTTAGACCTTTTATCCATTGTGTGTCTCCTTTGGGAAAACAGATGGGTTCTGAGTTAGGAAGCTTTTTCAAGTACTTCAGGCATCTCAGCAGCTTGTTAGTTTTTTAATTTCTTAGTCCTTTAAGTTGTCGTCTATATTTGCACCAAGCTACTAGTAAAATCAGTAACCGCCAAAATTTGTGTAGGAAAAAAATGAAATGTTTAAATGTTAACAATGCGTTGCTTTTGAAAATTTAACCAAGACAAATTAATAACAGTACTTCACTTTCAGAAAAACGGTTACAACGCCACATCTTTTGGTGGGAAAAAAGAGCCATGTTCACAGGAATGTGTCAGTGATACTTAGTGAGATTTCAGTCATACAGCAAATGCAGAATGCAATGAAATACTTAAGTGCATTTAAGGTTATATGAGCGGTTTGAAAGCAGGTAGAATGTTATGTGATCGGAGGCTTCATTAGTGACAGCCCAAGAAATTCTTTCAGTCTGAATAGATGAAAAACCTTAACCACTAAAACAAGAGGTATATAGTCCAGACTTAATGTTGTGCTTGAATATCAGCAAATGCTTTAGCCCTGCCCATCATAAATGGAAACCGTTAAGCAATATTATGCAGAATAAATGTAAATTTCATTCGAGTTCCTTATCTCTAGTTTGGTATGAGATTTTTCTTTTCATATTTCTAGCACAAGTTCATGCAAAACAACAGTAAACTCTACACATCTTGTGGTCTATTCCCTTGAAGAGCTTAAAAAAAAAAAAAAAAAAAAAAAAAGGACAAAGACTTCAAACTCTAGTGGAAAAATCGGACATTGTACACAGACCACCACAGTAAACAGAGGATCCGTTTTGGAATGATGGCTTCTCCAGGCTCGGCCAAGAGTGGCCACCTGGGAGAAATTTAGAGCAGCTACTCGACATAGACATAACATGTGGATTCTACATCTTTGGTTCCAGATTTCAATTCTCTGCGTTTTCCTTTTTCATCTGAAAATGTAATGATCATTTAAAAGCCACTTTAGCTGCTCCATTTACAGTTTCTCCACTACAACATCAAGGTTAAAAACCTTAAGAAAACCATTACATCATGCCTGTGGATGATTTGTCAAGCTAAACCAACTAAATTAGTTACATGTTCAAGGGCCAAAAAAGAAAAACCGAAAACGGTTGCTTGAAACAAGAAATTCAATATGATACAGTATCAGTAGTGGAAGAAAATGTTGAGAAATTTACTATGAAGACGGACAAGGCTGTTGTATGGACTCAAACCTACCCTGAGTGAAGAGACAGAGCATGTGGAGTGACAACAGTGAATGCTACACTGAAGGCAAAGTCGTCACTTCCAGTGGGCACTGAGGCAGGGCACACAAAACAAACATGCGTCGCCTACAGAAACACCTACGCTGCGCAAGAAACTGGGAATGTTTAATGTTAAACAGTCCTAAAGTTATATATTATATATATATATATATATATATATATATATATTATATAAAATTGCTAAACAAATCTGATCTCATTTGTAAGGACTGACAAAAGACACGACGTACTTGGCCACGTGAGAATGGTAGTAGTGGTTTAAACCACAATTTCAAACTTGATGGTGGGACGAAATGTCCCGCCAAGATGCTAAACACGTTTTAGGTGGACACTGACATTCACTAAAAGGCAGGCAAGCTCCCTATGGCAGCAAAAAAAGAATCTAGGCCACTGAAGTAAGCAAAATGTGTAATTTTAGCAAAAAAGCAAAGACCACAGACAAAAAAACAAAACAAAAAAAAAAACAAATAAATTACATGAAGCTGGACCAAAAAAAAAACAAACAAAAAAAAAAACTATTGACTGTTGATGCTACAGTGCAATTCCTCTTTTAGAGACAAGCACCTCCACTATAACACAGGCACTTGGGAGTTATACTAGGAAAGATGCTGCCCTGCCCCTCTCCTCCAAAAACAACCATAGCCAAAAGAAAATGCTCAGCCTGACACTCATCAATGCTTGTTTCATCTGAAATAGTTCTCCATAAATTGTTAAAATAATTCAATTTAATACAAAATCAAATCAAAGCTCGTATAGCAAATATTTAGCGCATATTTACATAATTCAAAGAAGCGGTGTGGCAATGTCTGCCATTCCTGTATGCTGAAGGCCAATGGGTATGTGTCATTAGTGTCATGACATCAGTGATGTTAACCATGTTAAGTGAAGCTTAACGTCTCACTGATAAAACACAGAGAGAAAATAAAAGCTTGATTTGCTTTCTTCTTTATAAATACATCAGCATAAATGCAACTACGTTTGTACACACTATATACTTTTTGCAAGTACTTCTTGTTTTCGATGAATATGTTTAGGCTTTTAGCAGGATTTGTAGCAGATTGCAACACTTGAAGCGACTGCTCATTGAATGCAGCAGTGCGTTTCTGCTCTTGTCAGGAGGAGGGGAATGGGTGCAGTTAAAGGTGTCCCAAGCCAAGCAAGGCCCCACACTTTAGAGGTTTGACTGCCTCCTTAAGGAGAGAGCACCCATTACCTGACCTGCCATGCCACACCAAAAATTAATCACCACAAATAAACAAACAAACATAGAAAGGGGTCTGGAAATGAAAACAAAGAAAAGCAGTTGCATCTTTTCAAATATCTACCTCTCTTTCCCCCACAACTTCAGAGCCTATACATCTGATAGAATCCCAACACTTTCGGTCTGTTTGCTGATTGATACACAAGGTGGGGGAAATTTTGGTCATGAATAGCATTTTTTTTTTCTCCTTTATGTCATTACATGTTGATTTCCAGATTGGACAATGCTGTTGACGCGCTCATGCCTCGTTCTCCGTCGCTGGGGTGTTGTTGGCCGTTACCATTGAGTCGGGTTTACGAGTCATTCGGTCCAGTTCCGCCTGAACGTCAGTCAAACCCGGCTTCTGCCCTTGGAAAAAAGAGAGCAAGAAAAAAAACAGTAATCTCCTGTAGTTTCTGTGTTGTATATAAAAATAACACAGGCTGGTTATGTGGGAACCAGTTTGGTGGATGAGTGCTGCATGCTGGTATGTGTTCAAAAGCAGCATGCTGTGCGGCTACACGAATGCAAACTTACTGAGAAAGACATGAAAAAGGAAAGAAGAAAAAAAAAAAAAAAAAAAACTGCATGGGGTTCTTTATCAAAGGGAAATTTAATTTACATGCCGGGGCCATAATAGCAGGTAAAGAACAGAAGTGTTAATATATTAGAACTTCATGTAAACAACTAACAAAATATCATAAATGAAAAGTGCAGTTGGCATGAACTTGACATCATTCTAAGTATGAAAACCAGCGAGTATGAGATATCACCATCCATGGTGGCGTCACTCACACAGGCTTTTCAGCCCATTCCTTCTGGATACTCTCTCTGGCTCTAAGGGTAAAACTCCAAAATAAACAGCATTTTCCAGAGGGAGCAAAAGAACATTATGACAGAAGGTGATCAGGTGAACCTCATGAAGGATTGTACAAGTCATAATTCAACCCAAAATCAAAAGAAAGAAAAAAAAAAAAAACATCCTCAGAATGTCCTGTTCTCCATGTTTACGAAGTTTTTGAGAACTTGAGACATTGCATTCAAAAGATATAGGCATATCAGTCACTATGGGCCATACTCATCATCAGGAGTATCTTGAGAGGGTGCATCAGATGGCTTGGGATGACTTTTTGTTTGTGTTTTGCATAAAGAAACCGAAGCCAATATTATGACAATTGTGTGCATTCCTCTTCGCATCAGATGATTCTTTGCCTACACATAGCGCATTAAAATAGTTTAATGTACAGCTAGCCATTGATTATCCTTATGTATGTATGTATGTATGTATGTATGTATATATATATATATATATATATATATATATATATATATATATATATATATATATATTTTTTTTTTTTTTTTTTTTTAATATATATTTATTTATTTATTTAATTTTATTTATTTTTTGGGGGTGGGGGGATATGACCCATACATGGCAGTACTTTGTGAGATTCACCTGTTCCTAGACTTGAGGCTGGGGCTGGCAAAGGAAGAATTTACCTGTTTTCTTGGCAGAGCCTTGTACAGCCGCTCCTGCTCCTGCCCCCGGTGACCCAGGACTGCCCGGAACACCTGTCTTTTTACTTAGCAGACTGTTGAAGAAGTTGGCCAGCACTCCCTCATTTGCTGCTGCTCCTATAAACACACACAAATTAAATATCATGACTTTCAAGTGACAACTGATATTCACTTACACTGGAGGTATTTAAAAGCACATCCGGAATTAGAATTATCACCATTATAATACTGAAAGGGTTATGGTTCCTTAAAGGGTTAGTTCACCCAAAAATTAAATTTCTGTCATTAATGACTCACCCTCATGTCGATCCACACTCGTAAGACCTTCGTTCATCTTCGGAACACAAATTAAAGGATTAGTTCACTTTAAAATGAAAATTACTCCAAGATTTACTCACCCTCAAGCCATTCAAGGTGTATATGATTTTCTTCTTTCAGATGAACACAATCAGAGTTATATTAATAAATATCCTGATGCGTCCAAGCTTTATAATGGCAGTGAACGGAGCTCAAGAAAATGCATCCATCCATCATAAATGTACTCCACACGACTCTGCTTTCCGTATTCAACTTACGAAAAAGTGCAACTGGATGCACTTTCTTGAGCTTCAAACTTGTTGCCCCATTCACTGCCATTATAAAGCTTGGACGCGTCAGGATATTTATTAATATAACTCAGATTGTGTTCATCTGAAAGAAGAAAACCATATACACCTAGAATGGCTTGAGGGTGAGTAAAGCTTGGGGTAATTTTCATTTTAAAGTGAACTAATCATTTAAGATATTTTTCATGAAATCCAAGAGCTCTCGGACTCCTCCATAGACAGCAATTTAACCACCACTTTCAACATCCAGAAAGGTACTAAAGACATCGTCAAAACCGTCGACATGACTGCAGTGGTTTAACCTTCATTTTATGAAGCGACAAGAATACTTTTTGTGCACAAAAACGTAAAGAAAAAATAATGACTTAATTCAATAATATCCTCTTTTCTGTGTCATTCTCATACGTTGTTTATGTCCAGCGCTTCTAGGTTCTACGTCAAAATGCCGGCTCATTATTGGCCGGCTCCTGCGTCAGCATCACACACATATGCCGTACTGCTCACATGTACAGCGTCGCCCAATACTGAGCCAGTGTTCGGACATAAACACAGAAGATCTGCACTGTGCTCACTACGTCAACTGCCTAGGAGACTGACATGAAAGAGAAGAGATTGTTGAATTAAGTCGTTATTTTTGTTTTGTTTTTGTGCACAAAACGTATTCTCGTCGCTTCATAAAATTCAGGTTGAACCACTGCAGTCACATGGACTATTTTAACAATGTCTTTAGTACCTTTCTGGACCTTGAAAGTGGTGGTTATTTTGCTGTCTATGAAGGAGTCAGACAGCACTAGAATTTCATCAAAAATATCATAATTTGTGTTTTGAAGATGAGCGAAGGTCTTACAGGTGTGGAACGACATGAGGGTGAGTAATTAATAACAGAACTGAACTAACCCTTTAATTTCAATGACTAACTACAATGCTCACAAGCTGGCTATTAACTGAAAGATGGTGAAAAATTTCAAAAATGTGAAATATGATACCTGATACCCTACAGGGTGGTTTAAGATTCAATTAAAGTTGATTTAATTAAAGCGACTGAATCTATTCCTGCTGGTATTTGATATGCTGTCCAGCTGAGCTTAATGATGGGAAAATTTCATTTTTCCCACACCAACTGGAACCAGCAGGAATATAGTGTTTAGGGAATTATTCCAATGGTCTCCTCAGGGGGGCAGTGTTTTAAAGAGAAGAACACTGCAAGACAGAGGCAGAGGGATGATCCAGCAAAATAAGATGAGTGTGGAAGAGAAAGAAAGAGAGACCAAAGTGCTCATATTTAGACTCTCACGAAAACACAGTTTTTGCTTGACTGCACAATCATGTGTTATTTGTGCCGTCCTGATGAACAGAGAGCCATGAGATCACAAAGCTTCATTTAGGTTCTGCATCAAGTGGTGCATGTAATCTTGCGAGGTAAGATATCTTACCTTTCATGTTGGGGTCTGGTTTCTTCACCGCAGTCATGGGTGAGACACTAGCCACATTTGTGGGCCCTGTTCGGCCTGTCGGCCTGGGTGAACCAGATGTTGTCCGGGCAGGAGACTCCTATATACAAATAGACACACAAACAAACAAAAAACAGGTGTCAGGAAATTGCAAAGCAATTCAGCAGGGTTAGATTTCTCACTACACAAAATTATCACTAAAGAGGAATCTAAAATGCACTTTAAACAAAGCGAAAGGATTCAGTGGCTTTTGTAAAATGATAAAGCATAAGTGTCAAAACATTATCACACAAAATCCTCAAAGCAGCATAACAATGTCACACTTAAGTGTGTGAGGTGAGTGTGCAGTCTGAAGTCACACTTACTGTTCCTCTTGTGGGAGTGGCTGGCTGCTTGGCTAACAATGACTGTAATAAAGTAAGGGAAGACATGAAAGCTGAAATACTGCTATGCAAAACTTTAATAAAAAGCTTAAATCATTATTTTGAAATGCATATGCTACCGTTCAAACATTTGGGATCAGTAAGATTGTTTTTTTTAAGAAATTAGTACTTTTATTCAGCAAGTATGCGTTATATTGATCAAAACTGATAGTAAAGACATATATTCAAATAAATATGCCTTGGTGAGCATAAAATACTTTTCTTACCAATGCCAAACTTTTCAATGGTAGAGTATTTTAAATTATAACTGACACTATGATGTTGTTTTAATAAATGTACTCAAATTTTTATTATACAATTATTATCTAGCTGATACACAACACTTTGTTTGTATTCCATGTCATACACAGTGATCTTTTTATTTCAAAGACAAAGAAATGAATGCTCTTGGTGAAATCAAAAGCAGCCGCTTAATAACAGTGACAGTGTTTACATGCAGCCTAATATTGTGTTAAAGACCATTCTCAATAAAAGCCCCTCACATAAACACTGTTCACAATTGATTAAACCACATGGAGCCGTTCAGAATATTTGAACCACAATGAGCATCCAGAGAAGTTTGCTTATAATGTCCATTAGGAATTAATTATTGTTTTAAAATTACCAAATATTGTTTAAGTAAACAGTATACGGCACAGCTGACCCTGGATCAGCCAATTAAACAATGAAAAGGCTTCACCAGCTCTTGGCTGGTCAGAAATCTGTGGAACCATGAGGGAAAATAAACAAGTCAAATGGATTTCACTGTAGCTAATCAAACTAATGAGGGACAGCAGGAGAGCTCTGTGAGAGATGCATGATGACGTCAGAGAAGAGATCACTTGATTGGCGGAGGTTCGTTTTGGCTGTCTTTCTAATGTTTAACTTCAGCAGTGAATGACAGAAACCTGAAACCTAAAATTGAAGTCTGTTCTCATACCTGCTGTTTCATGAGGAAGACCTGCTCATCCTCTGCACTGATTTCCTTGTCATGCACCAACTTTAGAGTCAAAAAAGGAGACAAAAGGCCAAATTTTACACAAGCAGTAGACAATTAAGGTGAAATTCTCATTCCTAGGTTTTCTCTCTTCTTACCTTTCGTACAGGAGGTTTTGTTATAAAGTCCTCAAAGGGATCTTCAGGTCGAACTGTTGTGAAGTTTTCATGCAGGATGGCAATTTTCTTTTCATTGTCCCATCCGGATGGACTATGTAGAGATAAAAAAATAAATTAAAAAAAATGTTTTAACAGAAACCGGCTTGACGGACTAATAAAAAGATAAATGCAATGTTTTTAGGGGATTTCAAAGATCTCACATGAACACAGTGTCCTTCTCCACCACTAAGGCAGGTGTTGTAAACTGGAAGTCGTATATTTTGTGGACCATGTATTTGTAGAGAAGGTCTAGGTTCTTCTCCTCTTTGACTGAAGTGTAAATCAAGCCAGCTCCATCTGTGAGACTTGATTAAGGATAAGTACAGAAAAAAAATGTTTGTAATTTTTTTTTTTTTTTTTTTTTACACAAAAAAAAAAAAAAAAAAAAAAAATTGGTTAACTCCAAGTTACCTCACCATGTATGGTAAAAAATCTAATTACATTTTTTGCAAGTAAAAACAATAAACAGCTGTATAATTTACAATGAAAAGCAGTAAAAGGACATTCCTAGAAGTCCCTGCATGATACATCACATATTTTATGTAAACAATAAGAAGAAACCAAATTATTATCAGTAAAGAACATTCGGGCAGTTTGTGTTACATTTTTTTGAGTTAATGTCTAAACAGGAGCATTTGCCACGTTTTACCAACAGGTCACTTTTGATGAACTCTCACTTATCATGTAGCTTTCATTTTTACCACCATGGTGGTTAACGGTACATTTAAAGTAAAGAGCAGATTTTTGTACTTCAAGTAGATTGGTATATTAAAATTAAATAACTTGATGAAATATACGATTATAAGTTGGAAAATGTACAGGACCAATATGCCACCACACAATACTGAAATATTACAGTAAATTTCTGGCAACCACAGCTGCCAGTTTTTTGCAGTAAATTTAAAATGACTTTTTACAGTGTACTGTATAACGAAAGAGTAATATTACAACAGCACAAATGTTAAGACTTTGAAAGTTTGTAGGATACACTGTAGACAGAACCGCCGGATGTGTGACTGAATGAAGTCAAAATGCTCCTCCTTGTAGTCGTGCTCCTTCTCCAGTACACTGACAGCATCACACTAAAAGACAGAGACGTAAATCATTCAGGAAGAAAAAAAAATGTCTTAGGTGCAGTGTGTCTTAACACATCATATTTGAACTGAACAACACAAGAGTGAAAATTGTCATTATTGAGCGAACCACCCCTTTAAATATATTGAACCTCTAAGATACTGTTTGTTTTTAAAAGACAGACACACCATCCTAAAAACAGCAGAGAAGTGCACACATGCTTAATGGTACTCATTACAATGCAGCAGCCATATTTGTGAATGACTCAGGTTGTGGCTGATTGCCAGCCATAATCGTTTTTGGCAGGAAGAGGAGGTGCCAACTAGGCTGCTTAAAAATCCAGGAGGCTGCCATGACCATCACTGCAAATGCAAACTCATCTCTGCATGTCACAGACACTGCTGACCTTCTACTGAACCACAGGACATAATCTCTCACTTAATAATAAACATATCCTGTCTAGAACACTTAAAAAAAAAAAGTTAAAAATGTGATAATACAGCAATGCAATTTATAAATATAGTAAGCTAAACCTACTCCAGATATCTTGAAAAAAAAATTCTCCGTACAGTGAACGTCAATGGCATACAATGATGTTTGGACCTCAGCATTCTTCAAAATATCTTTTGTGTTAACAGAAAGAAGGAAGTAAATGACAATGTTCATTCTGGGGTTAACTGTGTTGCAGTAGGCCAGTGAAATGCTGCTGTTTTTGCAGATCTGTAACAATGATACTAATGCATATTGATAAAAAGGAATTTTGTGCTTTCAAGTAAACTGGAACTGCATTCTGAAATTCAATCAGGCTCTATTCTCCTCTATCCCAGGGTGAGGCTGTTTGATCACTTTGCCTCTTGTTATTGAAGAGAACAAAGAGCGAACATTTTACTCTCAGACCTAAACCACCTCATTTAAAAAGGGGTTGTCTTTCATGCACCCAGGGCTGGAGGGAGGCTAACAATAGAAGAGAACATTGAGCATGTTCTGATCTGAGAGAGCATGTGAGGGGAGCATGGTGAGTCTGCAGCTCTGGACCTGCAGGCTACTGAGACTCCATAAAGAGAGCTTTTCATCCAGTTAAAGACACTCAATGATGCATCAGAAACAAAATTCCCTTAACACTGAGCAAAACAACTCAAAATATCCACTCAAATTTCCAAAACTGTATACCTACACACTCCTATTTATACACAGGACGTACATTATCGTTCAAAAGTTTGGGGTCAGTAAGATGCTTTTTTTCTTGAAAAGAAACTGACATGACTTTCAGCAAGAATGAATTACACTGATCAAAAGTGACAGTTTATAATGTTACAAAAGATTTCCATTTAAAATAAATGCTGTTCTTTAGAAAACATAGTCGATCATTTGCACGTTTTTAGCCTAATATTCCTGCTGCTGTCTGTTTTTAAATGTTAATCAAACAAAAAACAGAAAGAAAAAAAAAGAAATAAAAACGCACTGCTCTTGACTGAATAACTTTAATAAGGGTTAATACAGTGAAGACTGTGCAGTGATATTTTACATTTCATTACCATTGCTGTACCCGAAAATCTAGTTTAGACCTACATAAAAAACATGAAAAGAACCGTTTATTTCATTTGTATATGTTTGTTCAGTTGTATTTATTTGTGCTTTTGCTCACAATTTGATTATTTGTTCTTAGTTTATTGTTATTGACTGTTTATAACAATATTTAAAATTAATATGAGTTAGGCTAGTAGTTTTTGTGTCATAACCTTACCTATTAAGGTTACATGTGTAAAAACAACTAAAACAATAATTTTATTTTATTTTTTATTTATTCCTTTTTTTTCCATGTTGGAGCAAGTAAACATTTGAACCACTGGCCCAACTGGGACAGTAGAAAAAATCCTTGTTGTGTTGAGCCCTGAACACTCCTAAAACTTAATTAAAAAGTGTGCTTCAATAATGTGATTAATTTTAAAAAAATGTTACTACATTTATTGTACTGATATGTAAGGCAATAAAACACCTACTGGACCCAATGTGACGGGTCAAATGATTTTATTACTGTCACCTACCTTTGTGCAAACTATGAGCACTGGAATGCCCAGGTTGTGTGTGAGGACGTTGTCTCCCAGGGGCAGCAGCACACTCTCATCTTCTCCCCCAGCTGCTGGCCCTCTTCTCTGGGGTGAGCTCGGCGTGGCTTCCTCTGGTTCTGCATACTCCTGGAAGGCCTTAACCACTGCAGAGGAGAGAGAGAAAGACACAAGCAGGGTCAAACTTTTATACATATATTTACAGTAAACGGTGTCAGTAGGTACATCATACAGTTGACAACAGAAGCATCACATTACACATTACTATTTACATCATATTGCAAATTAAACCATATTATTTTACAACAAATTCAAAAGAAATTTAAATAAGCAAAGGCTACAGATCATGCAGAGATAAGTTGATAAGCAGACAATGGGGGTTAAACAACATACTGGATTGATGATGACAAAAATAATTTATACCTCCAAGTTTGACTCTCATAATTTCTTTAAATGGCACAACAATAAATTTCTTAGTTGACCTGCAAAAGTTATATAATCTGCAATGATGATTGCATCCAGGCTAATGTTAGCTTACTAGCAATAATGAAATGTATTAATTTTTACTTCAAAAACAAATGACTAACATTTGAAAGTGACAGATAACTTTATAAACATGGAGCTTGACACACAAGAACCTATGATGTTTGTTCTCGTACATCAAGCAAACACGTCTGAGCTGCCTTTTTTTTTTTTTTACCATATTTGGACCACAATGGATGGACAAATCATAAGCAAAATTTAAAAATACAGGGTTAGTAAATGAATAGATATTTAATTTTGTGGTAAACTATCTTTTTAAGTCTTAAATAGCCTCAACCAATAACAACCCATACAAATATAGAGAACATCGACAGATTTAGGACATTCCAGTCAGGTTACATAAGACCAAAACAGATACCAAAAAAAAAAAGGATTACACTACAAAAATAATAAATAAATCTTAGCATAGGCGAGGATTTGTAGCATGGTTTTTGAACCCAACAGTTCATTATCTGTTGTGTAACAAACTGCCTGAAATCATGACTTGTTGTGGACACATTTGAGCAGCCGATGCCTGTAGAAGAGCAGCTCAAATGTGAACAGATCTGACAGCATATTCTCAAGAAGACCCTGTCTGTGCCCTACATAACTCCTCATCCTCACATTACAGAACACAGGAACATCAACCAAAAACAATGTTAGTCACTGCTGGGCTGATACACAGTATAATAAGAGGGCATGGTGGTGATGTGCAGGGTGGCTGTATTGGCAGTAAATACAGTGGGTGGTGAGGGAGGGAAAGGGGGAGGAACTTCCTCAGGAACCTTAAGAATGCAGCTCCAGATGACCCAGAAACCAGGCAAGCTGCACAACTTCCTTTAACGTACTGTTAAAGGAACCACATGCTGCAGGAATAACAGACACGCCAGTCTTAAAAGCAGATTAAATATAAACTACCATTTAAATGTTTGGGGTCACTAAGACTTTTTTGGTTATTTTTTATTTACTTTTTAAGAAATTAATACTTTTATTCACTAAATTAATACTTTTATTCGGTTCGGTACGTACCTCGGTTTTGAAGTCACGGTTCAGTCTGGGTTCTAAACTTTTTATTTTTATTTTATTTTTTATTAAACAGTGGTTTAAGGGGGAAAAAAAATATCTGAAAAAAAAAAATTTTGTAAACTAAATAGGGAGCCCTTACTTGCACATTACTATAATATTAAAGGTTAACAGAGCCCAAACTATTAGCTTAAATTCAGTTGCTATTTATTTTTAGATATAATTTTTTTTTTTTTTGCATTAAAGGGATAGTTCACCCAAAAATGAAAATTATCTCATGATTTACTCACCCTCAAGCCATCCTAAGTAATCCATACAACTCCATGGGGTTAACTAAGGCTTTCTGAAGCAAAGCGATTCATTTTTGTAAGAAAAATATCCATATTTTAAACTTTATAAATTCAAATAACTAGCTTCCAGCAGACAACTGTACGCAGAATGCACAAGTCGACATGCGGCAAACGAGTAATCCTCTGACGCGATGTATGACGTAGGATGTTGGAGTATCGTAAGCTTACACGCCTCTCGTGGTTCAAACAAATAGGGCTGTGCAACAAATTTAAGCTCCTCTTCTCTTATATCGAAATCCTCCGAAACTTCTCTTTAAAAATTATGATGATTTGTACGATGATTTGCTCTGCTCCATCCTCTGCGCCTCCGCATTCATCATTACGTTGTGCATCAGGTCAAAGGATACTCCTCCGCCGCAAATCGACTTGCGCATTCTGCGTACGGTCATCTGCCGGAAGCTAGTTATTTGAACTTATAAAATTTTAAATATGGATTTTTTCTTACAAAAACGCATTGCTTCACTTCAGAAGGCCTTTATTAACCCACTGGAGTGGTATGGATTACTTTTTTTTTATGGATGGTTGCATTATTTTTTACTTCAAAAGCAGCCCCCCCATTCACAACCATTATAAACCTTGGAGGACTAAGGATATATGATTGCGCTCATCTGAAAGAAGAGTCATATACACCTAGGATGGCTTGAGGGTGAGTAAATCATGGGGTTAATTTTCATTTTTGGGTGAACTATCCCTTTAACTTCTAAATCAAATTATAAAATTATGTTTTTACTTCAATTTGTTGTTATATAATTATTTATACAGTGGCTGTCATTTTCATGACAGATTTATTTAAACATGCATTAAATAATCAAGACATCACTAACAGCTTATGTAAAATATAATGAATATATAGGCTAATATAGTGCATATATTTATCGAAAGAGTTCAGTTCTCTAGTGAACTAACAAGCTGTGGACACTGAATGACTTGCTGAGGTAAATGTAATGCTACATGACATTGTTTACAAGCGGTTATATTGATGTCTTTCCACAGTTGAAACACTGAGCGATTTCACAAGATATATGTTTCAGTAAGTTATACGATTTCTTTCAACAAACCTTCAGATGTTCGTTCATGTTTATATTCTGTAACTAGTATTAAAGAGGAAGTGATGATCACGTTCACTCACACTCTGCGTTGCCGCTGGAACTGAGGAGAACATTAAAGAGCGTCAAAACGGCATTTTTTGCTTGAATTTCATGATAAAATGGACAGAATTTGGAAGATGACACTTTGTTTCTTATCAAAAGTAACAAAACGTGAAGCTTATTGCGATTATTGGTGATTAGTGGTGGTTAGGCTACAACGCTGTATTCGTTGTGTACACATACCAACACATACCGAAAATTCATGGGACGAATACATACTATTACACCCCTAATTACTATTTAATGAAATGTCAAGGATTTTTTTTTTGTTACATCCCTAAATATTACACAATATTAGTGGGTTTTTGTTTGTTTGTTTTTAACTGTAGTGTATAAACTGGATTCATCATATCACACCCTGTGATGTAGAGTTTATATACATGTTTCCACAGGAGCCAGCGATCAAGATAATCTGTTGCAAACCAATAAACTACTGTGCTCTTTTTTGACAAAGAGTCCATTAGGAAATTTATTATTTCCAGAAGGCAAGCCGTTTACCATCTAGTGATTCATCTTAAATGATAATAGCCAATAGGCAAGAGTTCAATATCACATGGCACCATCTGCAGACATTTTTAAATAATAGCCTTGATTCTACTGCCTCATGTTATCTCCACAGTTCTCTAAACAAACAGGCTGAAAAACATAGTGAACATTTTTTTAAATAACTTGATCAGCCTGTTTTAACCACACAATCAACATTAACAATGCGGTAATATGTAACTTTCTTAAATCAATAAGACTGTATTACCGTAATAACCTCAATCAAAAGAAGCACCAGTTTACAATCACTCTCTACTGTCGACTTTGACCAGCTTCCACAAACAAGGGTGGGGACGGTCAACAGAATACACACATCCAGTGTGCATTTGCAGGTATTAAGCCATCAGTGCACTAACAAGTGCATATATCAAATCATAATGACAAAAAACTAAGTTGTAAATACCAATTAATTAGTGTTGTTTTTGTATATATATATAAAAAAAAAAAAAGGCTACAAGGCCACACAGAAAAGAATTTCCCAACTACATCCACGTCTACATAGAAAAAAAAAAAAGTTCAGTCAGTGTGTTAGCTGACTAAGAGCTGTGAGACGGTATGTTTTAGCACAGTGGTTTGGAGTTGTGCTTGGGTGTTGTGCTCATGCCCTGCTTACAGCAATGAGTCGAATGTCAGGAACGTCAGACTGAGCAGACCATGATGCAACGCCTTGAAAGAGAGGCTGAACTGTCCTTCCCACTAGAGTGCTGCTGACATCACTGAATCCGGTCAGATGTAAGGAGTGAGCAGAGGCTTGTGCTTCTTAAGATAATCTCAGCAGTGCTTAAGGAAGCAACGGCTCTTTTACTGGGTGGGTCAGTTTTACGAAGCTGAGAGCAGCTTAAGGCTTAATGTGTTTGGACATTAATTCAATACATCCAACATTAGCCAATTGTGGGATGTGAAGTTAAAAAATAAAATATACACCATGCTCAAAAGTGTGAGGTCAGTAAGATTTTTGTAATGTTTTTGAAACAAGTCTCTTACGCTCACCAAGGCTGCATTTATTTGTTTAAATACACAGTAAAAATGTGAAATATTGATAGAATTAAAAAAAAAAAAAAAAACAGTTGGAAACCTTGGTACTTTTTTTTTTCTTTTCTTTGATGAATAGACAAGGAGGAAAAATAAATACTTAACGATCACATATTTAGTACAGTATTTAGGATAGTACAGTATAACAAAATCAATTTCTGAGCAGAAATTAGCAAATGAGGAACAGTGGATAGGTCACTAATATTGAAATAGCAACTTCAGTGGATCCTATTTCAGCCTAGATAATATATTAAAATAGGGAATGTAGGCTATTCACAAAAAAAACTGTAAATATGGGATGATGTGAATGATGTTTCAATGAAACATTTAAAACCACGTTTTAAATGTAAAAAATAAATAAATAAATAAAATAAACATTGAAAATCATCACAGAAAGCATGTTCTGTATGATGAAAAAAAATATTGGAAAGATAAACACCATACATTAAGGTGGTGGTCACAGAGCTAGTGATTCAAACTGCCATCAAATGTGTTGTAAAACCACTGGGCTTTGTATTTCATACGCAAACTAAAAAACAATACCATTGCCAAACCACTTCCCCGTTCTGCTGTCACAGCCCTGTTTATAGGGCACACGCAGAAACAGTCATCCTCAGAAATAGCCTCTCACTTTATGTCTGAGCACTCTGCCTCTCACTCACACTAAAAAAAACATTCAGACTTCTCAAACGCTATTGTACCAGCTTTATGTTTTGTTTTCATAACGCAAAACACCAAGTCATCAAATGCATGGCCAGTCAAAAGTTTTAAACTTTTAAAATCCAAAATATTCACTTCAAGCCCTAATAAACAACAATACCATTTAGAAGTTTGGGGTCAGTACAATTTAAAAGAGAAATTACTACTTTTATTCAGCTAGGACACATTAAATTGATTAAAAGTGACAGTGAAGACATTTAAAATGTTGCAAATGATTTCCATTTCAAATAAATGCTGTTTTTCTCCCCTTTTGATTCAAAGAATTCACGGTTTCCAAAACTGTTTTTAACATTCATAAGAAAAGTTTCTTGAGCACCAAATCAGCATATTGGAATGATTTCTGAAGGATCATGTGACACTAAAGACCAGAGCTGAAAATAACATTTTAAAAAATATTAAAATAGGAAAACTGGTAAACTGTAATAATATTTAACAATATTACAGTTTTACTGTGTTTTTGATCAAATAAATGCAGCTTTGGTAAGGGAAATGTTTTCAAAAACATTTTTAATTAATAAACATAATTTTGACTAATACTTACTAGTGAAACAGTATTTGTGACCACTCTGATTCTAACAGCAAGAGTCTGACAACACAGGTCATGCAAATTCAAAGCACAAAGAGTGCTTCATACCCAGACTATCACTAAACCATCCTACAGTGCAGGCGGTCCTGCTCTCATAACTCATAATAAAACTGGATTAGGACTCATGAACAAAACAATTTTAATAAAAGCATATGATGCCCTAGATTCACATGACTTTCTATATTACTCGCTGAATTCATAACAGAAAAATGTTCTATAATGTTTAAGGTTCATTCTTCACTATATCAAAAAACAGCCAACCAAAAACAATAACCTCTGCACCTGCTGTGTTACAAGGTATTTATTAGTGTATTTACTACTGCACCACAACAATATATAAGTGTCACTGTCTGCATTTGAATCTAAACATTAACATATGATAATTCAAAACATACCAGAAAAGGAACAGAACTTCTCCAGAGAAGGCACATTTGTAAACTGACATAGCTTAAATGTTAAGTTGTATCAACATTTATATTCCCAAATCCCACCTGCCTGATATGGGTTGATATTGTACTGCAAACAAGTTCCTCTAATTGAACAAACATCCTGCAGCTATTCATGATGACCAGTGACCACTTAAGAAGAATAAGATGTCTAGTATAAAGATAGATGCCATGCACATGTAATCACCCATAATCACACTGCCCCCTGCAAGCAAACAGTAAGGTATTGGTACTAATACATCCTAGTAGTAAAAGAGCAAAACAGCACTTACTCCTCTGCTCCATCTCTCTCATTTCCTCAGGTGGGATCTTCAGTTTGTCCACGTGCTCACGCAGTACACTCGCCCACTTCTGCAAAGACTCCATGATGGTCCAAGGCCGTGACATGTCCACCACAAACACAACTAGACTGTCCTTCAATGACTCAGAGGTCACTGCAAACTTCAGCAAGCCTTTGTGGTACAGGTCTCCATCCAGAATCCACACGCTGCAGCGAGTTAAATCTGGAAGAGTTTATTGTAAATAATAATAAAAAAAACAACTGAATAAACTGCATTTTCTACAGACTGAATAAGTATACCCAAAAGAGAATAAAATATTTATTATATAATTTTTCATGTCATTCTAGTCTTATGTAATTTGTTTACAAAACAATATATGAATATACTGTTTAAAATACAATAAACTTTTAACACAAAACAGGCAATTAAATAGTTAAATCAAAGCTATGACAACTAATCATGCGCAAAAGCTTCATAATTCTTAAATATTACTTTGTTAATTCTGTTCCTTCTTTATCACCTTCTTTGACCCAGTTTAAAATCACTTACCCTCTCGATCTTCATCCTGGACGCTCAGGTACAAGTATTCCAGCCCTCTACCTTTCTTACTGTGCTCGGATCCTTGAAGTTTTGTAATGAGTGTGGTTTTTCCTGAACCATCCTCCCCTGAAACATCACCAGAAATCATATCACTCATAAATCATGACACATTGGTGCACTGAATAATAAAATCCTAAGAATGTAAAGACAAAGAAAATTACTTCAGATTTATGCCTTGGACAAAGTTAAAGAGATAGTTCACCCAAAAATTAAAATTATTCAATCACTCACTCACTCACTCACTCACTCAAAACCTGTATGACTTTCTTTCCTATGTAGAACACATAAGATATTGTGATATTTTTTTTATCATTACAATGGAAGTCAATGATAACCAAAACAGTTTAGTACCAGCATTCTTCAAAAATATCTTCATTTGGGTTCCACAGAAAAAAAGTAAGCCATACAGGTTTGGAACAACATGAGGTCGTAACAATATTTTGGGTGAACTATCCCTTTACCAGCTTCATACATTGAATTCAAAGATATTTGCTGAAGGTTGCACATGTATTTAAATGAAGCAGAGTACATGTCAAAATTATAACTGTTACACAAAAAAAATAAATGCACTTTTAATAAACTATGAAATTGGATTGAGAACAATATTTATAAAAAAAATAAAAAAAACACACATACCGAAAAGCACTATATTTTTCCCAGAGGGCAATTTAGAGCTTGAGCGTGTGGAAACTTCGCTGAGGATTGAAGTCCTGAAAAACAAAACAAATGACCACCGATCACTTGCCATTCATGACATTAGCAGACATGGGCTTTAAAGCGTAGTCAGTAGTTGGATGTTTAGTTTCGTCTGCAGACGAACTGTAACTATGTAATATAATGTTAACAAAACATCCACAAAAAGTCCGTTACCACAATGAACCCCTCACACAAGAGATCGATGTCAATCAACCGTTAGATTCTACCAGAAACGCAAAACAACAGTCAGTTCCCTGACACTCATCATAAAAATCATCACCCGCATTCAAATTTAATTAGCAAAGCTTCATCAGAAACGACTTGAACACTACAGATCTCATGTCAACCGTTGAGTTTAAACAAATGCTAGTCAGTAGCACACAACATACACCAGTGATCATGACATGAGCAAATAAACCGAGACAATCTGCGTCCTAACGTCTCAGAAGACTTTCTTTATTATTTAGCCCGCTGTAAAGGTCTAAAGTAGCCTGATCCAGACTTTGCTGTAAGTTTATGTGAAGTGTTTTGGGCTCATCCGGGACCGGCGTCTGAACTGGGCAGCACCCGGCTGGTGACAAAGCAGCACATCACACTGTCAAATAAACTGACTCCTTGCAAAATCCGCTGCACTTCTGGACACTTTGAGGGTATGAGCGTACCAGAGATTTTGTCCTTCATCATCCTCGTTGCTGTTTTCCATAGTGTCGCCTGTCCCGGCTGCGCCCAGTAGCTTCTTCTCTAAAACGGGAGCCATCTTGAGTGTAGAGGCACAAAGGGAGGCGCACACTGAGCGCCTGAGGACCTCACATGAGATGCTCCGCGAATTACCTATCCTACTACGGCGAAGGACTAGCTCATGAATATTAATTACGTACCGTGTCGTTCTCCCAGTTAAAGCAGACGTTAGTAAGTGGGTGTATGAATATTAATTAGGCACATGACAGGTTCGGGATGTACAATTGGTTCCAAAGCGAAGGCAGTGACTAAATTAATATTCATGAAGAACGACTTCACCGTAGTACGAGTTATAAATTATCGCACAGTGCTCTTAGAAAGATAAAAACAGAAACACAACTTTACAAAACCCGAAAGAAGAGCACGTAATGTCACCGAATGGTTCCTCAGAACTCGTACTTTTTACTTCGCTTGTTTAAAATACTATGCAGAACACATGAAATCATAAAATACTTTTTGCCCTGATGTTTGTAATTATGATCAGGCATTTGAAAAGGCAGCACTATCCGCGTTGGCTTGAATGATGTCATTTCAGACTTTGCCGCGCGCGTTGATGTGATTCGCGCACTGATCTGAGGACAGTTGTGTGGTTTGCTTTTCCATGGTGAAGATCTGATTCTGGATGTAGGGAGAGGAAACTGAACGGCATATGAGACGACGACGGTTTGCGAACCCGCCTGAATCAGAATTCTTCATATATCAAATGCAAATTTTATTAGGCTATAGAATATATATAGACCTGCTACTAGTTGTAGTAATGTAGTAGGCCTATTGTAGTACGATACTCTTATCCCAAGTCATTTTGGACCTGTCTTCAAAGAATGGGTAGTATTCTATAAACATCTCATATATATATATATATATATATATATATATATATATATATATATATGAGATCTTTAGAGGTCACAAACTTGTTAATGTTATTTTATGTAGATTTTAATATTTGTTTTGTTTTAATCTATCGATAGCCTATTTTTTTACCCTTTGTAAATCATTTTGTTCTTAATCAAATAAAACACGTTTTCCTTGTGTAGCCTGCTGTAAGTAGCATAATCAAGAACGAGAACTGAGTTTTAATAGGTTAAGTTTTTTTTTTTTTTTCCAGGGTGGAAAAGTTTTGTTATCGATAAAGTGCAGTGACGACATCTGCCGGTGGAAAGATCACATGACAACGTGAGCTTAGACCAATCATTTTACTAACAGAGGGTACATACAGTAAATTAAGAATCTCACCTCCATCGTTTTTGTTAGTAACTTTGGTATGTAAAAAAGCAATCGAAAATAATTAATATAATGTAAGTTGTAAATGAACAAGTAAATTAATACACACATATATATATATATATATATATATATATATATATATATATATGTGCATCTCAGTTAATTAGAATATCATGAAAAAGTTCTTTTTCTGTCATTTAATTAAAAAAGTAAAACTTAAATATATTCTAGATTTATTAGACAAAGTAAAATATTTCCAGACTTTTTTTGTTTTCATTTTGATGATTACAGCTTGCTGCTCATCAAAATCAAAAAATCAGTATCTCAAATTATTAGAATATTTATTTTCAAGTTCTATTAAATTACCATTCTCAGGGTATAAATTCTGGGTTTAGGTCAGTAATCCCAACAGCAGTCATAGGGAAGTCTGCTGACTTGACAGTTGTCCAGAAGACAATCATCAAGAACCTCTACAATGAGGGTAAGCCACAGAGGGTCATTGCTGAAAGAGCTGGCTGTTCGCAGAGTGCTGTGCCAAAGCATATTCATGGAGAGTTGACTGGAAGGAAAAAGTGTGGTAGGAAAAGGTGTACAAGTGAAAGGAATGACCACAGGCTTGAGAAGATTGTCAGGCGAAGCCGATTTAAGAACTTAGGAGAGCTTCAAAAGGAGTGGACTGAAGCTGGAGTCAGTGCATCAAGAGCCACTGCACACGGACGTCTTCATGAAATGGGCTACAACTGTCACATTCCACGTACCAAGCCACTTCTGAACCAAAGACAACGTCAGAAGAAGTGTCTTACCAGGGCTAAGGAGAAGAAGACTGTTGCTCAATGGTCCAAAGTCCTCTTTTCAAATGAGAGTAAATTTTGCATTTCATTTGGAAATCAAGGTCCCAGAGTCTGGAGGAAGAGTGGAGAGGCACAGAAACCATGTTGCTTAAAGTCCAGTGTGAAGTTTCCAAAGTCAGTGATGATTTGGGCTGCCATGTCATCTGCTGGTGTTGGTCCACTGTGATTTCTGAAGTCCACAGTCAACGCAGCCATCTACCAGGAAATTTTTGAGCACTTCATGCTTCCTTCTGCTGACAAGCTTTATGGAGATGCTGATTTCATTTTCCAGCAGGATTTGGCACCTGCCCACACTGCCAACGGTACCAAAAGCTGGTTCAGTGACCATGGTGTTACTGTGCTTGACTGGCCATCAAACTCACCAGACCTGAACCCCATAGAGAATCTTTTTTTTTATTGAGTGCATAGAAATGAACATACTTTTCAGAAGCCTGACATTTCTGTTTAAAATATCCTTTTTTTTATTGATCTTATGAAGTATTCTAATTTATTGAGATAGTGAATTGGTGGGTTTTTGTTAAATGTGAGCCAAAATCATCACAATTAAAAGAACCAAAGACTTAAAGTACTTCAGTCTGTGTGCACTGAATTTATTTAACACACAAGTTCCACAATTTGAGTTGAATTACTGAAATAAATGAACTTTTCCACAACATTCTAATTTATTGAGATGCCCCTGTATATAAACATACAGAAAACAGGTACAGTGGGTACGGAAAGTATTCGGACCCCCTTAAATTTTTCACTCTTTGTTATATTGCAGCCATTTGCTAAAATCATTTAAGTTCATTTTGTTTCCTCATTAATGTACACACAGCACCCCATGTTGACAGAAAAACACAGAATTGTTGACATTTTTGCAGATTTATTAAAAAAGAAAAACTGAAATATCACATGGTCCTAAGTATTCAGACCCTTTGCTCAGTATTTAGTAGAAGCACCCTTTTGATCTAATACAGCCATGAGTCTTTTTGGGAAAGATGCAACAAGTTTTTCACACCTGGATTTGGGGATCCTCTGCCATTCCTCCTTGCAGATCCTCTCCAGTTCTGTCAGGTTGGATGGTAAACGTTGGTGGACAGCCATTTTTAGGTCTCTCCAGAGATGCTCAATTGGGTTTAAGTCAGGGCTCTGGCTGGGCCATTCAAGAACAGTCACAGAGTTGTTGTGAAGCCACTCCTTCGTTATTTTAGCTGTGTGCTTAGGGTCATTGTCTTGTTGGAAGGTAAACCTTCGGCCCAGTCTGAGGTCCTGAGCACTCTGGAGAAGGTTTTCGTCCAGGATATCCCTGTACTTGGCCGCATTCATCTTTCCCTCGATTGCAACCAGTCGTCCGGTCCCTGCAGCTGAAAAACACCCCCACAGCATGATGCTGCCACCACCATGCTTCACTGTTGGGACTGTATTGGACAGGTGATGAGCAGCGCCTGGTTTTCTCCACACATACCGCTTAGAATTAAGGCCAAAAAGTTCTATCTTGGTCTCATCAGACCAGAGAATCTTATTTCTCACCATCTTGGAGTCCTTCAGGTGTTTTTTCATGTGTCTTGCACTGAGGAGAGGCTTCCGTCGGGCCACTCTGCCATAAAGCCCCGACTGGTGGAGGGCTGCAGTGATGGTTGACTTTCTACAACTTTCTCCCATCTCCCGACTGCATCTCTGGAGCTCAGCCACAGTGATGTTTGGGTTCTTCTTTACCTCTCTCACCAAGGCTCTTCTCCCCCGATAGCTGAGTTTGGCCGGACGGTCAGCTCTAGGAAGGGTTCTGGTCGTCCCAAACGTCTTCCATTTAAGGATTATGGAGGCCACTGTGCTCTTAGGAACCTTAAGTGCAGCAGAAAATTTTTTGTAACCTTTTTTGTAAGCCACAATTCTGTCTCTGAGCTCTTCAGGCAGTTCCTTTGACCTCATGATTCTCATTTGCTCTGACATGCTCTGTGAGCTGTAAGGTCTTATATAGACAGGTGTGTGGCTTTCCTAATCAAGTCCAATCAGTATAATCAAACACAGCTGGACTCAAATGAAGGTGTAGAACCATCTCAAGGATGATCAGAAGAAATGGACAGCACCTGAGTTAAATATATGAGTGTCACAGCAAAGGGTCTGAATATTTAGGACCATGTGATATTTCAGTTTTTCTTTTTTAATAAATCTGCAAAAATGTCAACAATTCTGTGTTTTTCTGTCAATATGGGGTGCTGTGTGTACATTAATGAGGAAAAAAATGAACTTAAATGATTTTAGCAAATGGCTGCAATATAACAAAGAGTGAAAAATTTAAGGGGGTCTGAATACTTTCCGTACCCACTGTATATAAACATACAAAGAAGAAACTAGCAAAATAGTCTAATATGGAAAGAATAGAAAATAAAGACCTCAACTAATGGATATGTGCTTATAGGTGCTGAGATAATGATGGACATTGTTGTCCACATCATTCAGGCCCAAATGAAGTGTTGGGGTGAAGGGATGACAGCTGAGGCACTGCCACAATTATATCTAGAGGCGATTCCCTCAGGCTGCTCCATATGGCCGGGCAAACTGAAACTGTGCTTCACTGGCATGAGTGGAGGGGTAAGACTGGGGGTCTCCTGGGATAATTAGCATGCCAAAGCCCTGACTCATATAGAGGCCTGTAACCTGACCTTTTTCCTTTTATTCTTTAGCCATTAGCACCCTGCTGCCAAGAAAACATGTTCTTTTACTGACACAAGGAGTCAAAGCACCAAACCCTCAATTGTAAACATCACATTTTAATGAATTATTGTATGCCTTTTGTTTTGTGTTTTTGTCATTTTTAGTTGTTATTGTCTTTATATAATAACCCTGATAATAACTGCAATGAGTCTTATTTTAAACGTCAAGATTCAGCTTTTTTTATCTAGCTTTCATAAGGGTTCCACTTGAATTTATGCACAAAAAAAGATATATTATTTTAAATGTTATTCTTGTAATTCTGTCTTTCATCAATATTCACATCCTCTTGTTCACAGGCTTTGAGATCTGAACATTACTCCTGATGCACCATCATTCTTCAAACACTAGAGGCTGCTGTCTTCTTTTTTCCCCAAAAAAGAAAGCTCCTGAGCAAACATGATTGTTGTTGTTGTTTATTAGACATGAGACATATGATTAATCACATATGATACGCTTGCCAAACATTCTATGGGGCATAAGCTCACAGATCATAAACCTCTCAGTCTGGGAACTCTGTAACCTTGAACTCTCTGCCTGGAATAGCTGGGCATTTTAACAAATTACCAGCAGCTGACCGAAATCAAAACATTGTGCAGTTTTTAGACATGAATGTAGATAATTGAAACTGTCAAGAAACAAAACATGTATTTACACTTTTCGCTCAACACCACAAGCTCATATTTTAAGTATCTGACAGTAAAATCCTGTGTTAGATTGCATGATTTCTAATCTTGACATTTAGCCTAGTTCAAAAAAATGCAAGCTGTGCTGTAAAACACGCAGAACTAGAGAGAGGAAACTAGTTTCTCACGACTATGTTTCATCGCATTCCATGTGTCTAGCAGTGATGAAAGGGCGGCGCTGGTTCATTCCTCCCCTCAGTGTGATTTAATCATGAGCCTGGGATGAAAAAAAAAAACTATATATATATATATATATTGTCTACATAAGGATCAATAATTATTGACACAGACCATCCTTTACCTTTTATTTTTCTGTTTTTGCATTCTGATTATGTCTACTACCTAATTCATTGCTTCTCAAATATTCTAAGTTTATTGTAATGTTAAAAATCACTTACTGTTTACTACAACTTTACTGTGATTTCTTTCTCAGATTTAATTGTCTTTTTAAACACGTATTCAACATATGGTGGTTGGAGGGCACATAAGACAAAATGTTCTCATTTTAGAGCATCATTTAGAATAGTCGATGCTTGTTGAATGTGAAGCCTGTTATAAAAGGTGAAGAAGAAGAGTTAATGTTTGTATATCTTTCATTTTATTTACATATTTCTAGAGTACATATGAACGGGCCTAGTAGAATTTCATTGCAACTCTGCCTGTACTATTAACACCAAGCAGCCAAATTACACAAGAGTGCCATGTATCAGACTGCCTTAAAGTGGAATGTAATTATAGGAATGACCTCATGGCTCTCTTTCACATTACTTGACTTCTCTGTCTTGTGAAACAAAATGTCAATCAGAAACAATATTCTGGTGGTTTACAGACGCAGAGAATTTGATTCATTCGGAGTTGTCAAGATAAGAACAACTTTAGTTGGTCTTCCTTTAACAGAATAATTGCTTAGGACAGGATCAGTCCGTGAATGTCTTTACACTGTTAAAACAACACTGCAACTGAATTTGAAGGCCCTGCTTACAATTCCCTTCATTCTCCTCTCCTTCAGCCATGGGGGTGGAGAATTGCTGTTACCCCTGTCTTTACACACACACACACACATAGAGAGAAATGTGTGCTAAAACCAAACAGGCAGGTGGAAAAAAAGGCAAACCCACCAACTTCAAGTCAAAGGAATACGGTTGCTATAGTGATCACTTCAAAAAGTGAAAGAAAAGGGGGCATTATTCCCAAAACCCATTATAAAGCCCATCTAATCTAGTAAAATATGCACCCAACGTGAGGGGGAAGGGAAGGGAGAAGGAGAGGGAGGGTATATGGATCGTGGGCAGTGGGCAGGAGAGGCTGTGATAACGACAGATGTCTCACAAACCGTGGGTTTAACAGGAGGGGTGAAAGAAGAAAAAACGCCCAGTCGCAGATTGGACCTCAGGGAGAGAGTAGGACTGGCTCAGACTGAATCACATTCACTACTACAGGAGAAAAGAAAGTACATTCAACGCATTCTTTCGCGCGGAGTTCAACAGAATCAGAGAAACAGGTTAGTAAAATGTTAGTCGCGATTTTATAGTCTCTTTAAATAACGGGGGAAATCACTTAAAAAACAAAGCGTTTTATTGGGGCTGGAGATTCTAGCTGAACGCAGACTGCACGAGCCGTTCTTTGTTCTCGTTATTTTCATATGTCACTTATGAAAACTATAAACGTGCAACAAAAGCATCCCATATTTAGATTATTCAGTAACTCAACGTGATTTTTTATTTTTTTATTTCTAGAAATAGCTGAATATCTGAATGTCACTTTATAAATGTCACATTTAATCTTTCTGAGCATAATATTACCATGGGATGGGATTTTGTGACTGGTCTCAAATGTAACTACTGAGTTAAAGTAGCCTAAATATAAGTAAGATATAAAAGCTTGTATTTTATTTATTTTTTAAATGGAGCTGTGGGTTACAGGTAGCTCTTACCCAGTTTAACCCCTTGTATTTCGATCCCTTCTATGTCGTATTTCTATGGAAAGCATTGTTTTAAGGAAATAGGAAGCGTTATTGTGCACTAATAAGAATTTCATATTCAGAGACGTAACGGGGGGGGTTTGGCGCGGGGGGGGGGGGGGGGGGGTTGGGTTGGGTTGGGTTGTCTCTTACTTAAAAAAAAAAAAAAAAAAAAAAAAAAAAATATATATATATATATATATATATATATAACATTGATAGTTATGTGTTTTATTTTTAGCACTGATCATTGAACATTGTTATAACCCGCAGCCATGGGATAGGCTTGGCTTGACATTCTTGCTCCCGGTTTTTCACCACGTCTTCAAGGACATAACTTTCAGACCGTCATTAAGGAGATTTCCTTACACCACATTAATGAATGACTTCATCAAGCTAGATTTGCTGGAATAATAGAGGCTGTGAAGCATAGCCTATTGGCACAGAGCTCTGTAAGTGGCTGTAATAAAAACTGTCTTTAGTGAGAGCTGACATAGGCAGCACATCTCAGCGGTTGGACTCATTTGCAGATTGCACTGGGGTATGACTGCGTATCCGGTCTTTGTTTGCCCCAGTGCAGTACTATGGACAGCTCCTATTGTAACCCCGCCATGCTGCAGCTGAGTTGCAATAACTGCAGGTTTTTAAAAGGTTGCAATTAGTGCCATATCCCTTGCAAGAAAAAAAAAAAAAAAGAAAGAAAGAAAGAAAAAAAACATTTTTAATCTATCTACCTCACACTTTCATAATTTCACATATATTTGAAATCAATTCTATATATATTTAATGGCTGTCGATTTAACGTGTTATTTTAATTAATTAGTTATGGAAAAATAATGCCTTAAAATTATTTAACGCACCCGCCCCGCCCAGAGCCGTCTGCTCTCTAATTGCTCTCGCGGGATTTTGACATCATACACCAATCGGTCTGCGCAGCACTGCTTCAAGTCAAACACACCTATTTACTTCATTCTTGAATGAATCAGCCGTTTGAACAAATCGAATCAAATGAATGACTCAATAACTTACTCATTTAGACATTTACCACCACCTACTGGCAGATTTAGTTTCTTATTTAGAGTATCATTTCATAAAAAAAAAAAAATAACTTCATATTTTGGGGATAGTTTGCCAAAAAATGAAAATTCTGTTTATTTACATTTAGGCTACTCACCCTCATGTCATTTCAAACCTGTATGACTTTCTTTCTTTTGCAGAACATAAAATATATTTGGAGAATATTGGTAACCAAATTGTTCTGGTCTGTAAATATGGCTACATTTACATGACAACGATGTACCAAAAAGAAAAAAAAGTTTTTCCTTTGCGTTTTTCGAGTACAGACGACATTATTGTCAAAATGATCCCTGTTCACACGGATCCGCGAAAACGATTAAAAATGCTGTACTGCATGTCAGGCCAGTAGTTGGCGATGTCACTTTGTAAAGAAAAACTAACCCGCCTTAAGACTGAACGAATAATATGCATGCGTATGACATTTTTGTAGTTTAGGATAACATTTTCAAAAACTTGCACTTTGAAACCCGTTTTCAAACATTTGAATTTCAGGGCCCTAAAAAGTTGTTGTCGTGTAAACGAATGGCAAAAACGCATAAATGTTTAAATTTTTTAGTTGAAAATGGTGTTGTGTAAATGGCCCCTATATCTATATACTAATTCAGATGCAGCTTCTGAAAAAAATCATGACCGTTGTAACCTAAAAGTTTATGTGTAATAAATTCTATGTTGAATCAAATAAAATATTTCTTTCAAAAGCTACTTTTTGTAATGTCTTTTAGATGCTTTTCTCTTTTAACACAATAACAACTTTAAATTATCTTTTTGGGGTAATATCTCAGCCAAATTTTATGTGCGATTAAATTGCGACATAATGTAATTAATTAGATTAGAATTAAGTAGCATCAGTTGCATTGACAAATGTGGCCAAATTTTATTCAGTTCATGTTATCTATAATCAGCCTTTCCCCTGAATCTTGTCTTTTTACCTCGCCAAACCAAGTGGTTTTACTAACCCAACCAGACATGAAATATGCCAAGAGAAGTGAATGACTTTTATATGATTTTTTAGTAGTAAAATGTAGTAAAATATATGAGTTTTTTTTTTTGTAGTAAAACTGTATACAGATTGATAGAATTAAAAATTAAGACATTATAAAATACACTGACGTGTTGGTTTTAAATTAGCAGTAGGTTTGGTGGCGAGCTTTCTAAGGATTCAGAAGTTAAAAGTGCTGTACTTCTAATCGAAATCATTCTACCCCATTATATACAATCATCACATGCTGCCTTAACACTGTAAGAATGGGTTTTTGAATAATACTCATAATGGATATTGCTTTGGATAAAAGCATTTGCCAAATGTATAAATGTAAATATATTGAAATGCAGTGATGTTTATAGCTTACATAAGATGTTCTTCTGCTCCCACAGGTCATCATGGGAGGCAAGATAAGCAAACGGAAGAAGGGATATGATGTCAGTGACCCTAAAGAGAAGAAAGAGGAGAGTCCTGTGGCAGCAGTTGAACCAGCTGAGAAGAAGGCAGAGACCCCTGTGACTGAGGCAGTGGCTGCACCACAGGAGGCTGCTGCAGTAAGTGCCGCAGCGCCTGTGGTAGAGTCTGAAGCACTGGCTGAGAAGACTGCATCTCCTTCAACAGCACAAGCAGAGGTGAAGAAGGATGATGCTGCACCAGAAAAACCAGTGGCTACAACAGAGGAATCTACTGCTGCACCTAAAGAACCAGCAAGTGCTCCTGAGGAACCAGCAGCTGTAAAGCCTACAGCTGTGGCAGAGTCACAAGCAACAGAGGTAACAGCATCTGCATCAGAGGCAACAGCTGTAGAGACAACAGCTGCTACACAGGAGGTACCAGCAGCAGAGGTATCAGCAGCTGCAGTAGAGACATCAGCAGCTGCACCAGAGGTATCAGCATCTGCAGTAGAGACACCAACAACTGCGCCAGAGGCATCAGCACCTAAGGAACCAGAAGCTAAGGAACCTGAAGCTGCACCAGAAGCATCAGCAGCTGAGGAGTCTTCAGCTGCACCTAAGGAACCAGCAGCTGAGGAACCTACAGCTGCACCAGAGCAACCAGTGACAAAAGAACCTGCAGCTGCACCTGAGGAACCAGTGACAAAAGAACCTGCAGCTGCACCTGAGGAACCAGAAACTGCACCAGCAGCAGAGGAATCTGCAGCTACACTCCAGGAACCAGCTGCTGTACCAGAGGCACCAGTGACAGAGAAACCTGTGGCTGCAACAGAAGAACCAGCTGCTGCCCCGAAGACGCCAGTTAAAGAGGAACCTCCAGCTATACATGAAGAACTTGAGGCTGAGCCAGCGGCACCAGTGGCAGAGGAACCTATAACACTATCTGAGAAACCAGCAGTTGTGGCCGAGCCACCTGCAGCTGCACCTGAGGAACATGCAACTACCCCCAAGGCTGAGGAATCTGCAGCTGCACTTGAGGATTCTGCACCTGTGCCAGAGGAGCCTGTATCATCGCATCAACTTGCAGCTTCACCAGTGGAACCTGTCACAGAGGAGGTAGTAGAGAAGGTGGTTGAGGAGGTTGCAAATGCCAGTGAATTGTCTGACAAAATTACAGAAACCACAGTGGTCACGCCAGAACCAGAGACTGACACTGAGGCAGCAGCTCCACAGCCAGTCGCTGAGTCTATCCCAGTGCCAGAACCTGTTTCCGAGGCATTGAGTGTGGCAGAGGTTGAGATGGCTGTGCCTTCCCCAGAAGAACCCACACCAGTCACAGAGCCTGAATCTGAAACTGCTGCACCTCCTGAGGTCACACTAACAGAAGCAAATCCTGAGCCACCCCCAGAGCCAACACAACCTGAACCTACGACAGAGCAAAATATTGCAGAGGAGTCCATTCCCACTATTGTCATCTTAGAATCAACCTCAACCAATGAGCTCTGCCTTGAGGAAACTGCCCCGACTGTCACAGATGAGAAGCTGAATAATGGAGACTGTGAGAGTGCTGGCTCAGCAGAGGAATCTGTGTCAGCTCCCCCTAAGGTAAATGGGGAATGCCATGAGCAGGCATCAGACATAGCCCCTTCGGATGTCCTTGAGTCCCCGGTTGAGGCATGTGTAAATGGGGTGAAGGACAAAGAACCTCCTCAAGAGCTGAGTGACTGTGAAATGAAAAAGGACTTGAGTTTAGCTGCTGACTTTCAGGTTCCAGCTCCGATTGGCGACATGGTAGAGGTGCCACAGTGAGTCGATTTAATCTGAGAAACAAACCTAAAATGTGAATCCCATATTGATGCAAACAAACAAATGAAACAATCGTCTGACAGCACAGGCTTTCTGAAAATAAATGTGAAAAATGCCTGTTGTGTTCTCTCAGGCAAAGGAATTTCTGGTTAACCAAAAAGAAATACAACCACCCAAGAGCTAAGAGTGCGAGAAACAAAAAAAGAATGAAACAGTGAGGGTCAAAGCCTAAAAGAAAATGGAAGGGAGGGAGAGAGAGTGAGAGAGAGAGAGAGAGAGAGAGAGAGAGAGCGGATGGTCTTTGAAGTCTTTGTGGCCGGTGTCCTGCTGTCATTGAAGAGGGCGAGCTTGCAGGCCTGGTTGAATATGTAAGCCAGGGAGATGATGATTACATATGAACAGAAAATAAAAAATAAAAACAAGATGGCAGAATGGAAATGCTGGACAGTAACAATGGTAAAAATGAATTGAATGAACAGAATCATCTTTTGTGTGTGAGCCTGATGCATATTGTAATGGTTTATTGGATTAGCATTTAATAGTATATAATCTAATTTAGACCACATTTCTGTCACCATTTAATACAGAGATTTGAGGATGAAGCATTTTGAAATTTTCATGTTGGGAGAATCAGTGGGTAATGTTCATTTTAACTTAATGGCTTGGCTTAGAAAATAAAACACTCTGTTATACCTTAAAAATGTTTTTTTTTTTTTTTTTTTTTTCCTCTCTCTCTTCTTCTTCTTCTTTTTTCTTTTTTGCACTTTTGTGAATGTTGTGCTGAATGGTTGGAACCTGTAATACTTAAAAGAGTATTTCAAATAAATGTATGATGCAATGTCATGCATAGAGCAAACCCATTTTGTTTCAATAGCATGTGATCAGCATGTGCAGTGTTGGCTCTGAATTAATATAAGAGTAGTGTACTGCAGACAGCTGCAACAGTTACGTTCAAGGCCTGTTTTCCACCATTTTGTGTGACAGTAGAGATCTGACTGGCAGGTCACCATTTCAACAATGTCCCAAGAGTCATTGACTTTGTAAATTTGTTCTGTGGGGCTGGGCCTCAGACACGTGTTGTTTTGAGTAACATGGAACATGTCCGTGAATGCAAATGTCTGATCAGAGGCTTAACTCAGCAGTCAGGTTGTGGTAAAACAGGGGAACGTATTTTCATTCTTCACAGGAGGAAAGAGGTTTCAGGATAACAAGGGTGATGCCATACAATGCAGCAGACTGCACTGGGGGAAAAGGACTGAGAAAGGTCTCTTCTTGAAAGGAGGAGCTCCGACACAGTGTAGGAAGGGAGAGAGTGGCCATGACAAACAAGATAATACCTTCAGACATTTTTACATGTACACATACACACAATTAACCTCTACATAGAGGTCTCTACATAGAAAGGAAAATGCATGAACAAATTAAGAACATGGGACATGAAGAGCTCAATAAACTCAAAAAACAAGTACTGTGAACAACATGCTACTCTCACCTACTATTTAAAAGAAAAGAGAGGCTTTTGCACATAAGTGCTAATGCACAGAACTGATTACAGGGTATGTTAGTACCACTGTGTGTGTGTCTGTTAGCATGAGAGGAGAAGCATGAGAAAGGCTTTGCTAGAGAAGATGCTGGAAATATCTGAAGGTTCCCAAGTGCCCTCCGCAGGCACCATAATGAGCTCCTCCACATACCAAGCACGAATTCTCAGGTTTCTAAAAAAAAAAAAAAAAAAAAAATACACACACACACAGGCATACAGATTTATGAAAGGAATGTTCTCTAAAGCTGAGGGGGGTGGGGGGTGGGATGGGTGAATGAACTCACTGGCTTCAGTGTTTTTTAGAGTCACAGTCACTCATTCTCTGTTTAACATTTGTGAAACGAGAATGGAGAGAATGTATTTTGTGAAAAAAAAAAAAAATGCTATTTATTATTTAGTTGAGCATGAACTATCCATTTCAGTTTTTGGTTATACGTGAAAAAATGCTATAATATCTTGCACTGTAAGTTCTTAGGGTCTTATAAAGTGCTTTTACACAAATGCTGTTTGTCACCAAAAAGAAATCTCTGGTTTGCAGATTTAAGGGGAGAGGTCCAGTGTGAGGAATTTTCTATACAAGGTGTCCAGTTTCCTCGTCCCATCTTACTGTGCTTGGGGAGCAGGGTTCCTTCCTTCCTTCAACTTTCTCTCTCTCTCTCTCTCTCTCTCTCTCTCTCTCTCTCTCTCTCTCTCCCTTCCTCACTTATTCCCCCTCTCTTTTCCTTAGCTTTCATGCACAACAGATGAGAGGCCCTGCATCTTGATTTAAAGGCTCTCTACACAGTGCATAGTTGTGCAGCCACAGCTGCAGTGCTTGGATACACGAGCACTATGTGTTCTATACTGGTGCCTTGGCACAAAACTCAACGTGCTTTCCTGTTCCTGACACATGAGGACATTTGATCTTTCACTTTCACTCCCAATAATATAAATTCCCCTTCCTTGGTATAAATCAAAGCCAAATCTGGCACATACATTAAAAGTATTATGTAATTTAAAAATATTTAAATTTGGCATGAAATAGAAATTCACTCTATTTTCTAAATGCATCTTATTGATCTTATTGTGAACGATTCATCCATGCATTTTTAATTTTTTAATTTTATTTTTCGTAATTTTTAATCAATATGTCATAACTCGATCTTCCAGTGAAATGCCAGACTCTCTTATGATGTATGCCAGACTTTGCCAATCATTTAGTCCAATCGCTAAAATGCTGCCCCTTTCAATCAAGTTCAACTCGAATTATGATCTGCCTCTATCCAAGCCAACAACCAACAGACCAAAGTCAACAACCAAAGTCCCTGCCCTACATTTTTACTTTTCAATAATCAATTTAATGTCTCTCAGATGTATGCCAGAATACTGAAGAAAAGATCTGTCGCTACTTCTGTTTCATCTTGACTTTAAAGACAACTTTTTTGGGCAAAAAAAAAAGAAGGAAAAAACACAAATAGACATTGTGGGAGATTTAGATTTCACAAAATGTGCTAAAATGCTTTGTCATTGTGTGATATTTTGATGTGGTTGTGATCTGGCAGTGTTACAGAGAAAATAATATAATACCAAATATTTACTTTCATTTCTTTCTGTCATATATATACTTTTAATTGTTAGATTTTTGCAACATAATTCTGGTGGAAATGCCCATAAAAAATGTCTTGATTTGAATGGCAATAAAATGGTGAAAGGGAGGAATAAATAGAGAAAGAGCGAGAAAAATGCGAACAAAAGTCTTACGCCCTGACGTTGACAAAAAATGTGTGGTTTCTTTCTAAATCCATATCAGATGACCACAAGAAGGCCTTTTGATCCCTACAGATAAAAGTCAATGGGTGACTGTGGTCCAGGTCACACCAGTATTGCAGCAGTACACGCTGGAGAAAAAGACTGATTGTCTCACCCAAATGACTTCTTTCTAATACTGATTTCTATGCTTGAAAGGCAAGTTCAAAAACCAAAATGTAAAAAAAAAAAAAAAAAACTACAAAACCTCCACGGGGGATTCCCATTGTTTTTACTACTCCTCTCTTATTCTCTCACTCCCTTTGTGATTCATGGCCTGGCAATGCTCTGCCCATCTGTGCAGCTGCTCTATAAGGCTGTCATTATATGCGGGTCTGCAGAAGGCTTTCAGCCTGAGCTCAGTCATACTTACAACCAGTATTGATCCACGAGTTAGCTTAATGGCCACCGAGAGGGCTGGGTCTGCCTCCTTACCCTTTCCCCTCTATTGCGCTCTCTCTCCCTCCCCCTGCCTATATAGATTGCACAGTTCCCCTGCCCGGCCAGTTGTCTATTCAAGCTCTGCAGCACACTTTTGTAACAGACCAAGCCAAATGCACATTTGAGAGGTGAGGAAAGGGAAGACAGTGTGAGAGTGGGGGTTCTGTGTGTGTGTATGTGTGCGAGCTGGTGACAGCCCCAGCATGGAGCCTCTATGGGGGAAGATGTGTCTTTGTCGTGCCGCCCAACCCCCTTCTTCTCTTCCTTCTCCCCTCAGCCATTAGGAGAGAGAGAATTTTATACCCTGACACTCAATCATTCTAGACCATTAAACAGAGGAAGGAGGAACCAGAAGCCACGTGTTAAGCAGAGCTCATTTTCCCCCTGTACAGTGCAATGATCCAGCCAAACTGATTGTGTTTGCTGTTACACTCCTATTTGCAGGCATTATAGACTGAAAAATCTCTAAACTAGGCAGTTGCTATAAGGTTAAATGGCATTTTTAGGTGTAGATGTTTCTAGCCTTTCATCAGTACTAGGGCAATTCGCAAATTTGGTATGGCTATTCTGATTCTAAATAACTGACAGAAAACACATGTGACATTATTGCTCCATTCTTATCTAGAGAAATAATTCTCAGGCTGGTATATGGTAATCTCTACCTTCAAACAAGGATTTATCAGTAATATTTTACTGGGGCACGGCAGTATTTCACTGGGTATTTCACTTGTGCCCCAGTAAAAAGGTCTAGTGCCAAACTGTATCTTGCAAAGTCATAGTTAAAATCAGCACCTTGAACACAGCTGGATGACCCAACATGCTTTTCCCCTTACTAAGCCAGGTGAACAGCAGCACTGGGTATGTAAGGAGTGTGTGTGTGTGTGTGTGTGTTTAAGATTAAATATTAAAACTATGTTGAGCTCAGTCACCTTGAGCAAAATAGGTTAGAAACAGAGCGCCATTGAAATCTCACATTCCTGCCCTTCCATGTAGAAAACAGTCTGCTGGTTACAATGTATTCGAAACCTACAGTACAGTCATTATGTAATCAGAGGGAAGTAGCAGTGTTCACTCATCAGAACTTCTTCTTCAAGTAAAACAAAACAACCACATTCACATGCTGGTTAGTCATACATGTACATCATAACAAAGCTGAGGTGTCAATGATTAGATTGTTCCAGACAAACTCACATACAAACTCAGAAGTGATGTATTATTTTGGTTTAAAAAATATCTCTTTATCACTTTTTTCAGTTGCTGATAAAGACAGGAAGGGTTTTTTTGCACATTTGCAACAAAATAAAGAGCAAAATGAAGTACAATTTCTGCGTAGCTTTGCAATATCTGTGAATTTTATAGTTTTTGTGCTGCCACAAAGACTTCTGGGAAATGTCACACAAGCCTGTTGCCTTGTAAACCAGCCAAATAAGTATTATTTCCAGGCTTTATTACATTATTCATCAAAAGTACACAAAAACTTTACAGGCAACATTTATATTTGAAACTAAATTTTGCCCAATTCAAATGCACTTCTGCCATGATTCATAAACTGGCACAGTAACAATTTGAAAAGTCTGGGCTTAAAGAAATTCCCAATGATAAATATGACATTGTGAGCTTTTCTTATAAATGGGATCATTTCAACATGACCTGGAGGCAGCAAGAAAAAAAGAGAGATACATAAAGAGATTGTATATTTTAGTCTCCGTGTGTGTGAGCTATAAGGTATAGGGATGGTATCAGATCTTGGATGAAAATCATTTACTCGCCCTCATATTGTTCCATTATTTTCTTTGTTATGAGGAACATAAAATATATTCTGAATCTTTCTGAATCTGTTTTTGCCCATACAGTAAAAATAACCCAGGCTCATTGGAAAAAAGGTGCCTGTGGACATTTGGACATTTTGCGACACTTTCAAAGTGAAACGTCAAGTGAGTGGCACTAAAAGTAGTTTTATCCAAAACAGATTAACATGAATCTGGCAATGCTTTGTTACATTTATAACAATACCTATGGTTGTTGTAGGTATCAAGGCAGTTTGGAAATGAAATTTCCAGTGAGGGGCATTAAAATGTTAATGCTTTATAATGTTTGAAAATTACCTACACTAAACCCTACCCTAAACCTAACCGATAGTGTTAAAAAAGCATACAGGAGATAAAAACGCATTAGGTATTTTAGCTTGCTTCTACAAGTCTTTGAGCTCTTTTGGACTCCACATTGCAAGTGCAGTGCTGTACCAGGTGAGCTACCAAGCAAGTTTACTAGTTCATAAAAGCCACATGGAGCTGGCTATGTGATGCACACATAAAAATGTATTAGTTTACAAATCATGCACTGTGGTAAAATTGTTTTGCTGTCATAGCACAGTACAAGGAACTGCATGAAAAGTCTTTATAAACCCTTAAATGCACTAATGTTTCAATCATTATTACATATTCGGGTCTTTAAAGACCGGATCTGTATATCTAACACGGATGGATCTCTAACTGCCACAATAGTATAAAACGCTCCTGATATTTTAACAAAAATTACACAAAATAAATTAAAGCATATTTTGTTACATTTTGGAACTCGGAAAAGTTCAATTTGAGCAGATGCTTTTTACCATCATTACAGTCATCGTTAGAGCTCATTTCCCCAGTACATTCAGCACGGCTCATATACGATCTCAACAGTGACAGGTCCAAATTGCAGAGGGAGCTTCCAAATCCAGAACGGGGCCTACGGAGTGTGTAAACAGAGAAAGACAAAGAGCAGTGCCCATCTCAGGCTTGTCAAGCAGCTCCAAAGGAGGGTGAGGCGGGAGCAGAGCTTATACTGAAACGCTCGCAGTGAGGACAATCATATCCCTCAAGAGCTGATAGCGCGTGCTCCTCTCCGAGACAAAAAGAAAAAAGAAAAAAAGACTTGTGTCCATCGTCCCAAGGAATAGATTGGGGGCACGAGGAGACACATCTCCTAAACTTCTTTGACGCTTTTTTTTTTTTTTTCTTTTTTTTTCACTTCTGCTCTAAAACAGAGACAGAATTTGCACATACAATGACAGACAAAGCAGCTTCTGAAGACAAGATAGAGAAGACTACGTATAACATTGTGTCACCTGACTTCGTTCATGAATTACACGTGACTCAGACACCGGCTCACGCTGAAGGCGTTCCCATTTCGTGGGACACCATGACTCGGCGTCGATATTCCCTCGAAAGGGAACTGCAGTGGACTGTTTGTATAGGTAGCCTATGTTGTCTTTTCTTTTCTTTTCTTTTCTTTTCTTTTCTTTTCTTTTTAAGTTTTGAGTTGTTCAAAAATGTAAATAGAGGCACATTTTCCCAATAAGCCTATGTTATAACAAAAGTCAATAGGGAATCACAACTGTTATTCGTACTGCAATTTCTGAGAAAACTTACCAGCCATAAAAAAAAGCAACAACATTATGACTCTGTCCAGCAGCACTTGCAATCTACAAGAGATGACCTTGGATTTTAGGAGCATGAGGGTGACACTGCTAAATCAGAGGCTTTGCTTACTTAAGACAGGGCTGCCAGAGAACCTGTCGCACTGAATTATTTATCAATTAGATGACCGTTAGCGGGGACAGAGAGAAGAGAGTTAAGGGGAGTCGAGGGAGACAGGGCAAAATAACAGCAGCCTGTGTGTCTGTGAGAGAGAGAGAGAGAGAGAGAGAGAGAGAGAGAGAGAGAGAGAGAGAGAGTGTGTGTGCGTGTGTGAGAGAGAGAGAAAGAGAAATATGTGTCTGGGTGTGTTGCCAGATAAGAGTACATGTCTGTTTGTATGGTGTGTGATGCAGTTATCTGTTCTGCAGGGCTTTTTTGTTTTTGGAGGCTCTTTATTATTGTCTGTCACACCTTGTCACTTGACACACATGCAAAAGGCCATTAATGCAGGTACAATATACAGAGTTTGTGTGTGTGTGTGTGTGTGTGTGTGTGTGTGTGTGTGTGTGTGTGTGTGTGTGTGTGTGTGTGTGTGTGAAAAATGTGCAGTTTTCTGTGATGGGTAGGTTTAGGTGTAGGGTTGGTGTAGGGCGATAGAAAATACGGTTTGTACAGTATAAAAACCATTACGTCTATGGAATGTCCCCACAATTCACAAAAACAAACGTGTGTGTGTGTGTGTGTGTGCAGATATGGGGAGGAGAAAAGCCTTTAGGACAGAACAAGTGTGACCTGTCTATGCTAACATGCTAACAAGCTATACATAATCACACACAGACTCTAACTGACACTGATAAAGCTGGGAAGTTACAGCTCAACAACACTATCATATTTCACCATCTCTAACGAAGTCAACAGAAAGCCGTCGATCAGACCATGAAACCTCAGACACCACTGCAAACCCTGTTCTGCACTCCAGCAATTAAACATTACAATCAACTTCACAAACTTGCAGTTGAAAGTGGCAATTGCCTTTCTGACATTTTTTGTTTTCTCAAAAAATAAAATGTGACAACCTTTTACTGACCTAGGGTTAGTACTCACACACGCAACAACAAAAATCTAATTATTCTTATATTTACAAAACCCATAGTGAGTCGTAATGTTCTATGGTTATCTTAGCCGCAGTCCATTAGATGATTTCAGTCTTTCAGGCCCATAGCATTTTTTGCAGTGACACTCAACATAAACAGACACACACAAATGTGTCTCTAGAGAGAGAACAGGACCTTGTTTTTCCATGAAGCACACACTAACTAAAGTATTGCGTGCTACTCTTTCTTCCTCTTAGATTGTGCTAAGAAAGATAAGTCTGTTGAAGCTAAAATAAAATAGCTTGAGTTTCACCAGTGCCATTCCAATCTATAAGATATAGAGCAATAGTATAACTGGTAGAGGTTCTGCAGAAAATAATAATAAAAATAAAAAATAAATGCAACAATAACAATATAAAATGTAATTCTATTTAATTAATCTTTATAATATCATGTTTATTATTTTTCACACATAATATAAATGTGTATTTATACCCAAATAATAAAAAAAACAACAAATATACACTATGGTTCAAAAGTTTAGGGTAGTATTTTGTAATGTTTTGAAAGAAGTCTCTTCTGCTCACCAAGGCTGCATTTGTTTGATAAAATATGCAGCAAAAAAATTAGCATTGTGAAATATTGCAATTTAAAATATCTGTTTAGTAATTTATTCCTATGATACAAAGCTGAATTTTCAGCATCATTACTCCAGCCTTCAGTGTCACATGATCCTTTTAGAAATCATTCTAATATGCTGATTTGCTGCTCAAGAAATATTTCTTATTATTATCAATGTTGAAAACAGTTCTGCTTCATTGCTGCTTAATATGTTGAAAACTGTTGTGGTTTTTGTGGCAACTGTGATACATTTTTTTTTAGGATTCTTTGATGAATATAAAGATAAAAATAACAGAATTCATTTAAAGTAAAAATCCTGTGACATTATAAATGTTTATCAATTTAATGCATCCTTGCTTAATAAAAGTATTAATTTCTCTCTAAAAAAAAAAAAAAAAAATCACACTGACCCCATACTTTTGAACGGTAGTGTATAAATATTTGAAGTATGTCATAGAGTATGTCTCATTATTTCAACTGAGACTGAAAGAGACGAAGAGACAATGTCATAGAGGAAGGAGAGGTTAAAGAAAGAAAGAGGGGATAGAGAGCGAGAGAGTAGAGAATAAATGGAGAGGAAGGCAGTTGGCACATTAGGGAGGGAGATCCTGCGGTGCAGCTTCAAACAAAAAGGCCCACTATGAGTGCGATCTGATCTGATTACCAGTCTGGTGATTGGGCTTCATTAAATCCTTTCTCTCTGTCACTCCCTCTTCTTTTTTCAACCTCACACACTTCTCACCTCCTCTTCTACAGCCCAGCCATATGCCCATACAGCTGTGCCCCCAGGTCCAAAGAGCAAGAGCAGAGAGGTCTGTCAAGACTCCTGCAACCTTGATCCTGCAGATGCATCACAAAAAAAAAAAAAAAAGAGAGAGAGAGAGAGCAGGAGAACTAGAGAACACAAAGAGTGAATAAAGAATATTTCATATATCGAGACATCTTGAGTGCACCACATGAAGGGCAATTGTAAATGCTGAGTCCACAGTAAAAGCTTTAGCTAATATCACTTATCTTCACATCATTACACAGACTATGAGAGGAAAAACCAGAGAAAGTAAGGTTAATGTCTGTGGTTTTTGTGTTGGATGTTTGAAATCTTTGGTCTGGCCTGATACCATAACCAATGAGTAGGATGTGTTTTTGAGAAGGCCATCAGAACCACTAGAACCCAGCGGTCCATGTCTCCTAACAACCCTTCCCGAGCTGTTGTGGGTCACTTTAACCCTCTTAAAAGCAGCTTTATGCTGAAACTTCATGTTATCATCCACAGATGTGATTTTTACATGAACAATTATATATCTCATCTCTCTGACAGCATGGTAACACACAAACCCGCCTTCCTCACTCACTAGTTTCATTTGCTCCAGATGAATATTGTTGGTGTAACAGGGCTTGAATTTAGGCGTGGGATTGCGAGTATTGCACATAATTTTACTGATTCTTGCAGATTTTGTGCTCACACCCAAAGTGCGCTCAGATAAAGCTGCTTCTCAGTACTAAATTGAGTTCTTTTTCGCTGCTTATTGCGCTTAAAATACACACAATACTGTCAAAATGCAGGTCTTGGCGAGTATTCATGTAAACACAGTCAGTTATGTTTTAAATGAACGTAAACGGTTGAGAAAGAAAACGTGTGTAACAGTACAATGGATCCGAATGTCAGGCCTTGAAGTGACAGCAGCCTAATATACCTGCTGCCAAATTATTAGATAATATTAAAAATATCTATATGGCAGTTTTTCCCCATGGTATCGATGTCAAAATTGTGGCCAGTAAAAATGCAGAATGGCTAGTAACTTTGAAAAATGGCTAGCCACAGTGGCTGGTGAGCAAAAAAGTTAACATCAAGCCCTGTAAATATATATATATATATATATATATATATTTAAATATAAAGTCTCAGAGAAGAAGGAGGTGGGAATCGGCGAACTTTCAACAAAACTTTTAATCATAAAATAAACAAACAACAAAACGAAGCCCCTCATGGACGACTGCCACATATAAACATAATAAAACACCAACATAAAATCCAGGATTGGTCCTCTTTCGTCTTGCACTGTCATCACTCCTCCGTTTATCCTTCTGGATCTCCTTCCATGAGACTCGAGGCCTGTGTGGCGCGCAAGTGACGCTTATTAGCAATTCCGCCACCGGCCTTGCTCCATTCCCACGGCTCTTTGGCCATGCTCTGCTTGCCACATATACCGCTTTTCCACCAAGGCAGTTTGAGTGCTGGTTCAGAGCCAGAGCCTAGTTTCAAATCAGTTTGTTGTCTTTCTACACCCAAAGCACCAGCTCTGAAGCAGGAAAAGTGGTTCGCAAGTATCACCAAAACATTGCTGGTCTAGAAGTAAGAACGCTTGCGTCAGGGGCTGGGGTCGTGGTTATCGTGGCCAACAAAATGAACAGAAACTTGTGACCGCCATTTATGAAATAGCAGCTAATTGAGCTAATAGCAGCTCGATTGCAATCTCCGTATACAAATGACGGCGAGCTGCACGAATGCATTGGATTCACCGTGTTTGGATGCCGATGTAGGTTCGCAAAAGTCCGCCATTATTGATAGAAGGCTTGTTCGAGAGGCATCGGTGCTGCGCGGACCGATCGGCGTGTGGCATTGGGGTGCTGTGAGAGCGTTTGGAGAGCGTACGACTCCTTGGACAGAGATGGGAGAGGGAAAAAATTCTTAGGCTGCGTCCGAAAACCTAGGTAGTTGACTCTGCTGCCTCGCTGCCTTATCAAGCAATGACTTGTAAGGCAGCGTTTGTGCATGAAGGCACCTCATGAAACGGATTTCAGACAGACTTCTGAGGCAGCATAAGAGTTTAATGATCTACCGCAATATAGCGCGAGCTTTGGTGAGAACTAAACAAATATTTAATTACTACAGTAGTAATTTCTCGCTAGAAATTACATCAAAAGTGGAAAATGTTGGTCAAAAAATGTACATTTACTCACAACCCTGCTGAAAAAAACAGCATATGCTGGTTAAGGTAGGTTTTGGAGCTGGTATGCTGGTTTGAACTGGTTTATGCTGGTCCTATGCTGGTCCGTGCTAGTCCTATGCGGGTCCTATGCTGGTCCTGAGCTGGTCCTATGCTGGTCCTGGACCAGCTTAGGACCAGCATAAGACCAGCATAGGACCAGCATAAACCAGCTCAAACCAGCATACCAGCTCCAAAACCTACCTTAACCAGCATATGCTGTTTTTTTCAGCAGGGAAACCAGCCAGCAAACACAACTTTCGGACGCCATCTTTATTTTTCTTGCTCAACTGTCACAGAATGCAAAGCACAGGATTGTGGGATATCAAAGGCAGCTAAGGATACATCTATGCTGCCTTGAAAAATTGATCAGATGAAGGTATCTCAGGAAACAGGAAGTGAAGCTAGCATTGGATTTGGACGTGTCTTGATGCCTTCCTACCTTGAAATGTGTCCTCCGAAGGCAGCATTTTCCAGGTTTTGGACGCAGACCCCTAGTCCGGTTCCCAAAACGCACTGTCATCCGGTCCTCCACTAGCTAGGTAAACTCCTCCACCATGCCTGGTGGCACTGGATAGCCCTTGGTGGACAGCCCTCTGACTCCTCCGCCGTCTGGTGGACAACGATGGCTCCTGCGGTTTCTGGCAGCCAGCAGCGAGTCCCCCCGTTCCCTGCTCCTCCCCTGTCATGGCGGACGGCAGCAGGCTCCGGCCTCAGCAAATGGCAGCGACTCCTCCGCTCCCTCTCGGATGAATATATGTTGTTAAACAAAGGTACAATGCTGCTACACTCTAAAAAAGGTACAAAAGCTGTCACTGGGGCGGTACCCTTTCAAAAGCTACACCTTTGTACCTAAAGGCTGCATATTAGTAACTCAAAGGTACATATTGGTACCAAAAGTGTACAAATAAGTACCTAAATGTTACACATCAGAACATTTTTAAAGGGTACTGTCCCAGTGACAGCTTTTGTACCATTTTTTTCTGAGAGAGTACGGGTCAATTTGACCCTGTTTATATAAAAAATTCCTCTACAAAAGACAGTCACTTATATTCACTAGCTTCAAAATGAGCAAGACTTGCTAACCATGATGTTCTTGAACAAATGCTTAAAGTTGACAGTGATGGTGAATTTGAAATAGGGGAACAATTTTTCTGAAAAACAACAGAAATGTATAAAATATTACTGATCCTAAAGAGTATCATCTGATTAGTAAGAAACTTCTGAAAGGGAGATGTTCTTGTTCTTCCCCATTAAGGAGTCACACTAGAATGCGATCTCAAAACATTATCAAAATTATATAAAGAGAACTTTATGAACTTGTTGGTTTGACTGCCAAACATTATCTTGAGTATAAGAAAAACCAAACAAAGAAAGTATTCAACTAGGAGGACATCTAGTCAAACATGTTGTTTTTATCAAGTGTTCAAATGTGTTACTTTTATCACAAAAATGCAAAATAAATACGCACACAAACACACTACCGTTCAAAAGTTTAAATTGCATTTTAAAATGTTAACATGTTAAAATAGTAATAATATTTAACAATATTGCTGTTTTTATTGTATTTTTGAACAAATAAATGCAGCCTTGGTAAGCATGAAAGAAACTTTTCCTGACCCCAACTTTTGAATGGTAGTTTGGACTTAATAGAAAACTTATGGCCTTTTTTGATGCAGCTCAGTTCCTACTATTAGTGCATTACTGACAATAAAGCAATACACTGAAGTGTGTTATCACATACACATCCTCATACACATTCTGTGATAGTGCTTCTCAGCAGTTCTGTAATTAGATAAATATAGGAATAAAGGAAGTATGCAAACATTACACCACATCTGCAAGCACAAGAAAAAGAGAATGAAACTTTCCAGAGAGCGAGAGAGAGAGACCATATAGACAAGAGGTGGTTTAACAAAGAAAATTAGGAAACAAAAGCAAAAAAAGGGAAATGAAAGGATACAAGTAACTTCCCAATGTAATACAACACAGACTCCCCAAACTAGAACATACTAGATACCTGGGCAGATTAACCATATTACGCAATGTCACTCAAGAGGCACGCATTTCTGGAAATATTGAGAACATTTACATTAATGCATTTGGCAGACACTCTTGTCCAAAATAACTAAGTACATTAAAGCTCCAGCCTCAAGGATTATGGAAATATTTATGAGCAGCAAGCTTTTCTAAAGAAGAAGTTAATGAAATGTGAAGCTGAAAAATTCAGTTTTGTGGTCTCTAAACAATCCTTATTTGTCTTCCTGTGAGGCTGCCAGGGACAAAAAGTAATTTTATTAACATATGTTTTCAAATCTAAGCTCTCACAAATTCATTATAATTTGGTATGTGATTTATGCCAAAGGCCATTTTATACTTTTCTAGAAGCCACTGAAGATATTTGGATTAAATTACATGTTATAATTAAATTAATATATATATACTTTTGAGAAATACTTTTTGTGAAAGTTAAAAAGAGAAGGAAGAAACAGGGAGTGGGTGGATTTGGTTTTTGGATTTGCTGCAGTCTGCAACCATTAAAAAAAAAGAGCCTACGCTGATGACGACGGACAGTGTTTTGGCTGTCGCTTTCACACACACACACACACACACACACACACACACACACACACACACACACACACTAACAAGGACATCTCGACCACACTGTGAGAGAGTGCTCATGCCTTCAAGACACGCAGCCATTTCTGTACACACACATACACAGTAATATCCAGCCACCCAAACACTTGCATAACACTGTCTGATCCCTGTTTTGTGACCCTGCAGCATGCCAAACACAGCACTGATGCAGCGGGGTGAAACAGAGGTCCTTGTCTGTCTCTCTGCCTGGTGGGAAAGAAGTCGACGTCTCGTCTGATAACACCCCTCTACCCAATTTCAGAGCTCCTTTAAAATCAAAAGCTGTCAGTGAAATCAGGTCATCCTCATAACTCTGTACAATATCTCCTTCAGTGAGAGGATTGTTCCTCTGCTGATAAAAATTGGACATGAAACTGGATAATCTGAAGTTTTTCAAACAGGCAGATGAGTGATAGCATCAATAATAACATCCCATTAATAACAAACAATAAAAAGATGTTGTTTTATCCACTCTATAGACTAGTCTAGGATTACAAAGCTGACTGCAAACTGACCTCTTCCTGCAAGTGTGCTTGAGTGTTTTTTGGCAGTGAGAAAAGCACATAAGAGAGTGCGTGCATTACACATTCAGTTCTGGCCATCAATGTGATCAAACCCTGAGATAACTGAACTACAAGGCCAGTATTAAAAACATGGCTAAAGAACTGTATTAAAGCTTAAGCCTTCATATTGCCTTGTCTGCACGGTAGCCCAGCACTACTTGGTGAAAAATCATATTGCAATTATTTTGATGATAAAACTGATTGCAATTTGAACACAATTTCAGTACCGAAAGAACATGTTTAAAGACATGTTTTGCCCATAAACTGCTGTCAAGATAGACTTAAGGCCCGTTCACACCAAGAACGATAACTATAAAGATAACTATAACGATAATTATATTTGCGTCCACACCAACGAACGATAACGGTCTGTTTATTCTAAGCTCACGCGCTGCGGTTTCAACATGTGTACAACATGTTTTTGCTGTTTGTGTTGTCGAAACTAGCGCTGGATACCTGAGGTAATTTTATGTTACACTGTTTGCTACCCTGGCATAATATCATTATACTTCTCACCATTTATTCTGAGGGTATGACCGATTGTTTTCATATATCCATTTTCTTCAAAGTATCTTTGAAAAGGGGGTTTGACTTGTCAAACAGTGGTGGCTTTTTCTGGACCTCGACGATTAATTTCTCCGCAATGTTGTCTACCATTTTAAATGCGCGAGCCCTTAAATTCAAAACTTTTAAACTTTCAAACAAGGCTTGTCATGTTACCTATCATTCAAAAATCCATTTACTGCAGTTATATGAATAGAATACATAGAAATTCAAATCTCAATTGCAATTCTTCATCCCGTTTGCTTCCTCAAATCAAATTCTGTTTGCTTCCTCAAATCAAATCCTATTTGCTTCCTCAAATAAAATTCAATTCAACTGAATTCTGAATTGTGCACAACCCTGCTGTGATGGAGTAATAGTAGCTTTTGGATTATGTTTGATCCAAATTTTACACAAATTTGATTTAAAATACAAAATAACTGTTTTTATTTAAAGGATAATAACTGGATGGCACTCATATGCATGGTTATAAGGCCATGTGAGAACAACAGGGCATACACTTTAGCTACAGTTTGAAATATCTTTATTGTTGCATTATGCCTACTGTTTCACTTACTATTTAAACAAAATAAGGTACAGTGTACAGTATTCAGTAAACAGTAAAACGGTATTTCATTTTAAACAGTAAGGTTAGCTTAGCTTTAGTGCATGGAATGCCTAATGTGTGTTGTCTTTCAAACCTGTGTGGTGCATCTGAAGTGGCTCCCTCCTGTGGCTGTGAAAGTCCACTACACAGACATCTCTACACACTCTTAACAAACACACACACACACACACACACAAAAAATACACACACACACACACACAAAAAATACACACACACACACACACACACACACACACACACACACACACACACAAAAACAAGGTTCTGACCTGACTCTTCCCCTAGCCCCTCTCCCCATCACCCACTCACCATCTCATCTCCTCTCTGTTCCCTCCCCCTCTCTTCTCTTGCTGACTGCTGCATTGTGGGCCTCTGTAGCATTATGCTGGCACAGTGTATACAAGCTTGCTGACACATGCAAAGCAGCACAGCCAGACACCCTGACAAATCTACGCACACATATGCATACAGTATCCACACACATGCATACAACGCCCTGGATTAATCTTTTTTTTAATGTTGCATAAATGCTGATGTGCTTTCAGTGACTGCAGAGCTTACAGGTCTGTTGTAAATTAGTCCGTCTAGTGCTTCTTACTGTTCTCAGCAGGCTCTTTTCAGCCTGTAATTATTAGAGGTGTTTTCTAAAGGGGAATTTATATCATTTATTACAACAAAACTTTTGTCCATACTTTATATTAGGTGACCTTAACTACTATGTACTTGCATAAAAAAAATAAGGACAATGTAGTTATTGTGTTCATATTGTATTGCAAAACACTTTTGCTGCTGTTGAGGTGGGATACGGGTAAAGTTACGGACAGGTTTGGTGGTATAGGTTTAAGGGTTGGTTAAGGGGTAAGGGATGGGTCAACAGTGTACAATCATAAATGTAATTACAGAAATTAATTACAGATGTAATTACATACAGGTATTTTTAAAATATACAATGTAAAAACATGTATGTAGGCCTACATAACCAGTCACACTCCTAAAATACGTAAGATTTACCAGTTCATTTCACATCAGAGTCAGATATACCTGAAAAATTATTTGTGATTCAGCGATGGAGTCAGTTGTGAACTAATAATACCTTTGAATGATTCTCATACTCTCTGTGTAAGTACTTCTTTTCAACAAGTACTTGCTAAAAAAGTATGTTCTATATGGTATGAATCTGTGTAGTTTAAATATACTCCGTACACAATACATTCGTAATGTTGACCAGAATCATAGAGATTTTCCAATGGTCTCTTGGTTGACTTGGTTCAGTAAGCAACCACTTAGCAGTCACCCAGAACACCCTAGCAAATACAGAGTAACATGCCAAAACCAATTTAAACAGCTAATATCCATACAGCAATGCCCTTGCAAACAAACACAACACAACAGCATCATGACTGTGAATTTTGCACAGGAAATACCTAAGCTTTTTCACAGAAAATGTAAAGATAAATGATGCTCTCTCACCAGATAAGGATCTAGATATGATAAATGTCCTTCCTTGTGCTTTTCAAAGGAAAAAAAAAAAAATCTAAAATGAAATCAGCAATGGCAAAGTAATCATAGAAGGAATGGCATGAATGCAGGAAGGGCACAAGATTCCAGTGTTTCCCCAATATGACTCAGTCATAACCTGGGCTCTCAGCTCTATACTGAGATGTTAATATGCTCATATGTTCAAATTAATTTTATTACCCAGTTTTTTCCTATCCTCGTGATGCTCTTTTGCACTCTTTTATTTTCTACCTGTGTGTATACGTATTTGTGCCTCATTATCGGCTACTTTATCTCTTATTTTACGACTATGATTTCTCTTAGTTGCAAAGGAAGGAATAGCAACAACCATGCTCCATCCATGACCCTCAGAAGTATAGGCCACACCACTTATCTGTGGAATTCTCTGTCTCTCTCCATGTTCATCAACACCTCACTGTAGAGCCTGACAGGTTCAGGGAGAGGGAGAAGATGCTCTCCCAGCTATGCACACTGTCAAGCTCACTGTTTCCTCAAGGATGTGCTGTTGGTTAGAAAAAATTCCATGCATATCTGGAATTGGTGAGATTTTTTAATCTAATTTGGCAGTTTGACCTAGGCCGTTGTCTACTGAAGAAAAGATAAGAGGCCGCACTTTCGAAGGGAAAAGAAAAAGACAATTCATGTGAATTTGTGAATTCTCTCTGTAGCCCCTTTCTCTTGAAGTCTTTTCCATCTCTGGCTCTTGTTTTCCCAGCATGGCCTCCAGAAAGTTTCCACCCAGTGGGGAGGTACGTCCTGCAGTATGGGTCACTGGGTTTGCGCTTCGGATAACTCTCCCCCACCTCTCTCGACACACACACACTCTCACACACTCCACATTGCTCTCAGACTCAAGGATGAAATACAGACAGCTTCACTATCAGCACGTGAATTATGAATGATTAATTCAAACAGCATGTTTGAGTAACAGGAAGTGTGTGACTGAGCACAGGTGTGTGTGTGCCTTTGACTTTAAAAAGATAAGAGTCATGGCAGAGGAAGGGAATGCAAAAAAATGTTTTGCATGTATATGACGCACATGCTTACATGCATCAAAGCTTTAAATACATACACTACTGTTCAAAAGTTTGAGGTCAGTACGATTTTTTAAAAAGAAAATAATACTTTTATTCAGCAAGGATGTGTTAAATTGATCAAAAGTGACAGTAAAGAGTTTTATATTGTTACAAAATAATCCATTTAAAATAAATGATGTTCTTTTGAACTTTATATTCATCATATAATCTTGGAAATAACATGTATCGCTGTTACTTTTGTTATTACAAAAAAAAAAAAAAAAATTAAGCAGCACAACTGTTTTCAACACTGATAATAACAAGAAATTTCCAAATCAGCATATTAGAATGATTTCTGAAGGATCTTGTGACACTGAATACTGGAATAATGGCTGCTACAAAATCCGCTTTTCATCACAGGAAAAAAATACATTTTAAAATACATTAAAATAGAAAACAGTTATTTTAAATTGTAATGATATTTCACAATATTACTGTTTTTACAGTTTTTTTGATCAAATAAATGCAGCATTAGTGAGCAGAAACCCAAACCCTTTGAACACTTTCACATTCCACTTTATGATTTCACAGATATTTAGTGTTCAGAAAAAATATTTGAACTTGAAAACTAAATACATTTACATGCTGTTGTCTGAATATGTATACATGCTGGATGAAGCTGATCTACAATCACAATATCTAGGTCTATTAATCTGACTTTGCATAAAACAATTTTTTTTTTTCAGTCGGACTAAAGCTTTATATGACATTTTAAAAAGAAAAATTATTGCTTTAGTCAGACTGAATTTAAACTTTCGAAGTGCTTGTAAACACTTGCTTTTTCCCTCTCTGTGTGTTTACCACTCACTGTAAACTGCAATAAATGCAAATACACAGGCCAACAAGATTAGACAGCAAGAATAATATTTTACTATGTAAATGTATTTTTGCATATTACAACTGTAGCACAAATGTTAATCTGCGATTTTTAAATAGTATACAGTATTGTAAATAGCAAGTAATTTTGTAAAATTAGAGATATGGCAGTTCCACTTTCAAAGCTCTGTCATGGAAAGATAAATATTTCCACATGGATAACATCTCTGAAGAATGAGGGTCTTCGTGATGCTGAGGGTTTCTCCACACTCTGAGATCTATCATAGTCTAACTGTGGTTTGCTTTGGAGGGCTTACAATGTATGGCTTCTCAAGAGCCATTGTTTACAGAAACATGCAGATAAAATGAACACGGGGTTCTGGTGGCCAGTTAAGGGTGTGTTACATGTTTGGTCTCAGTGTGAACTGAAGCTGATGAATGTGAGTTTGTGTGAATAGAGTAACAAGACACACTAGAGCAGAGTCCCATAGAGGGGGAGATAAGAGGAAGCACCTGGGGCCAGACAGAGAGTTGGCTGAGGAGAGGGCCCTTATAAAAGAGAGAGACAGAACATAATTTAGTTATCAGGATGTGAGGGAGTTATAAAGGGGAAAAAAATGGTTATAGGATCGCAAAATTGGTCACTTCACTGTATACAAGTGTAAAATATATATGTAAAATACAAAAATATATATACATTTTTTATATATATATAAAATACAAAAATAATGACGTTATTCAACAATATCTTCTCTTCTGTGTCATTCTCATACGTTGTTTACGTTCAGCGCCTCCAGGTTTTACGTCAGAATGCAGAGTCATTATTGGCCGGCTCCTGCATCAGCATTACATGCATGCGTCGTGCTGCTCACGTGATCAGCTTTGTCCAATACAGAGCCAGCATTCGTAAGTAAACACGGAAGCCTTCACTGTGCTTACTGCGTCACCTGCGTAAGGATAATGACAGGAAAGAGAAGAGATTGTTGAATAAAGTCATTATTTTCGGGGTTTTTTGCGCACAAAAAGTATTCTTGTCGCTTCATAAAATTAAGGTTGAACCACTGCAGTCACGTCGACTGTTTTAACGATGTCTTTAGTACTTTTCTGGACCTTGAAATTGGTGATAATATTGCTGTCTATGGATGAGTCATATACCTCTCGGATTTCATCAAAAATATCTTCATTTGTGTTCTGAAGATGAACGACGGTCTTATGGGTGTGGAACGACATGAGGGTGAGTAATTTTCATTTTTGGGTGAACTAACCCTTTAATGCACAATTAAAATAATATACACATTCTGCTCAATATACATTACCATTGAAAAGTTTTGGGTCAGAAAGACTTATTTATTTATTGAAGAATTAACAATTTAATGCATTATTGCTGAACAAAAGTACGTTCAGCAATAATGCATTAAATTGTTAAAAAAGGACAGTAAAGACTTTTACATTGAAGATTTCTATTACAATTAAATGTGGTTCTTTTAAACTTTTTATTCATCAAGGCAGTTACATCTGTTTTGAAAAGAAATGGGTTTTTTTTTAGCACCAAATCAACTTTCACACCTGAGCGTTTGTTTCGGAACCTGGTGCGTTTACTCCCTTGGCTCGGTTCGTTTAGGCATATGTGAACACGACAATTGCGCTCGGATCCGCACCAAAACAATTGCTCCAAAACCTCCTGAATGAGGTGGTCTCGGCCCGATTGCAAACGAACTCTGGGGCGGTTTGCTTGTAGTGTGAAAGTAATCTGTACTGGCCAAACGATATCATATTTCATAATGGGAAGTGTTTTATATAAAATGCAGCAGTGTCCGATTCTGTGAGTGAGCACATTAGTTACTGAAGTTAAAAACCAAAGAGTACCTTTTCATGTGTAATCGCGCTTCTCCGTGCAAGAATGCGGTCCCGACGAAGCCTTGATTCCCGCTCTGCTGCATTATAACATTCGTACAGTGTTTGCGTCTCGAAACAGTTAGCGCTTTCATTTAATACGAATGTAGTATATAATTTAACAGCGGGAATGACGGCTACATTCGTATAGTGTTTGTGTGTGTCTCGACAGTTTAAAAAAAAGCCACAATAGGCTCATGAAGCGAACTTGTCAATAATCTTGATGGATGATGCAGAGGAAACTGACCAATAAGCGGACAGTTGTACACGCATGTGACTTGCATAAACACATTTTGGTACGCTTTGAAATATTGCCTTGTGAAAGCGAACTGAACCAAGAAGAAAAGGCAACATTGTAACAAATTAAGTCCCTGTTTCGGAACAATGCAATCGATCTACTGGTGTGAAAACACACCTAGCACCTAGTATCGACGTTTTTGTCGATCCGATCACAAGTAGACGGCACTAAATACAGGTGTAAACAGGGTCTAAAAGGTTTTGAGCTTGTCCAGAATGATAGAATGATTTCTGTCAGATTATGTGACACTGAAGACTAGAGTAATAGCTGCTGGAAAATTCAGCTTTACATCACAGGAATAATTTTTTTTTTTTTTTTTTTTTAACATATTACAAGAAATTAAGAAACTGTAATAATATTTCACAATATTACTGTTTTTACAATATTTTTGATCAAATAAATGCAGCTTTGGTGAGCATAAGAGACTTCTTTTTAAAAAAATCTTACTGACCCTAAACCTTTGAACAGTACACATAATTTCTGCACAAAATGTACAAAACAATTAAACTTATACCAACTGGAATGAATGTACAGAAGTCTTTAAAACAAGAAACAAAAATGGTAGGGTAAATAAACACAAATAAACATGGGCAAACTCACAAGAGTTCACATTAAAGGACACTAAGGAGACCCATCTGTCCAATGAAAGTGCTAATCAAAGGCACTATAAAAATGGATGAACATCTCAGATTTATATAATCCAGAATTTCAAGGGCAGTCTGTTCATGATCTGCCCCATTGTTCAGACAAGCTTAATAAATCCTCCAACAGCAAGTTTCATTACTGGATATTGGCCTTCTAATAACAGTACAGCTGTTGTATCTCTCTGCATACCAGCACTGAAAACTTTTGAACAAGCTAACAGTTACTGTAATCCTCTGGTCCGGTTTGAGTCTCTAGGAATTGATCTAAATTGGGCCTCCCGACCTCTGACCCTGAGCATAGAGCTGAGAAAAGGGGCCTGAGTGTCCGTAACCGCAGCTGTGTTACATAAACACACCATAAACTAGCCTGTCTGTCACAGATGAGCCTGAAGATCCCATCACAGGCACTGTGGAGCCTCGCTTTGTACTTAAATATGGCCCTTTTTACCAGCCTGATTAACTGCAAATGCACTCTGAAAGCTAACTGTTAAGGCACTATAGGCTGATTCATGCCTCCTACTGCACATGTTCTTTAAAATCCAATCTGCATAGTGAGTTAGTGACCACACAGAATGTTAATTGACTCTTTGAAGACTCTCACTTTGCCATAATACTCTTGGAGTGAACAAAACATGTATCATGATATTACCATGCTTTTGGGTTAGTACCATGTGTTTTGGACATGTAATTCTTTGAAATATTACTTAAATACCATAGTGTGAAAATGGTAATTTTATAATTTTATATTATAGTATATATCAAAGTTCCATGGATTTACCATTTTTCCATTATAGTACCGCCTCAGTATTTTTTCTTTTTCTAAGGGCCTCAGCATGTTTAGCGAATGTTTTGCTTTATTAATCCATCCCAGCTCCACCAGACCCCAGGAGAGATGGAGAGACATAGCGCAGTGCTGGCCGACAGCCAGGCAAATATCCAAAATAATAATCAGCAGATTTCAGCAACCTCCCTGCCTCTTCCCAGCCCCTTACCCCCCACCTCTCTCACTTACTTTACCCTTTGTCTGTTTATAGACATAGATCTGATGTATCCAAATATGTGCAGTGTATGGACGGATGTGTTGATTTATATAAGCGTTCACTGAACAGCATGGGAAATTAGTACACAGAAAATGGATAGAAAAGAACCACTTGTGCTGTGTCAGTGCTCAAGATTGGACCATTGATTTTCACATTACAGGACTGCCCGCATGCACAAACATGGCCAACTCATCTATTGTTCACCACCTCCTCCTGTGTGTGCAGATAATGCACCACCTAGCGTCCTTTGCTCAGATCCTGATAATGTGTGAATGGAACAAAGACACTGTGTATGTGTATGCATATGATATGAGTGTTTATTCGACTATTCAGGTTAATGAATATACGTATAGAGGTTATACATACATATTGCATTGTGTACTGCACTATGTCCTATACTCCATAAGATCATGTTCCTGCACAAAAAAAGTAAAAGAATGTAGAAATGCTACAGTAAAAACGTTCAATGGTTAACTGTACGTTATTGTACTGTATACATTAAAAAAAAAATACTATAAAATACTGTAAGTGAATTATGGTTTTTAAGAGTAAAAAGTATAAACGACCATACAATTTACAGTGAAAATTATACTCAAGAGTTGAACTTTCTATTCACTAAAGAATCCAGACAAAAAAAATGTATCATGATTTCCACAAAAATATAAGCAGAACAACTGATTTCAGCACTTTGAGCATCAAATCAGCATATTAGAATGATTTCTGTAGGATCATGTGACACTAAAGACTGGAGTAATGATGCTGAAAATTCAGCCTTGCCATCACAGGTATAAATTACAATTTTAAAACATATTAAAACAGAAAACAGTTATTTTAAATTGTGACAGTATTTCACAATAGTATTATTACTATTTTTACTGAATATTGTTACTATTTTTACTGTATTTTTCATCAAATGCAGCCTTGGGGAGCATAAGACACTTCTTTCGAACAATATGCAAATATATATTAGTAAAATAATATATAATAATATATAAGTAAATAAATAATATATAAGTAGAAATATGAATCACCTTAAACAACCCTTGTGCTGGGTTGAAGATCCTTTAGTGTTCTGAGTCAAAAATGACCGGCTTTTTAAATTGCTTGTAAATCTCTCATTATGCTATATTATCACTATATTATATGTTGTATTTCTATTTGGAACTGATTTATCATAGGCCTCACTGATCTGAGCTTCTGCATCTCAGAATTTAATCGAAAAAAGTTCATTCACCTCAAAAAAACTGAGGCACATAAGCTCAGATAAATCAGGCCTACGCAACGCTATCTCATGACCAATTCGTACGTATTTTACGAATTGGCTAATTCGTATGAATTCATACGACCTCACTCGTACAAATTCGTACGATTTGTCTAAACCCCAGTGACGGGTAGGTTTAGGGGTGGGGTTTGTGGTAGGTCATTCATATGAATTCATACGAATTTGTCAACTCGTAAAATACGTACAAATTGGCGTGAGATTGGGTTGGCCTACGATCAAACAGTTCCAAAAAGAAATACAAAATCTGTGCTAATTGAAAAAAACTAACAAAAACAAAACAAGTAGATAAAAAATTGCATCCAATATTTAGCAATAATAGCATAATGACAGATTTATTAGCAATATTTGTAGGCCTGAAACCCCACCCCCCTCTCCAGGTCAAAAAGACCAAAACACAACATGAGGGTTAAAGGATATCAGAAGTCTCCAATTCAGAGTTTTCTCATTTTAATTTTCTGTCTTGGCACAAGCACAAAAATGGATTACTATTCAATTTGTTCTCACATGTCAGCTTTATATTCCTCTATTTGTGTGAGTCCTGGACTTTCCCGCTCACATGGCAGATAGAGAAAGAATGCAGTATGTGTGAATGAATGTGGTGATAGTACTGCTCCATCACTGTCTCTTTATCTCTAGAGCAGGCGTGTTTATGAAAGACCGTGTGTCGCCTCTGGATGTTTCTGGCCTCAGTCATCCATATTAATGAAGAAGAGCTACCCTGTTCAGCAGTTCTACCAAAGGGAATGGATTCTGGACATGGATATTCAGGTTCCATACAGCCTCATGTGAAGATGTAAAGTGCTTTACTGCAGATTTCAGAAAGAACATTATGTCAACCATGTAATCGCTGGGGATGAATAGGGCACAGCAATGCATACAACATGTCATTCCTTCCATGCCTTAAAGCCACCATAACTCAAGATAATGTAATTGTAGTGTTGTTAAGATTAAAATTGCACATAAAATGTGAGTGGCAGCCTATTAGATAATTTCTGAACTTCCCAGTGTTAAACACGACGTTCAGAGGGCGTTCATGCGCAATTTTTACCTAGGAAACTCGTATTTATGATAATTCAGATAGCACGTGAAGGCAGCTATCTGAGTCCTCAGTTTCCTTTGTTCAGTTGTCTGTTCTACGTTGTGTTATACCGGTCATTCTGTTTCCTTATTTTCTGAGTTTTTTGTTTAATAAACTTTGATTCTGCTGCGATTAGATCCTCTTCCTTGTCTTTGCTGCAACCTGTGACAGAAGAACATGACAAGATATGTTATATTTATATAGCTTTCATTTTTTTTATTTCAGTACTTCAACAAACTATTCAGTTATAGTTATGTTTTATTTTATTTATTTCCGCTTTATTTCAATTACAGGAATGATTTTTAATAGCCTAGCTTTAGTTTAAGTTAACAGTAACCACACTGATTCTTGTTGGGGAAAAAAAAGTAAATTTATTTAATTTATAATTTATTAAGATTTTAGCTTTACCTGCAAGCTGTACTGGACTGATATTCAGACTAATATTATAGTATCACATAGTAACCTGGTTTCTAATATAGCGTCTTTTTGAAACTAAAATCGCTGTAGTATGGATGAACATGTCTCCTGATGTCTTACATGTGTAAAGAAGAAGGTCTGGAGCATGTCATGCAGCTGTGTCAACATGACCAAAGAACCATGTAGAGCAGGGGTGTCCAAACTTGGTCTTGGAGGGCCACTGTACTGCAGAGGTCAGCTCCAAATTACCAAAACACACCTGCCTGGAAGTTTCCTGTATGCTGAAAAACCTTGATTAGCTGGTTCAGGTGTGTTTAATTGGGGTTGGAACTAAACTCTGCAGGACAGTGGCCCTCCAGGAGCAGGATTGGACACCCCTGATGTAGAACAAACCAAATGTGGTTTTAATTAGCTTATATTTGCATTAGTTAGTTAACTAATGTTCTCTCTCTCTCTCTCTCTCTTCACTGTGCATATTATCTATTTTCAGCACTTTCAAAATCTGGTTAATCATGACTAATTATTTTAATCAACTCACAACACTTGTTTTTATGTTTGTGCATCAATAATCAAAACATGCATGTTAAAGAAGCATGTTACAGAGTGTCTGTTTTGTTAATCCTCGGTTTACAAAATTCAGATTACTGTGGTAGTGTTTACCTGCTAAACATTGATTGTTGTATTTTAATCATTTTCACTGCTCACCTGTATTTATGTGATCATGTGCCTGAGTTTAGAAGTGATTTATTTTATATTTATCACATGTATTTAAGCATTTAAGAAATTATAATATAATATAATTAGCGGTCCTCAGATTTGATTGGCTTAACGCTGTTACAGAAATGCTGAAGAAAAAATGCAGCCTTGTCATACACCTTTGCTAACATGAAACCATTCTGGATTACCTTGTTCTGTTCGAAAGTTTGCTTCCATCAATCCATCGATGACTTCCACACATAATCAGTTTTCTTCCATTCAGGTAATTCTGTTGTTGTCGTTGTCACAAGATAGTGATCTTCTGCCGACAGGAGCATCATGCCAATCTGCTGCTGTTCAGCAGATTAGGTGGTTTGTCTTTGTCTGGTTTGTCTTTGTATCTCAACTGAGGCCTGTCCACTATGGGTGACCCTACCAGTAGTTGTGAAGTACCAGTGGCGTAGCTCTCAATATCACTGATGCACACAAGCCCTCACAGCAAAACAACCTAGGAACTGCATATCACTTTCCTAACAACCACGCAACAATGTGCAAAACACTTACTGTACAATATAAAACTTGCTCTAAAAACTATGAACTTACTCTGTAACTATATACAGTTCCTCAGGCAGGGGCTCTTCACTGATGTCCACGTGGATTCAAGGAGTGAAGCTTCTGCTGGTTGTGGAGAAGCTCTCAGTGATCAGGATGCATCCATCAGGCTGCTCCATCTCCACCAGTGAAGTGCAGTTGAGTGTCTCCCACAGCCACTGCTTGATTGTCAGGCCCAGCTCAAGGCTGTAAGGACAGTGCCAACCACAGCATGTCTTCATCATGGGCTCTGCCACAGAGCTGCAGATGTCCTAGTAGCCATGCACGGTGCAGCCGTGGATAGAGACAGGCTCTTCCTGGTTACAGAAAAACCTGATTACAGCTGCCAGCTGTGAAAGCTCACAGGGGTCTGAAATGGAAGAGACTCCCTCCACCAAGAATCCTCTGGTTCTTCTTGTGCAACTCTGCTCCCTGATGATGAATCAAGAACAACTTTCCAAACTTCCTTGTTTACGTCTGAATGCCGGCACATTATTGGCTGGATCCTGTGTCAGCATCACATGCATGCGTCGCGCTGCTCACGTGTTCAGCTTCGACCAATACTGAGTTGATGTTCGGACGTAAACAAGGAAGCCTGCACTGAGTTCACTACGTATGAAAACTGTTCAAATTGTTGAATAAAGTCGTTATTTTTGTTTTGTTTTTGCACACAAAAAGTATTCTCATCGCTTCATAACATTAAGGTTGAACCACTGTAGTCACGTTGACTATTTTAACCATGTTTTCAACTACCTTTCTGGACGTCAAAAGGTGCAATGACGTTGCTGCCTATGTGTGGATCAGATACCCTCGGATTTCATCAAAAATATCTTAATTTGTGTTCCGAAGATGAATGAAGGTCTTACGGGTGTGGAACGACATGAGGGTGAGTAATAAATGACAGAATTTTCATTTTTGGGTGAGTTTTTTATATAAAAGGATGGTCATTTTTTATATAATAAAAACTTAAAGGTGGGATAAGTAGATTTTGAAAAATGCTGTTGGACATTGGGTTGATTTCAAATATCAACAAACCCACCCCTCTCTTCACTGCTCCGCCTCACCCTCCAATCCTAACCACCCTGCTCCAAGTTGGTCTCGAACCCCGACCCGTCTGCTGCTGGCAGGCGAGGCGAGTGCACTGACAATGACGCTAAACACCTCATTCTCTAGCCGTCGTCAGTGTGCAGTAGTTTAACTGCACAACTCTCACTATATGGCCATTGTTACACATGCAATGCGAGTGGATGTCTGTTTATCACAGCTGACGCGCAACAAAATGCTTCACGAAAAATAAAGCGCAGATGATGAACAAATGACAAGGAAGGACAAAAAATGAACGTACAGTACACAAGAGTAAATACAAAGTGTTCGTTGTTAGTTGCCAACAGCACAGCGGCTCCAGACAATCAAAACCCAGGGTTACTCAATGTGAAGCGGAATGAAAGCAGCCTCTGCGTCTGTTTTCAGGCCTTCCCACTTAGCTCTCTCTAGCGCTGGAAAGCTTTTCTAATATAAACACTGTCCTAAAGTGCTTGCCCAATCATAAACCTTCATTCCAGTGATATTCTTTTGAGCTCTTTTGTATTGTGTCCCATCTCTCGTTCTGCATTTTTTTTTTTTTTTTTCAAAATGTCTCTCTTGCTCGTTCTCTCTCCTCGACCGTCATACGCCCCCTAAAGCTGATTGGTTAGACGTTTGTTGTTGGTATCGGCCAACTAACTTCCAAACAGTTTTTTTGAAATTCTACTTACTCCACCTTTAACTTGAAATGTGTATTAAGTTACAACTTGGATATTTTTAGTTATCTCAAGTTAAATTTGTGAAAGTTATTCTAACTCAATTTTTGTGATAGCTAATTACAACAATATATGTTTATATATACTTACTATATATATATTACTATATACTATATACTTGCTATATAAATAAAGGTGACTTGACTTGACTTGACTTACTAAAAGGACTAAAACAAACTAAAATTAAAAAACTGAAAATATAAAAATAAAAGCTAATTCAAGATAAATACTATAACGGTATACAAATAATACTAAAATAATACTGGCAGGTATGAGTCCTACTGAAGATTTTGCCAAAACAGCCAATGCCATGACATGAGGGGAACAATATGGATATTAAACGGGTAAGCAGGATTTCCAAACAAGGTGTCCATGAGATGCTTCAATCTTATCTTATAAGTCATCATCAAGCTTTCAATGTCACTCTTGGTCCAGAAGGGCTAAATCACCTTGGGGGAATTTCCATTCGGTTAGAAAATGATTCTACCTCATGATTCCACTTGCATAGTTATGGACACTGGTCATATTGTATTCATAGACTGCATTGAGCTGGTCTCTTCTTCTGTACCTCATGCTTTGCACTCCAAAAACATCTTTATTGTATATGCTCAAATATATTTTCATTTATTATTATGCTATTTGCACTTCTGGTTAGATGCTCACTGCATTTCACTGGCTCTGTACTTGTACTCTGCACAATGACAGTAAAGTTGAATCTAATCTAATCTAAAAGCTTCAGGCTGAGCCCAGCAGTCCTTCATAAACACAGCCCAGATACACCATCCTCCTCATGGGTCACAGGGAAAGTTTCGTAACACAGTCATCTATATATTAGTCAGGAGAAAGGAGAGCGTTTAAACATTTCTGCTTCTGTGAAAACAATGAAGTGGTAACTGAACAACGTGGCCTGGTTTCTTATTAACATTGTCCTGCTCAACAAATCAATTTAAGGAGAGCCTGCAGTTATGAATTATTCACTCTACACTGGAATGTGCAAAAAAGGAAAAACTAGGGAAATGTACTCCAAAAAAAGAGGGAGGGTGCCCTCCACTGGTTTTGGGCGTTAAAACACACTGACGGGAGTGTCCTGACTTTTCTATAACTTTTCCTAAACATTTTCCAGGGTAAACCAGGTCATTCAGTAAGTTTTAGATTCTTGGAGGCTTGGGAATGAGTAAAAATATACGTTTACGTGCCACTGATTGTGTCCTTTCCTGCGTCTAGACTCCCTGTGAGGAAAACCTAGCTATTCTCTGCAAACCACAGACAGCGGTCTGCTTTTAGACCGGCCATAGAAACACAACACTCCACCCTACAACAGGAAATAACTCTGTAATCTACTCAAACAAACAGCAGCAGCTCGCCACACTAGAGCTTAGCACTGCTGGGACATATTTAGAAAAATTATATGATATATATAAACAGTAGTTCTACAGTTACCATGAGAAAATGTCACACTTATATCTAACAATGCAGGCAGAAAGGGAGACATTATAATTTTACAACTGTCTAACAGCTAAACTGCTGGTTAGGACATTTATGAAAAAACATTTGCTTGTTGTACATGTATGACAGTGAAGAGAGACAGTCTGTTGTAAAAAGAGCATACATACAAAACCACAAACAAAAACTTTGGAGATACACAATTTATTCAGCGTGCAGCATCAGTTCTGGTCTTGTCAAAAAGCGACACCATCAATCAAAGTAAGTATAAACAAACTAGAGTGCCAATTTGAGGCCAACACTTTGATAGAGGAATGAACTAACAGATGGGATGATTGATCTACAGCTGAAAAGTAGCAGAGGTCTGTGACATAGCGTTATAGAGGAATGTGTTGTTGAAAGGGACAAACTGGTGCGTGATGATTTTGATGGCTTCTTGAGCCGCTGATCCTGCAACAAAAGACAGACAATGGGCCTCTTTACAACTGGCATTACCATGTTGTTCATACCTGGATGGTTTCTGGATATGCAATAAGACTTCTATGTAATTGGATTGAGATGGCAGTGAAAATGTCACTTACATAATACATTTAAGGTTGGGTTAACCAAACATTGTCAGTAATTGACCTCATTTTATTACCTTTTATGTTCACTATTTAAGAACGTTTCTGACAGTAAAGATTGCTATTTAGGATTTAGAAATAAAATAAATACAATTTTAAAGCGCTTTCATGCTAATGGACAAGGACAGAGATATGAGCAAGGATTTGGAGAAAACATCAGTTGACTGGATCATATGAGCACAGTGTCTTTTTCTCACTACGACAGCAGAAAAGAAAAAAAATGATATCGCTTGGTAAGAAATTCATGAATCATATCAAAGATGGAAATATATAGTCTGACAGAAAATGTACAACCCACTCTGTGGGTTGGTACAAACTTATACAGTTACAGATAATGATTATTTGTAGCGCATCACTCAGTACCACATACTACTTAAGCTGTTGAATATGGATAATGAAAATGCATTAGCATTTACATCTTCATTGAATGTGGTCAGAATTTGTCCCGGACCACCTACAAATGTGGTTCTGTTGATCCGATCACCAAATTAACTCAAGATCAATTCATTTTTCAAATATTTGCATTCGGAATATGATCTGCATTTATACAATAAAAAACATATAGTAGAGGATCCCACAGTATGCATTATGAGTATATGATGAGGAGTGTGTTTGCAGGCTCCTTTAAATACATAAAAACTCACCTCCCAGAAAAGCTGCGACAGTGTGTGGCTCAGCAGCTCCATAACGGCAGCTGGAAGATATGAAAATAACATTTACACTGTTACCATTTGATTATAAACAGAGGGACCAGGAAAACTGGAGAACGAAATAATCAATATTACAAAACAAATTTTAATATAAATATTTAGTTTGTACTGCTTTAAACTCTGAGCTTAAACTTACAACTCATGGATGTAGTCATCTTTCACATTGACGTTCAGACCGTACTCCTGTAGAAGACTGTTTACACACAGCTTGAGTTTGTTAATGTCTTCCTCCACCTGGTAATTGTAGACACCTGAGAAAAATATTATACCCTATAATATCAGAGTGACAGAGTTTACACACACGCACACATATTATATATATATATATATATATATATATAGGTCAAGTTTGGGGTCGATTTTGATGTTTTGGAAAGAAGTCTCTTATGCTCACCAACGCTGGATTTATTTTATCAAAAATGCAGTAAAAATATTGTGAAATATTATAACAATTTAAAATAACCTTTTTCTATTTTAATATATTATAAAAGGTAATTTATCCCTGTGATGACAAAGATAACATTTCTTATTATTATCATCAATGTTCAAAACAGCTGTGCTGCTTAATATTTTCGTGGAAACAGTGGGACTTTTTTCAGGATTGTTTAATAAACAGAAAATTCTAAATAACAACATTTATTAGAAATAGAAATCTTTTTTACTGTTACTTTTGATCAATTTAATGCAGCCTTGCTGAATGTACCATGTACCATAGTACCATGTCCCCCCAAAAAAGAGTTTATCATACAAAAATGCTTAAGGATTTAAACAATGAGGGATTTAAATGTTTGACGAATATTTTAAAAACTATACTGTGGTGAAGGTTTTCTTAAACAACCAATTTTTTTTCTTTTTTGCCCGTTTTGATAACACTTCTGACCTGGGTAACGGGAGTGTTGCTGATAGAAGCGATCGACTGAGCGGAGCATGAGGTACAGAACCATCTCACTGTCCGTGCTGTCCATACAGGATGCTATGGAAAAGGAAACAACTGCTTAAATACACACAGCAACACCCAAGCATGTATGTACACAACAATGAGCCATCATATTCTCTGTTAGTAAATCCATCTAAACAATTCTGTACAGTGACCATAACATTTACAAACTAAAATAAACCACAGGCAGGCAGAGAACTAGGGCTGCCCCCTAATAGTCGACTAGAAGAGGCTTATTCGACCAAAATTTCATTAGTCGATTAGTTGCAGGAGGAAAAAAAAAAAAAGTCTGTGAAGAATAGATCATTAATGGAGGGTCCTTGTGGTAATTACATTATGTCAGGCAGGAAATCCAAACATTCGCCTATTATCCATTGACCTCAAATATGGCTTATCATTTGAAACATGTAAGTAACAACTTTACATGGCTGCTCGCTATAATGTTAACCTAGATAAATGTGTGCTATTATATATCCTAGTGTTTGTGCGGAGTGTGGAAGCTGAAGTGTTTACTGCATGACATTTTTTCCTGACAACAGCGGAAACAACTTAAAATACTCCGTCATTTTTGGTCATACAGATAAGAGTCATTCAAATACATCATTCAAAACTGTAAATGGTCTACTTTTATTTGTGTACACTTACAAAAACAAGAAAACGTGCCTTTGTAAAATAACGAAAACAAACAGGATGAGCTTTCTGCCGTCTCACTCTCCGTGAACTGGAGCGCGTGCTTAGGCGGTGCTTAGCCACACTATTACGTTATAAAGCGGCACATTCCAGAACCTGTCATTTTAGCAGACTGGCTTCAATATAAGCTGCTTTTAGACTAACAAGAAAGTTGAGCTCTGAAACTTACAGGATGTTTTTAATAGTACAATGAGCTATCATATGTCAAAAGGAATTTTGATTTCTCAGTTCATGACCCCTTTAAATTACTATAATATAAACATTGTGATTAGCTGACTAATGGCTTAAATGAACAACTATTGGTGACTAAAAAAAAAAAAAAAAAACTTTAGTCGGGGGCAGCCCTACAGAGAACCGTAGAGAAAACATACTGATTTCATCCTTATTGAAAGTGTCCACACTGTACTCTTCTGCCAGAGATCTGCAGCGCACCACTCGGAGGAAAGCTGCGTTCTTACCTGTGGGACACAAAACACCACACAACATAGGCATTGCCCAAGAAAGGATTAGTTCACTTTAAAATGAAAATGCACTTTCTTGAGCTTCAAATACATTGCCCCCGTTCACTGCCATTATAAAGCTTGGACGCGTCAGGATATTTATTAATATAACTCAGATTGTGTTCATCAGAAAGAAGAAAGTCATATACACCTAGGATGGCTTGAGGGTGAGTAAATCTTGGGGTAATTTTCATTTTAAAGTGAACTAGTCCTTTAATAATATGTGAAAAAAAAGCTTCCTGTTAGCATTCCCAATGGTGGGAAAAATAAAGCATTTAAAAAAATAAATAAATAAAAAAATATTTAAATTTAAATTAAAATTTATCGTCTGCACAAAATTCATGATCGTGACAGGCCTACTTCAGTCTTATCACTGTTGAGGTGGAGAAAGTTATTTGGCATCCAGCCTTTAATGTTGAAATATCTAGTTTCATAACAAAGCATAAAATATTCTCATCTGAGAGCAGATTATGAAAGTGTGCATTCTGTACTCACAGAAGAGTTTGATTTCCTGTTCAGAGATGCTTTCTGGAGTCTTTGAAATAAACAGGTAGTTCAGATCATTAGTGTTAATGTGCAAATAAAATTAGATAAACTGCAGTTATTACACAAATGTATACTGATTATGTGAATACCTTGCCAACTGATTGTAGAAGCGTTTCAACATGTTTGGACACAACTGCTGCGTCCTTCATGGCTCTGTCTCTGTAGCTGAAATTGAAAGTGTCAAACAAATGCCATTTTACCAAAAACACAGTAAGCAGGAATTATCTGAAGCCAACAGATAATTTTCACATCATTTTCCTCTGATATAGCAATCACCTGACCAGTATCAACTGTTTGTCAATTTACAATAGCAGGCCAATTTCACAAACACATTACTACTAATAAGAAGTTTCCTGACTCATTGTGATTTAAAGCTGAATACCTACACATTTTGTAACTTGATGAATTTATCTGAATCAGCAATCATGTCTGGGATGGTTCCTCGCACAGGGAGGTTTCCGTTCCCCTCATTCCGAACAAAGTCCCGCACTCCATGCGCCATCACCCAGAAGGATGCACTCTATCATAAGACAAATTAAAACTGTTGGTCATGCATAAACTGACATTGAAAATCATACATAACACAGATTGATGTTTTTTCACCAGGACAGAGAAATATATTTACTCTTTAAATTTGGAAACCTGCAGCAGTTTTTGGCAGCATGTGACTATGTATTTACAGAAAGGGGCACATGAAAAAAAGTGATAAAAAAAAAATTATCTACATGTCAGAAGAAAATGTATCCACATAATTATCTTATTTTTCTACCAGAAGTAAGTTATTTTCTGTGAACGCATGAGACCTCTGAAATAATTTAGCCGCTATTGGTAAATAAGCAGAAGAATAACAAAGTGCATTCTGTAAAACTGTGTGATGTTCAACCATATACCTATGCAGAATTTACAAATCGATCTGAGCTTCAAATGCATTTAAATGTGTGAACTTTTGCAGCTAGACCGTTTGCAACCACCTAACCAGATGTGATGTATTCTAATCAAAACTATGAGCACAAGGTGAGAATTACCAGTATTTTTTGCACTAAAACATTAGGCTATTCTTTAAATGGTTAGTTCATCCAAAAATGAAAATTCTGTCATTAATTACTCACCATCATGTCGTTCCACACCATTAAGACCTTTGTTTATCTTCAGAACACAAATTAAGATATTTTTGATGAAATCTGAGAGGTATAAGACTCTACCATAGACAGCAATATAATCAACATTTTCAAGGTCCAGAAAAGTACTAAAGACATTGTTAAAACCGTCGACGTGACTACAGTGGTTCAACCTTAATTTCATGAAGTGACGAGAATACTTTTTGTGCGCTAAAACAAAACAAAAATAACGACTTTATTCAATAATATCTTCTCTTCTGTGTCATTATCCTTATACAGTTGAACTGAAGGTCTTACGGGTGTGGAACGACATGAGGGTGAGTAATTAATGACAAATTTCATTTTTGGGTGAACTAACCCTTTTAAAACAATTTCTGTAAAATGGGCAGTAATTAATAATTATGTCTGGAATATTTATTTTATAATTATTACATTAGAAATCCAACTATGTATTCCTTTCAAATAATATTGGTGGTCATTTTTGTGGGGATATATATTCATGCATTCATTATTCATTCATTTTACCATGGTGAACAAGGGGACGGTAACAGCTGCTTCGTTTGAAAGTTCAGATTACCACTAGGAGTGAAATGCAGCAATCATATGCGAATTTTGGAGAAAGGCAGCTTAAGGCTCCGATAAACTTCAAACAAAATCGAAGAACGAACTGATGTGGTGTCATTTCGAACAAAATCTGGCCAAAATGAAGTTCGTTTAGAATTCGTTTTGGGAGTTCAAAACGGCTTGCCAAAGCGAACCCTCAGGAAAAGTTTGCTCCAGCTGCAAAACACCTTCGTATTACTATTGGTCCATGATGATAACGTAATTGGAGGTGTGCGCTGAGGCTCCGCCTTCTTTCACGCGGAACTCTTCTCAGACTCATTTCATCTGTTGAGTCCGTCGTGGTAAGATCTCCGCGGGTGAAAATATGAACACACTGGATAGTCGCTTTATAGTAGAAAATGAAGTTGTGCTTCTGATGAAATGAGGCACTACCACTGTTTGATACTGTAAAGCTGCTTGCTTTTAAGCAATCTATTAAATAAAATGCCATATAAATAAACGTGACGTGACTTTACTAAAGTACTAATTTGCAGAGCTTGTGCTAACATACCCATGTTGTTATGATCAGATGCTTTTCTTATGCTTTCTATAAAAAAATAAAATAAAAAAAACCTTGCTGTTTTCTTATTTTTGTTATGTTTATTTTTTTACTGAGAAGAAAGCACGCAGCACATATTTACATATTCATCATGACAGAGAAAGACCGTGACAGATGGTCGATAACAGTATATCACTGCTCACGTATTTCGTATTACCCCTAAAAGAAGAACGAAAACGAGCTTTGCTGTGAGTATATCGGGGCCTTTAGGAGTAGTTTTGCATATCCCTACTAACCTGTGAGGTAATGTTTTCACACTGTTCAGCATTAAAAATATCCTCCATTGCACTGGAGACCTACATCACAGTTGGACAAAGATCAATACAAATCAAATGTAAGGAAAACAAACTAACTACAGCTCTTCAAATGTGAGGAGCTCTACCTTGGTGGGGTTCAGAGCCGTGTTCACATTCTTGATCGCCTCCTCAAAGTTCTCTTCATCTTCAGGTGTTCCGTTCTCCTTCTTTAGAATTCCTGAGAAAACACAGAAATGAAGGAAAACCCACAACAAATAAGACCTGAGCTGAAAGAAAAATGAAATGATAACATGGCAAATCTCTGATAAGACAAATTACATTACCTTCTCTGATGAGTTGTCTAAAAGCTTCCTTCTCCTTATAATTCTTCGGTAACTGAGAGTTGTGCTGGATAAAAATATGTAAATAAATAAATAATTTTTGAGAAGGTCTGATATTTAGGAGGTCTCATAGTAAGAAAGCTTATATTTATAATTTTATAAAATTACCTCACTGTACCACTTTTCCAAGTATTTGGCAACCACAATGATCCATGGCGTATGACTGTGATCCTAAAGCGAAATAAAGATTAAACTTCTATCAATTTTAAGTACATGCAAATCTTAAAAAGTCTGTCATACAATAAAAAGACAACATTCTGTCATCATCTTTAATCTGACCTTCTTCTCCATGTTGTCCAGGTCATAGGACTCTATATGGTGTTTGAGCTCTGTGAACGGCTGGTCTAGTCTCAGGTCCTCTAAGGCATTATCTGGATGAGATTCGATCACTAGTGAGAGAAACAGACAGACCCTTTTAACATAATGATTAATAAATGTCAGGGATGTGTCTTCATTGCCAATCAATTAGTCTCTCAAAACACATATTTTGCTTTAGCAAACTATGATTATTACCTGTGTGCTCCTTCACAATCAGCCTCATGTAACCAATGAGTCCATATGTTCTACATACAAGGAACGGCACACCAGCCTCCCATAACACAGCGGCCAGCCTCAAACATGTGCTGTCAAAACAAAAAAATAACATGTTAATATAAGCTAATCTGAAAAGCCAGCATCTACAACCCCTCAAATTTTAGCATATGTCTTTTTTATTTAACATGCCTGTTTGATAATGCATTTAAAAGAAGCCCATGAGAATAATAATGGTACAATATATTAAGATTTGCGTTTTGATAATAATACCTTTCTGGAAGCTGGACGGCAATTACCAGGCTAAATCTGTGAAAAAACTCAGGGTCGTTGTCCAAAAGCGTATCGGGATTCTGAAGACCAAAAAATAGATAAACTTAGATGAAAAAATGAAAAGACACACTACCTCTGAAAGTTTTGGACACACTTGACTGAATTTATGCGACTCACAATCTTAAATCCCTTTTAATATAAATGCTTATGATTAAATGCTCGCAATTAGTTTCATAAAAACAAATTGCACCTATGTACACTACTGCTCAAACCATTTGGGGTCAATATGAGTTTTTTTTTTTTCTTATGCTTACCAAGTCATTTATTTGACCATAAATACAATAAAACACTGATATTGTAAAATAGAACAGCATTTATTAAACTTTTTGTAACATTATAAATGTTTTTACTGTCACTTTTTATCATTTTAATGCATCCTTGCTGGTTTTAATTTCTGGTACAAAGTATTAACTTCTGAATAAAAGTATAAAATTGTATTGACCACAAACCATAATCTTGACAAAGGGTGGAAACCTTGAACAATTTAAAATATAAGGTTGACTTGTTTAACATTTCAGTCACAATTATTATACTTTCAATTTCATAGTTTTGAGCAAGTGTGTCCAAACGTTTAACTGGTTGTATATAGCAGATACTAAGCTGTTAAATTAAACATCATAATACTGATAGTTGACTGCTTGATTGACTCTTAATAGTTTAATGCCATGCCAGCTACCACGGCTATATAAAGTTTATCTTTGATAAAAACAAATATCTAAAATTAAATATGGCTTTAATACTGATAGCAAAAACACGATACATTTTATGACATTAACACAGACCTCTTCGACAAAGTTTCCAGACACATCACTGTTGAGCTCCTGTAGCAGTTCAGTAGCAGCCTGAGCCCTGTTCTGCAAAATAAGCACATCATTCAGAATATGTCACACTAGGTTTGGAAAGTACTTTTTAACACACACACACACACACACACACACACACACACACACACACACACACACACATCTACTTACCTTCCCAATACTGCTGTTGCTGAGAAAAAAGCTGCAGAAAAGATCAAAGCGTGACCATGTCTGCAGAAGCAATCTGCTACATTTATCCATATATCACACTATATTTCCTAAACTTAAAATCTAATTAAGATTATCATGAAACCAAGAGAATGATTATGAAGCCAATAAATTTACTTGTTTCCAACATCCTCCCCTGACACTTTGTGTCCATCAACTATGGTAAATGCACCGATTCCTAAGAAAATGAGCAGAAAATATCATGTTAACACAACCCATACAGATTCTCAGTGTCATGATTTGAAGTGTACAATGAGAAACAATGATGCACCTGGCAGCACAAGGTTCTTGAGTATTTCAGTGCCGGATGCAGTGGCATTGATGAGACACACATGGGCATTTTCAAGTGCTTCCTGTCCATGATCCCCCCACAACCTGATACAAACATATAACAACCCCTCATTGACCAGTGTACAAGTTTATAGCTATAATAGCACAATCTGGGAAATACATGCATCTAGTGGTTTCTGATCAGCTAGGTTATTACCAGGCTATGGAGTTAGACTAATTATGATGTTGCTGTAGTGTATTAAATTAAAGCATGATAAATCAAACATGATTTTAAAGCTCTTGCCATGACCCATGGGCCTCTATGTATGTCAACGTTAATACGAAAGGCTAAACTAATGCCGAAAAAAGAATCACAGTGCATGTATATTGTATTATTCTGTGGCTTAAAAAACAGACTGATATATATACCTGAGCTGCCGATCATACTTCTGCTCTTTGATCGTTTTGAGGGCTGTCATGGTCCTCTGTCTCTATCTGTGACGGCTTGATCCTACCGGCACGCCGATGTTTCACTATCTTGAGATCGACAGTCGCAGATTCGATGCAGACAGATATGTTCTTCTTCTGTTTGACCAGGAGGTGGAGCCATTGCGCCGTTTGAAAAAGTGAATGATATCGCAGCTCTTTTGATTTTCGTCCCTCTTGGGAACTTCTAACATTAAGTTGTTTTTTCTCCCTTTCTTCACAAGAATTTGTGCATAACTACGTAAAAAGGACCGCAGAACTTCAGAGTAGGCCTAGCCTAACAATATTTTACAAAATGAGGCTTGTCTTCTTCATTCTAATCGTTGATTAGACAAAAAGTGGCTCAGTTTACATGAATTCACTCTAATGCTGACATTCGGGTCAATCACACCACATCCTTCCACAAAATAACTAGTTTGTATCTACACAACAACAACAAAAAGCACAATGTTGCATATCCTTCCTCTTGCTAAGAATCTCTATAATTGCTAAGAAGGCCTATAAGGATGTTTCAGTAGCAACTTGTGTGTTTATCTCTAAGAGAGTAACCATACATTTGTTTTGTTTTATTTTATTCATTTTCTTAAATTTGTTTTTATAATCATTTAAAATCATTAGCCATTCAAGTAGTTTGTCATTTGATTTTTACCATTTACTATACCATTGTTTGTTTATGTTTTTATAGCCTACTTATTTCCCTGCTCCTGCAATGCTTGCTACTGTTGTTTAATCTTATGATTGTGGGGTTTCATAGAATGTGGAATGTTTGTCTTCACAAGAGATAAGAGGGATATTGTCATTTCAAGGTTTAAAGAGATATTGTTGTGAAGCAGACTGGAATAACAATGCTCGAAGTCTGAGCATTGATATGCAACTCAGATTATTCAATAAACCCTGCTCATAATAGTATAATTATTACTTCCTCTTCCTCTTCTGCTCTTCTCTGGCTTTCTCTTTCTCTTAGACTGATAGAAGACAGCTAATACAGTTTTGGGTATGAGAAAAAAACACAGATTTTGGAATGGTTTTGGGTACCAGACGAGATTTGCTGCATGTTGACAGGTTTTGGATACCAGACAAAACCGATATCTTCTTACAGCATCTAGCGTCTTGGGTTGGATCTAATATTTCTGATGTGGACACTCGATCTAACAACCCTGAGAGAGCCACAAATATGTATGGAGAGAAGAAAAACAGTCTCATCCTGGCCATCTTCTCTCCACTTTTATGTCCTCAGAGGAACTAACATCACATCATCATGGCAGCTTTGTACCTGATGACAAAAAACATCAGACTGGCACGATCCAGCAATATATATATATATATATATATATATATATATATATATATATATATATATATATATATATATATTTAATTATATCTCACTTAATAATTTAATTTATCATACAGCAATAAATAGTCAGTAAATTTGTTTCTCACTATAGTTCCCAGGGATTGCATGAACACAATGGCTTTAATGCAATGTAAATTACTTTGGATTAAAGCTGCCAAATGAATCATAGTGCAATACCATACTGTTATAACATACATTATTTAAACATGTTAGAGCACATATAGTATACAACATCTCCAGCTTTAAACTGACTGCTCTGTTATTCCTACTTATAATATTTCTTGTTGCACAGTATTGTTGTTCTTGTACAACTCTGTAATGTATCTGTGCCATGCCTAGGTTTTAAGTATAGCTATTTTGGTGTTATTAATTTTGGAAATTACAGTTCTAGAGTCAAGCTAAGTCTCTCAGACAGCAGCTCTGACTTAAACACATTGCATCAAATTCAGTCATTGTTTGTAGTAACACTAGCATGCTGTTAAAGCAAAGTGTAAATGTCTCATCACTGCACGTTTTGCTGGCGTTGAATTTTTTATTGCTGTCACAGCTGTTTTAACATGTGGCTAACTTATTATTTTGACATATGTCCTCATCTCTCACTAGAATCTGTTATTTGACTGAGTTGTTGCAGTATTGCAAGAACCTAAGTGTAGATTGTTTTAACACTGTATATTAACTGTTTTTTAAAAAGACAATCTAAATAGAAAAAGTGGTCCAAAAGTCACTGAAGAGCCTTAACAAGGATCAGAAGCTCAGAATGTCAAACAGTGGCTTAAACTGTTGTTGCATGCTTTGTGATTAAAGAGATACTAATAAAAAACTACAGACATCGCTTTACAAGTCAGAGTGAAGTCTCTTGACTTTGCTTTTAACTCACATATAATCATCAGCCTCATGTTACCAGGTAACTGTTGCTTAGTTGTATTTGTGCATTTAAAACACTGCAAAAAGTACAATAAAAACTATTGTATTGTTTACACATTACAAACATAAATATTCTGGGAGAGCCTGAATGTATATGGACTCCATGACAAAACTATATTCAATAAACTGGTTGTAGCTTCACACACTGTTCACTTATGATTTTGACCCATTCTTCCAGTATGATTGGCCCCACGCTGTACATGCTTGGTGTCATGCTCCTTAATTTTTAAACAGTACCACAGGTTCTCAAGTAGACTGTGATCAGATCTATGAATGGGTGCATTCACCCTAACCCACTTAATGATCATAATAGCTGCAAGGTTTTATTCAGGCAATGCATACTCACGTTAATGATTCACAGGTAAGTCATTTGCGAGGTAATTGTCTGTTAGGGTAATTGCTTTTGATTTATGCAGACCTATAGCTTATGCACCAGAGAACTGGAACCTACATAAACAACATTTGTTTTTGTTTTGTGTAAAATTACATGCTTAAAAAAATATTTAGCTTTGTTAATAGGGCCTATTAAAATAGTCACTTATAATAGTCAAATGTTAACTGTAAATGCAATACTCAGTTAGCTACTGTAGGCTACAGAATGTCAGACATTTTGTAAAAATGACTGCTGTCTTTCTCTCTTTTTTTCCCCTTTTCAGCATCAAACAATAAAAGTTATCAAAAAATTCTCAATCATTAAAAAACATCAGCATTTGTCAAGAATATGTCATATGGTTGAAGTCTTTCAGTGACAAGCCTAAAATAATAAAAGCTTGGTTTTCTTTTACATTTGACAGTGCCGGATTACCAACCATGAGACACCACCCTGCCAACCAAAACAAGGGTGATCATGTAGGTTTATCATTAGTTCTGTCACTGCAGTTGTTATTCAAACCTAACAGGAAATATTCCTTACATATATTTAGTTTGTTTTTGAAATAAATTGTATAATACAGTAGGTTATAGGTTTTGTTAATTGCAACAATGAATCCCGTCAGCAACTCAAAATGAAGTGTCAGAGCTAAATTTCTACAGCCACATGACGACGGTAATGCCATGCTCCCTTCAGAGTTAATTTAGCCTATATTAGACAATTCAATTAAATGCAACTAAAAAGTACAAGACAGAACATAAGTCGGTACTTGGTGGTATCTGCTTTCGAGGAGGCGGGGCCTGAGCGGATCAGCTCATCTGTCAATCAATCACAGCGTGCTTCATTCACCTGTTACCGCTGTCATTAGAGTCGATCCACACACACCTCTCCACTGCACGACTCAGGACACTCGCCGACTGCACACATCCAGCATCCGCTGTTCAAAAAAGAGGGTGCAATGACTGGCCATCACTGGGGATATGGAGAGGACAACGGTAAGTTTACAAGAAGGTATCAATCCAAAGTCGTTTTGTATATCCAGTTTGACCACTGCCAAGCACCGTACGGTAACTGTTGTGCTTCGGGGTAATGAGTAGGTTATGTATTAAAATAGACTTTTATTCCTCAAATTCTGTAAACTAGTTACAAAAATAGCATCACGAAAAAAAGAAAAAGGGAAACGTTCTAAAGGAAAAGTTTTTCAACTTTTAAAATGTGCCATTATTATTATGACAGCAACATGTTTGCAATAAAATTATTATTATTAGCACATGTAGTCTAGGTCTCCAAGATTCACGCTTCATCTTGAAAGCATATGTTGTGTTCTGATAAACATCTTTATAAAAAAAACATGCATTCTTTTGCATACATTCTAAATCATAAACGTCTTAAAGACATTTTCTAAATGTCTATTTTACAGACTTGTGTTGATCAATAGCCAACATCCATTGGGGCAGTTTTTGTGTTTGTTCTCATTCATTCATTAATATGTCCCGTTATCTGTCGTTAGATTTAGCGTAGCACATTTTGCTGCCCAATCTACTGTTAATGCGAGATTAGCCCAGTTATCTTTTAAAGCGATAGTTGCTGCTTAAACATAACTGGGCTGTAGGCCTTTGCTATGTCAAGACTGGCATCCTGCTACAGTTAAGACACAAACATTGAAAGAATTATGTGTATCATTGTAGGCATGTGCGTAAATACATTGTTTAACAATGAATAGCTGAGATTGATTTCACTGTGTTAGATAAATTGTCTGAATTCATCATCTTATTTTTGTTCATTTTTTTTCTTTGTCATAAGGAAGCCTGATTTTGGCCTGACCACACTGCTGTTTTCAACTTCGTTCCTTTATTAGCCAATTTTAATGTAATATGCAAATTTTGATAAAACACATATGGAAATGAAAGCAAGAGTTTGTCTTTAAAATCATTCTGTTTATTTTTAGATTTTAGTTGAAATTGTGTATTATTGGTAACACTTTACAACAATTAGTTAACATGAACTAATAATGAACAGTACTTCTACAGCATTTATTAATCTTAATGTTAATTGTACGTTTACTAATACATTATTAAAATCAATTTGTTAACATTAGTTAATGCACTGTGAACTAACATGAACAAATTATGTACTGTACTGCTGTATTTTTATTAACTAACGTTAACAAATATTAACAAATACAATAACAAATGTATTGTTCATTGTTTGTTCATGATAGTTATTACAATAACTAATGTTAACAAATGAACCTTATTGTAGAGTTACCACATTATTAATAATACATGAATTTGTGTCCCCAGGCTTTATATAAATGTATTGCCATCAGATTTTTCCCCCTTTAAAAAAATAAATGCCATAATCATTCTTTCAAGAGGTAAACACTTTTTGTTAGGTTTTCCAGAAGGGAACAATTTTAGATTGTCATTTCTTTTATCATGATTTTGTATCATAAATAAGTGATAGATTCTCAGTTTGACACAAGCTACTGTTAAAATAAACTGCAAAGCTGTCAACCACGTGTTACCTTTGTGAAGGCATAATTATACTCTCAGCATATATTAAAATGTTTAACATTTAACTTGAAATGGTATGATGCAATTTATGAAGGCTTATTATGAAACACATTATTTGTCTGAGAGTCTAAAATTCAACAAAAAAGTTGTTAAACTGAAAAATCCGTCTGACACACACACACACACACACACACACACAAGCAAATAACATCTAATCTAATTTAGAGAAGGCTAAAACCAATACAGTAAGGTACATGTTTATTTCCTTAAAATTACATTTAAAAAAAATCACTGTGCTGTTTTGTTTAGTAATTTCTGGTTGGTTTTTAAATATTGTTTTCTAGGTCCATCAGCATGGCACAAAGACTATCCCATTGCAGAGGGTAACCGCCAATCACCTATTGATATAGTCCCTGCAGAAGCTGTATTTGATGCCAGACTGTCTCCTATCTCACTGTCTTACAACAACTGCACCTCTCTCAACATATCAAACAATGGCCATTCTGTAGTAGTGGAGTTCGTTGACACAGATGAGAGATCAGGTTGGTATCAGTGACAACATTATTACTGTTTTAAAAATGTTACTGTCACAGAATGATGGTTGGAGAAGAACACAGCTTTGAGCAGGCAATGTTTAGTTTTGTTTCTGCATGTGTGTAAAAACTCAAACAGCTAGTTTCTTCTTCCTCTTCTTACAGCTCTCATGTTGTGCAAGGCCACTGTAAGATTGTTGTATGCTATAGAAAGGTTTCTTTAGAAGAACAGTAACCAGCTGAAAATGAGATGTTATGTCAAAAGATGACTGACTGATTGTAGTGTGTTTTTGAATAAGGCCGTATCAATTTTGGTATTGGTAATTAAAACTATTAAAAACTGCTTCGGTAATTGCAATAAAGCTCAAACAAAATATTAAATGGAAAAACAACTTATTTTAGTTAGTTGAAGAGGCAACATTTCTAATTTCCATTTAAGTTGAAGTACTAAAAATAAAGCTAAAGAGAATATTTTATTTAAAAAACAAAAACTAATAAAAATTACAAACATATAACAAAATTACTAAAACAGTACAATTAAAATAAAAACTGAAAATGTAAATAATGCTATTTTAGTATGTTAAGTAACACTGTCTGGGCCATACTGTCACTCACAACAGAAAATCTAAAATTCTGCTTTTTCTGCACAAATGACCCTGTCATTTCAGTTCTCGTTCCACCTCACCGTTTGAGCTCTGGAATGTAATGACTGTTATGTGAAATTGCACACATCAAAAGTAGTTATACCTCTGTTCACTCAGCAGTCAATCCAAAGGGAAGCTCTTGAATAAATTGTCAGCATTTATGGTTTCTGAGCCCGTCACAAAGGTCTGAGAAGCAAGTTGTCATTGTCAAATTGTTGAAATGTTTAAAGTGTCTCTTATGAAGCATCCCTCTCTGTGAGAAAGAGATCTAGGAATAAAACAAAACAAAAGAAGAGAGAGAGAGAGAGAGAGAGAGAGAGGTATATAAAGAGTAAGAAAAAGAAAGTGAGGCTGGAGGCAGATTCTTGGCCCCAGTGGTATCAGACAGATGTATTTTTTTCTCACTGAACTGGATGGAGTGTTAGACATTGGGTGTGCAAAACACCAACCACATGAATGTCATTGTGAAATTCAATTGTGCAACTCAACTGCGTAAATGTACAGAGACATAAAGAGGGAAATCATGGGAGGTTGTGAGTTACAATGCCTCATGGTAGTGTGTTGTTGTCTTTACCCTTCATTGCACTTTGAGTGAGTTTGAGAAAAAAAGGCAATATTCACTTTACATGCAAGTTAGGGGTCGTTCACACAGAACGTGTTTTTGCATTTCACTGCAATGATTTTCCATTGTTTTTCTATGTAAATGTGCCAGACAGACGTGTTTGCAGCGTTTCGCACATGACACAGTGTTCTAAAAACGCTGCACTCAAGTTAAAATGTTCAACTTTTAAAAAAAAAAAAACCCATCTCTTTTTTTTTTTTTTTTTTTTATATAAAAAGCCCTGCTTCCCGTATTTTGAAACACCAAAATGTGAATGACCCCTTAAACTGCTCTTTTCTTGTGGTAGTGATCCGAGGAGGTCCTCTGGAAAACATGTACAGACTTAAACAGTTTCACTTCCACTGGGGAGGCAAGGGTTGCAGTGGCTCTGAGCATACGGTTGGTGGGAAAACCTATGCGTCTGAGGTGAGGGTGCAGAACAGGGACAATCCGTGTGCTCGGTGTATATGGTCTCTCTTTTTGTGCTTTCATCACAATCTTTTGGCATGACATCTGTCTTTCTCCAGCTTCATCTGGTTCACTGGAACGCCATAAAGTACAAGTCCTTTGGTGAGGCAGCAGCAGCCCCTGATGGTCTGGCTGTCCTTGGGATCTTTCTGGAAGTTAGTGGGAATCAGCACTCATTTAAGAACCAAAAAATACAGCATTAGTTCAAAAGCATGTGATCTATATTAGAATCACTTTATTCAATTTAGGATCCATAAAAGAATGGGTATACTTTTTAACTTATATTTGTATATTTTACTTATTTTCCTGTCAAACAGGGCTGGACGATTAATAGAAAAGTCATCGAAAACTGAAATTCAGAACCTCTAACCGACGTAATTTTCCCATGTCGGTTACTTCGTTTTTTTAATCCTGCTAATACTTTCCATATTACCGCGTGTGTAGTCACGTGATTCCGCCCAGTCCAGTCAGTGGCATGGAAGCAACACGGAACATATATAGCATATATTTTTCTACTTTTGAAGTAACTACTTGCACCCCACAGCTTCACAATTAATAGAGAGACAATATGACTAATTCAATGTACTGGTACTGTGCTAATTTATCTGTATCTGATTTACAACAAGCAGAAATCTGTAAGAAATGTTAAGAACCATAAATAAAATAACTGCTGAAAGTGAGCTGTTATGTCAGAGCACTCTTTCATTAGGGAAAAAAGATCCCACCTTTAATAGTCAAGCATATTTACAGTACAAACCTTGTCAGTGAACTATGAGGGCAAAAAAATTGTTCATTGTTCATTAATCGAGATTTTGATTTTAGGTCATATCGTCCAGCCCTACTGTCAAAGATAAAAATGTCAGTTAACACTATTTTGATATTCCACTTTAGAGTATCTATAGACCATCCGTTAACGCTTTGTTGATGGTTTCCCAACAGACATTCTACTGACTAAGTAACTTTGCAACTACACGTCAACTTATTCTACTAACCCTAACCCTAACCTAACAGTCTACAAATATTCTAATATAAGTTTTTTGACAAGTAGTTGCAAATTAATGAGAGTTAGTTGACATTGTGTAGTTGCAAAGTTATATATAGTTAGCAGAATGTCTAAAGTGGACTTTCGAAATAAAGTGTAACCAAATGTCAGGTTCAGAAAGGTAGCAACATGCAAAGGAAAAATACAAAGTGCAAATATTGAAATGCAGAAAGGGGACGTTTACAGATGTTTTACACACTACAACCCTTACAGACTTTTTTTGTACCCCAAAAAAAAAAAAAAAAATCACTTTTGATTTGATTATTTTTTTGTTTGTTTGTTTTTTAGACCGGTGATGAACACAGAGCTCTTCATCAGATAACAGATGCCTTGTATATGGTTAGATTCAAGGTACAGTATGTGCATTTATATAGTAAATGTATAAAAACTGGGGAATATATGAACATTGGCTATTTTGGAGAGAAAGCATGAATGAACATTAAAACAATAGAGGTCTTCAGGTAGCTTAGCAAACGGATGAGGTACTTTAATCCCTATTTTTGCATCTGATTGAATTTGGAAACACCCAGATGCCTCTTTGCATGTGTTTTCATTTGGAAATACATGTCTTGAAATATGTTAATCAGTTTCTAAGAATTCAAATGAGCCCCTCTCAGGGTTTTTTTTTTTTTTTTTTTTTTTTCCCCCAGAGCATCTGATACCACCACAGATTAGTGGTTTTAGCCCCTGTATTTTGAGTATTTGATCTTAATGAAACCTGATTATTCAGCTCTTTTTTTTTTTTTTTTTTTTTAAAAAACCTTATTTATGCGTTTCTGTCTTGGCATGAACATTCACATTCATTCTTTCAAGTATGAGTCACTTTTTTTTTCTTTCTTTCTTTTTTTTTTTTTTAATTCATTTTCTTGCATTTGCTTGACATTTTACTTAAATTTACACAAAGACCGTAACAAAATATCCACTATTGTAGAAGACTAAATTTAACATTTTGAGAACTGGCCATTGCAAAACCCATATTAGTTGACCACTAATGAAAATATTGGGACATGTGTCCCCTACACCTCTGTTCAGAGCATCTTTAGTTCTGCAGTACAGTCATTTTATGCTTATTTGTTTCTCTTATAGGGAAGTGTTGTTGATTTCAAGGGCTTTAACCCAAAGTGCCTCTTGCCGAACAGTCTGGAATATTGGACATACCCAGGCTCTCTCACCACTCCTCCACTGTATGAGAGCGTCACATGGATTGTGCTTAAAGAACCTATTTATGTGTCAGAGAAGCAGGTTGGTTGCTTTTGTGATTGATGTTTTCTTTAGTTGGCTCACACGATAAACTTGATTAACCTTACTTATAAACTGTATTGCTAGTATTTGTCATGACCATCGTCTGGCCTATTGACAGATGTCGGTTTATGAAAATGAATGGTTGTGGAGGGAGATGGATGTGGGAAGCACTCCCGCTGAATCAAAATCATTGGTAGTGATGTAAATTAGGGATAATCCACAACATCCCAGTATGTCGGTGATGACAGTGAATCTGGTCAGAAATGATCTCATCTTTTCTGTCGCCCAGCTCTGTCAAGGCAACACATTAACGTGCCCAATAGCTATAAAGGAGTGTTCTTAATTCCCAGTAGTGTATTTTGTTATATACTGTATGTATGTGGATGGCCTAGGTATGTATGTTTTAAAGAGTGAGCATAAGTCTGAATGAGTGTGAATGAATCCCTTGCAATGGGAGGGTTCAGGTCAGAGTTTAAGTTTCATTCAGACAAAATGCGCATGTCTTGGCATTAAACATTAAATCCTACTGCTGATTCAACATGCTATCAAGGTCATTTCAGCACAAGACATGTGCTACATACTTTTATTCAGCAAGGATGCAGACTTGACTAGACTGATTGAAAGTCATAGTAAAGACATGAATAATGTTACAAAAGATTTCTATTTCAAAACGATTTCTAAATGCTGTTCTTTTGGGGGTCAACATTGGTAATAGTAAGAAATGTTTCTTAAGCAGCAAATCAGCATATTAGAATGATTTCTGAAGGATCATGTGACACTAAAGACTGGAGTAATGATGCTGAAAATTCAGCTTTGCCATCACAGGAATAACTTGCAGTTTAAAATATATTAAAGTAGAAAACAGTTATTTTAAATTGTAATAATATCTCACAGTATAAAGTTTTTATTATTGTGTTAAACAAATAAATGCAGCTTTGTTGAGCATAATAGATTTCTTTCAAAAACTTTTTGAACGGTAATCTATGTCCTTTGCTATATGAAGTGTCATATTACTAGTTTGGCATTTCAGATGTAGATCTATGTCCATCTAAAAGACTGCTGTGGATTTGGTCTCCAGCTCTTGTCTAGTCCCTCAGACTTTGCTAGGAAATTGCATTAAATAAGCATGAGCAGGTTGGCATGTTGGCGGCATAATCATGACAGCAGCCTGGCGTGTCTGGCGTGAGACCACAAGACTTTGATCTTGTACAGCTTATTAAAATGTTTGATGAGCTATAAGTGGAAAAAGCTCAGGAGATCCACAGCATGGAGAACCAAGCCTCTTACATAAGACGTAGTTGATTTCTTTTGCAGTGCAGCTTGTCAATTTGCCAGGTTCTGTCTTACATGCTGTTTCTCATGTTTTCTGGACTTAGATGGGAAAGTTCCGGACGCTGCTGTTTAATGGAGAAGAGGAAGAGGACCGAAAGCGCATGGAGAACAACTTCCGACCACCACAGCCACTGAAAGGCAGGACAGTGCGGGCATCTTTTAAGTAGCCTGTTTGCTTATTGGTGACTAACACTACACCACCAATTGTGATCAACTATACTTCAAGACACTGTTCTAGAATCACCTCTGAGGTTGAAGCATGAATAATAAGGGTTTGGGCTATGTTCACTCATGTCACTTTCTGTCTGCTGCTTAAAGGTGTTTTGGCCGATGACCTCGAACACAGTTTGACTTTGACATTGAGCTCTTTGAATCCGAGGCTCTACATTTTTAGATCCCTTCTCATCCACCTTGATCAGGCTTGTGCAAGCAGATTCTTGTTGCAGGAGATATCCATGCTGATGGGGTCTGATAAGCCGGCTGTCGTCTGCTTTCTCAGTGCTATAGGAAAGTGTCTGTAATCCAGGAGCCTGAAATTTAACCCTTTAGTCTCTATCAGAGGCTCTTGTTAACTTTTGATAAGGCATGTGTCATTTAAGCTGTATATAGTAAGGCAGATGGTGCTTCCAAGAACGTAGACCTGATGGTGGCAGGGTGGCACTTCATTTACACTGAAAGTTGCATTATTACACTGAAATATCTCACTAATATACGTAGATAGCATTTCTGTTTATCCGACTGTTGTGATTCCTTGAAGTAATTCTTTACAGACTCTTTTATTAACACTGCAATGCAGTCACTGTAGTGAATGATCCTAGTGTCTCATGACCACTGTTGAAAAATGCATTAAAAGTACTTTTAAAATGCTTCCAAGCAAAGTTACACCACAATAAAACATTACAATTAGTTTAGATGGGATCGTACTGAACATTTTAGAAGTTGACAAATATCTTTGGTTTAAAATAGCGGGATAAAATTGAATCGAAGTGTTTTGATCCAATAGGCATACAATAAATATATTTCTGCAGAACCATGTTCCTGTGCTTTAAGTGAAGCCTTATGAACGCTTTTACAGTAATAGGAGGGTGATGTGTGGAGGTTGAAATGAATGATTGATTACACTGCTTACACTTTGAAGAAAAAAAAAAAAAAAAAACTGTTCCTATATGTAATTCCTAATGGAATCTCTGGCATAGCTGTAGGAGAGTTATGGAAGATCTCTATAAGGTCAGTGCCGTATTTAGACTTAACTTCTGGATAACATCCAGTTGAAAAGACAGGGATTTTCCTTTGGGTGTATTTGGTGGCTGGAAGGATTTAATATATATTTTATATTGTATTTAGTCTTTGTTAAATATGTACAATAATAAAATTATTTTAATAATCTATTTGTCATTGTTTCTGACATTGTTATTTGACATTGTTTGTCATTTATATTTGCACATTAAATGGTAACTACTTATAAAAAGAAGTAATTGCAATAGCTAGATTTGTGCCACAAATAAAAATGTGCATATGGAATATTTTACTTCTTTCTTACTTACTGCACAAAAATATAGTAAAGTATTTGGAACTTCAAATTCTTTTAAAATCAATTATAATTTATTTTGTAACATCGAATCATGTGGCATTTATTTTAAAAAGACAGCACAAGCACACATTTCAAGCTAAATGTCTTTTTTTTTTTTTTTTTTTTTTTTTGACAATTACAAACATCAAATAAAGTTCAACATGAAAACAAACCACATTTAGAGACTGATGGATGCTATGATGAACTGCACCTGTGTGAACTTGAGGGTCAAAGACTTAAAAATAAAAATGTTCTTGGAATATTGACTTGGTTGTGTGTCTTGCTATATTATGCAATGATATACAGTTTAAGTGTAGCTTTTTGGGACCACACTTTGTTTTTACTTTCTGTTCGCTTTTCTTAAACTTTTGCCCACTTCAGCAAAGTAGAGGCCTTCTGGATGCAGACAGAAAGTTACAATTATTGTGATTCTTTCTAGACTGTTCTTTCTCCACAAAAGTGATTTGTCCCTTGTATCCTCCGTGTGTTCGTATTTCTGCATTACCACAGTCCTGCTAACATGCTGTCACCAATCTCGACCTTTTGGTCCTGCAGCTTGCTTCAAAAATAAAAGGAATGAAAAGAGGAAGCAAGAAGTGGCTTGAAGCATTCTGAATATTTGTATTTATCTACTTCAGCCTGCATAGAGCACACAGTAAGATCCTAAGTGTCTCATGACCACTGTTGAAAAATGCATTAAAAGTACTTTTAAAATGCTTCCAAGCAAAGTTACACCACAATAAAACATTACTGTTCCCGCTAAAGATCCATTAGTTTATTTTAATCAGTCATTTGTCACGTATTAGCGATTCATTTAAAAAGGAGTACTGAACCTCTACAGATTCTTTATGACTAGTCTGGCGCCCTCATATGGTGATAGGTGGATTAACAATAACTTGCAATTAGTTTAGATGGGATCGTACTGAACATTTTAGAAGTTGACAAATATCTTTGGTTTAAAATCTGAAAAAAATTTAATCGAAGTGTTTTGATCCAATAGGCATACAATAAATATATTTCTGCAGAACCAATACATGGTTGTTGTTCCTTTAAACTATATTCATGTTAGCTTGTACTCGGAAAACTAATCATCCAGTCATCGAACTTCACACACTTAAAGGATTAGTTCACTTTAAGATGAAAATTAGCCCAAACTTTACTCACCCTCAAGCCATCCTAGGTGTATATGACTTTCTTCTTTCTGATGAACACAATCGGAGAAATATGAATAAATATCCTGACGCATCCGAGCTTTAAAATGGCAGTGAACGGGACCAATGAGTATGAGCTGAAGAAAGTGCCTTCATCCATATCCATCCATCATAAACGTGTAGCCTACTCCACACGGCTCCGGGGGGTTAAAAGTCCTTCTGAAGCGAAGCGATGCGTTTGTTTAAAAAAAAAAAAAAAAAAAAAAAAAAAAAAAATCCATATATACAACAAGTCATGAAGTAAAATATCTAGCTTCTGCAGACCACCTTCCGTGTTTAAGTTACGAAGAAAGTGTAAACTTGCGTCGCCTCAGTTACGTTTTTTTAAGTTGGATAGGGAAGGCGTAGTACGTAGCGTAAGCTTTTTGAACTGTTTTTTTTTTTTTTTTTTTTTTTACTTTATAACTTACTAAATACGGATATTGTTTTACACAAACGCATCGCTTCGCTTCAGAAGGCTTTTATTAACCCCCGGAGCCGTGTAGAGTATGTTTATGATGGATGGATGTGGATGGAAGCATTTTCTTCAGCTCATATAGCCTACTTGTTGATCCTCGCTCACTGCCATTGTAAAGCTCGGATGCGCCAGGAATCAGGATATTTATTAATATTTCTCTGATTCTCTTCGTCAAAAACAAGAAAGTCATATACACCTAGGATGGCTTGAGGGTGAGTAAAGCTTGGGCTAATTTTCATTTGAAAGTGAACTAATCCTTTAAACCCACTGTGCCATTGCAGTTAATATGATGAAAATGAACTAAACAGTACTAAATCTGCAAAACATTTTGGCTACTTATTCCTTTTTTATATTTGAAATATGTAGTCTATATTTAGTATAGCCTAGACAATCATATAAATTCATATAACAATAGGTTAATTGTAAAAAATAAAATAAAATTACTACAAATTATTAAGAAGTCTCAATTGTCTAAATACTACTGATTTATCCCATAAGCTCCCAAGCTTTACCAAAAAGCCTCTAGAACGCTTTTTCAGTTTTTAAGATCAGCTCACGATTCAACCTCTGTTTGCAGCCTTCAGAATTGACTGAGGCTGGGAAATGTTTAACCTTGTCGATCTATGAGTCACTGTTTTCCTGCAGGGAGCAGCAGTCTAAGTGTCTTAGTGTGGAATATATAATAGCACAGACTTGTTCCATCAAGTAATCAGGGTAAGGTCATTACACGGAGAAAGAAATAATAATAAAAGGGGAATGATAATAATGAGGTAGTTTTACGCTTCCATTTCTTTTTACTTACATTGTATGGAACTGCCATACTGCAATCACAACTGTAAGGTAAAAGACTACATTACTTGTGTTTTGTGCTTTTGAAAATTTAGTTAAAAACAAATTTGCACAACACGTCCTATTTCTAAAGGGTGTCTAATTAGCATTAACCAGCAGATGGCAGTATATACATAGTGAACAGGATTTAGCCACGCGCCATAAGAAGCCCTCAGTGCACGTCATTTTTACAACTGGAGACCTAGACAATTAAATGACCTTTTTTTCATCAGTCAATAAAATCAATCAAATTATCTCTATGTCATACTAATGTACTATTTAATAATAAATTACATTATTAAACAACGAATATACCTGTATAGACTGTCTATTTATAACACCAATATAGGGATACCATTCCTTTCTCCAAGGTCATGCGTTTCCTGATGACATCATAGTATCTGATTCTTCTTCACATGAAGTGATGATATCATGCTTTTGGTTGCTAAGTAATCCCAGGTGGAGTCATATCTCTTGTCTCCTCTGTCATTTGAGCAGTCTGATTCATGGAAATTTTTCTGTTTGTAGCTTCATTAACAATTAATGGGGCTGGATGTCTTGTATATATTTAACATATTTGCAGAGATAGGATTCCCAGAATAGTCACTGTGCCGCTGTAAAGATCGATGATACCTGAGCAAGCACAAAATGTATGGCTGCAATCAATTTAGCATGAAATGTAAACTGCATCTGGATGTCATAAAAATAGCAGCAAGCTGATATTTTTGGAAGCCTGGATATCAACCACTGTCTCAATCTGAGAAATAACCAATATCGCCCAAGGGAAAGCAAAGCAGATAGAATCACAAACCCATGCTGTTGCTCCTTTGTTAGTCAGAGACACGGTCATAAAAAGAAAATTTAATGAAATGTTATGGTGTTTTAGATGCAGCCTCGTGCTTCTGATCCTGTTTATTTCACAGGCTAAGAATACACCATCAGACAACCATACACTGACAATTAGTCATATAATAGCACATTTTGTTTTAATTTCACAGCTTTATTCAGCTGCAATATAGTGATTATTCAATACTGTGATATCAATATCTGCAGTCAATCAGTCAAGTCAAAAAGTTGAGATTTAAAGTGTTAGTTCACCCAAAATTGAAAATTCTGTCATTAATTACTCACCCTCACGTTCCACACCCATAAGACCTACGTTCATCTTCAGAACACAAATTAAGATATTTTTAATAAAATCCGAGAGAGGTATTATGACTCATCCATAGACATCAATATAATCAACACTTTCAAGGTCCAGAAAGGTACTAAAGACATTGTTAAAAAAGTCGATGTGACTAGAATACTTTTTGTGCGCAAAAACAAAACAAAAATAACGACTTTATTCAACAATATCTTCTCTTCTGTGTCATTCTCATGGGCTGTTTACGTCCAGCGCCTCCAGGTTCTACGTCAGAACGGCGACTCATTATTGGCCGGCTCCTGCGTCAGCATCACACACACGTGTCGTGCTGCTCACGTGAACAGCTTTGGCCAAAACCGAGCCGGCATTCAGGCGTAAACATGGAAGCCTTCACTGTGCTTACTGCGTCACCTGCATAAGGATAATGACACAGAAGAGAAGAGATTGTTGAATAAAGTTGTTATTTTTGTTTTTTTTTTGAGCACAAAAAGTATTCTCGTCGCGTCATAAAATTAAGGTTGAACCACTGCAGTCATGTTGACTGTTTTAACAATGGCTTTAGTACTTTTCTGGACCTTGAAAGTTTCGGTTAAATTGCTGTCATATACCGCTCAGATTTAATCAAAAATATCTTAATTTGTGTTCAGAAGATGAACGAAGATCTTACGGGTGTGGAACAACATGAGGGTGAGTAATAAATGACAGAATTTTCATTTTTGTGTGAACTAACCCTTTAAAGGGACAGTTCACCCAAAAATGAAAATTCATTTACTCTCCCTCATGTCAAACCTTTATGACTTATGATGGAACATAAAAGATAGATAGATAGATAGATAGATAGATAGATAGATTTTTTTCAATTTTGTAATCAACATTAAGATAGAACTATTGTCCTCATATAATAGGACATATTCTGAAAAACTTTGTAGAAAATCCTGTATTTAAAATGCGTGTTTAAAACAAACAAACAAATATAAACTGTAAGATACTGAAATATCTTCTCTTTCATCCATCTTTTTGCAGACTAGAGTGAGGTGATGGTAAGTTTGAGTCTTAAACTGCAGGGGGCAGCATGTAGGTAAGATTAAATGCACCATGCCATATCTCTTCACAGGCTGATGTTGCCATGGTTACAAACAAACAATCCCGCCACTTCACTTCTATATACCTCTAAACAAGCAATCTTTTGTCTTTGCACACCAGAAAATAAAAGGACACAGAAATATTTTCTGCGTTTCTGTGATGTGACGCTGCCACACATTTTTTTTTTGTTTTGCCAGGTACACGTCATGGAGAGACTGCATTGAAATTCTCAATCTTCTCAACCTTGATCTTGAACAGTCATAGCCTGTCAAATCAGAGTTCAGTCACCATTAGTCACACCAGTGAAGCTATACACGCAAGAGACATGATTACTGATCTCGCTATCAATAACTCATCATCATGCTCCCTGTGTTGGGGGTCAGGGACGGTCCACGTATCCACTCTGACATGACTGACTGGGTCAGTTACCAGCAGGGTACGGTTACAGGGGGTTACTGCGAGTCTGTCCTGCTGAAATAGCAATGCTGAGAAGTGAGAATCTCAGCAGAACCACAGGCATGCCTGTTTCATGTACTATATGTGTCAGTAACATTGGCAGGGGTGTTAAGAGGGATTGTTGATTCCCACACACAATTTTCATTGATGAGAATTACTTTATTACAGTCCTGGAAGCCACCATCGGTCACAAGATTTTGTTAGTCTGGTGTTTTTCCCAGTGATGATGAGGAGGATGGTGAAATGGCCTGGCTGCGCTCTGCTGGCACGTAGACCAAATGCTACTGATTTGTTGATTCATAGTCGATTGTCATAGCAACTCTGAACAGCAAAGCCGGTCATATCCCATGCATTGCGGTGTAGATGTATTACTGGCAAGGTGTAAAGGATATTCAAGACTGTACCGTCATGACATGGCTAGGAATATTTTGGAAGTTACACAACCAGGGTGTTCCCCAAACCTTAGCGGGACATTTATAAATTTAGAAAGATTTTAGAATGCAAATGTGCATTCCTTTGGGATCATCCTAATAATCTAATACCAGCACTCACCAGAAATGATTCAAAGCCTGCTCACCATCCGCCCTTCTCTGTTCATTAGACAGGCAGTGTCATCTCACTTTTAAACCCACTGACTACATTTATATATATGATTTCCTCTCCCCCACACATTTAAAAATATCTGCACATACATGCCATTCATACACTGAGATAGATTTCTATAATTCTGTTGAATTCACTCATGCTGGCCCAATGTTGGGAAGAACAAAGTGGCCACCATGTCTGCTTTCTGTCTGTTGAAAAGACGCCCTCTTGAACATGCCATCACATTAACCTTTCTCCCAAAGAACAACACTCAGGTCACTTGTCTATTACACTCTGTGCTCACGGTCTCAACTGCTAATTAAACGTGTTTAGATGTTTCAGAGGTTCACCTTTTGTGTGTGAGATATAATTCCCAAGCAAAACTGATAAAATATATACATTGAATGCTTTGGAAGTGTCTGCCAATGTAAATTAAAAATACATTTTATTATTAAATATATATATAGTATTGATCACCGCCACTTTCAGCAATTACTGCATTCATCAACCCCAGACATTGGCCTCGACTTACTATGGATTACCATACCTGTCTACTTACCTGAGATATTTACCTCCTGCTATTTCTCCAAGTTCCTGTCTCCTTGTTCCCTCATCAGTTCTCCAGCTCCAGCGTTCCCGCTATCCCTAGGACAAAGACATTGTTTGTTATTCAGTCACTGTAGCAGTGTGTGTGGATATACTTACCATATGAAGTTACATCCTTTATCTTTACTTGCAAACCTAAGAACTGAAGCATTATAGTTGCTCTGCTCATAATTTGTGGTCGATACTCACCTGTTTTGGACAATAAAGCTTTGTGTTGTTATTCATCCATCTCCCTCTCGAGTCTGCTATCTCCTAATTACATTTTTTTAAATGACATATAAAAATGTAATATAATTACATTTCTGGGCAAATCATAATATAATAAATAGTTATTATAGTTCAGCATGAAATATTGTAAATCATTATTTCACATTGTTTTATTTTAATAGTTTAATGTATAATATATTACTTTTAATACTGATGATTTTAACTAAGCAAAATGGGCCATCTTGTAATTTATTAATAACTAATTACTGAGCATATTTAATGATATTTTGGCTATTAAATCAATAAGCACGGCACCTCATATTAGAAATCCAAAAGACAATATAGTAAGTATACACTGCCCCTGGGTTAGTTATCTAAAAGACCATAAAAAAAGGTTACTTAAAATAAAATATACATTCATTTAACATTTCACATATTTAGTTTCAATTGATATACTAAAATAAACTAAAACCGAAAAAGAAAATGCTAAAAACTAAAATATTCATTAAAAATAATATTCTCTAAATAATGCTGAAATAACACTGCCTTACAAGGGTGAAAGTCTGTACAACTAAATATTTGTGTATATATTTTTCCCAAGAACTCAGTGGAAAGGAAACTCATGCTTGTCACTGTCATCTTACTTCACATACTGAGCACTGTGAGGTTTTCCTTGAGGAACTCCACCGCAGGAGTCCATTACCACAATAGCATTTCTTCCTGGATGGCCTCCAGGACATACAGACTTTGACTGCTGTGTCGCTCACTCTGCACTAAGCACTATCTCCCAAAACCCCAGCCACACTTAGGCCATGGGGGTCAGTCATGCAACCATCACAAGTTTCCACCAGAAGACCGGTTAGTCAAAAAATAGACCCCTCTGCCTTTTATAAATCAGAGCATCCCTATAAAAAGCGTAGCTGGTTGGTGGCGATGGTGGTGCAGCCCTATCTTTAGCTTTATTTATGCACTGGTGTTGACAGTAGCACTTGCATGCTTTCCAGTCACCATTCAATAGGTCACATGTCTGCCAGGTTGCTGGAAAGCACCACCTTGCGAGAAAAGCCTTTGCACGTGTGTTTCGCCAACAGTCGTAACCGTAACACCATTTTTAAACTTAACGACAAATCAGCTGCTCACATTCTTTCCATTCAAATACTGCTTACTTAAAAATGCAAAGATACAAAAGCACTTTTGTATTGTTAAGATAAATAGTGGCAAATATTAGTAGTAGAGAATCTCCATTCTGAGTGATGTGGTCTCTTTAGAGTAAAATATATTAATAAAAAAATACATCACTTAAACATTATTTCCAGTTCAAAGGGTAAAATGAGAGAGATCTATGAAGATAAACCAAAACTTAAATTAAATTAAATTAAATAAACATTATAAATATCCTCTATAGTTCAGGCAATTTTCACCAGGTAAAATCAAGGGGACTGAGGTTACTCCTGGGCACTGTTACTCCAGTGTTTTCTTGGTAATGGCTGAAATAAACAGGAGACCTTAAACCAGTCTATTCATGGGATGCAGGGTGGCCAATCAAAGGTATTAAATGGGATTATTTGAGAAACAGCTGATCTTACCGAAGACAGATACAGCCTATGGTTTAACCAGAAAAACCAGAACCAGAAAAATGTCAGTTTCTGATCATGTTCCAATCAATTTTTTTAAAGGTTTCAGGCTTTTTTTATACCAAACTTTGTATAAAGATGATTTTCAAGTATGTTATGAAGGATATCATATAACAGAATGATTTGAAATACTATTTTACTTATATGTGTGTAGAAATGTCCATAAATGGGGTTTTCCATTCTATACAATGTATCTACAATGTTCTTGGGGCAACATTTAATGACAAAAGAAGTGTAATAATGGGAGTAATAACTTGGCAACATTTTTCTAAGATTATCTCATATTTCATAGGAATATTTATATATAATTTCTTTCCCTATTCACTTGTTGTGCCTCCCCAAAATGCCTTTTTGTATATAAACATACATCTTGGTGTCTCCTATAGAGGACGCATGAAATCGATGTTCTGTTCCATAACAAAAAGTCATATTCTGATTTGAATCCCCATAATGTTTTCCTGAGATGTTTATTTATGACAATTTGTAAATTACAATTTGAAAAATTAGTCAGATTTAAATGATAATTACAAAATATGATCATATTTCCATAAGAGTGCTAAATTTGATTGTTCATCCAAACATTTGGTATTTCTGAAAAGCCCATTTGGTATCTCTGAAAACTGTGGCATGTATGGTCTCAGAGAAATTTGCTAAAATGTCATATAGCAGATAAAAGTCTGGGTCTCAGGAGGATTAGGGAGCAGTTTACCAATCAAATGATGAATCCATGGGAGCCTATTTGTGCCACTAGTCATAAATCTCAACTGAGAAATGAATATATTAAACCAGTCAAGTAATCATTAATGAATAATGAATAGATATAAAGTCAATTAATAAAAACAAATACCTAAACTGAAAATACATTTTTTTTTAGGAAATGATAACATAAAAAAAAATTGTTGCTGTTATTGTTGTTGTTGTTTTTAATATGAAGTTGAGATAATACCTGAATTTAATAATAAAATAATACCTGAACCTCAATATTATTTTTTGAAAAATTATTTTTTTTTTCTATTACCTATGACCCTATTATTGATTTCCTAACCAGGAGGTGGCACTCAATCTGCGGTCATTCATTTTTTAGAGAAGCTCTCATTGGTCAACAACACTGTTTAATTCATGCTTTTTGAGAATAATTTAGTATAGCCTAAGAAAAAATGTTCATTAGCAAATAATGTAATATGAACAAACTTTATCCTAGTTATATTTCATCACCTTTATGTCATGTGCTGTGGAATACAAAAGGCTCATTTCCATACAACAGTTCAACAACGCTACTGTAAAGCTCCAAAAAGGACAAATTATTACAATAGTCCGTATAACTTCTGATATAACTCTATTCCTTATAATTTCTAACATATATATATATATATATATATATATATATATATATATATATATATATTTTTTTTTTTTTTAGGTTTATAGCCAGTTACATGTTGGATTTACATGATGGATTTAACTTCATAGTTTGGATTCAGCAAATACTATATATATTGTTTTTTAAATATTGTATAATCTTAAAGGGATTTACAAAATAAACAATGCAGTCCCTGAATTTCTTGTGTAGAAAATTTCCATGTGGATGAGCAGCCACCATGTACTGAGATGTCAGCAGGACTTCTGCTGGCCTCCAGGGTTTGGGGGGGGAAAGGCAGGGGTTGGGCAGGCTTTACAGGAGATCTAAGCTGAGCAGCTGTCCAACTGGCTTTTTTAAAGTTTAATGCAGCCATATCGGGGCTATTGTTCCTGGAAAAGCACAGCACGATTAAAACCACTGATAGTTCCCTCACAGTGGAAGACAAAACGAAACTTTCAAGTTTGGCTCTCTGCCTGCCTGCTCATAAAAGAAAGGGTCAGAGGTCAACTGTGTAATGGGAGGGCCTGAGCAAATGGAAAAACTTCAAGCCCTCTACTTGTCACATTTAAGAGCCATAAGGTCATAAGGCCTCTCATCGGGGACAGAGAAATGTTGAATGGTGTTGCAGACCAGTGTTACACTGTAAACCCTAACGCTCAAAATAATTAATTGTTTTGAATAGGACAAACTTAAATTAAACAAATTAGTTCAGTCAATTTAACTTTTATGAGTTTAGCACTTTCTTTTTCTTTCAAGTTCACAGAACTGATATATTTTAGGTAAACCGAACTGTTTCATTGTCCTGAGTTTTATGAACTTATTTCTTTTAATTTAGACAAACTTAAGTTTAACTGAAACTGGGCTGTGATTTCTATTTCCCAGAAATCTTTGCCCATGGCACTCGAAAGGGAGAGTAAATGTTAAAATTAAGTGTTATATATGTTTGTTTTTTTGTTTTTTTTTGCAAGATTAATGTTAAGTGGGAGATTTGTGATTAATGTTTCGTTATGCTAATTTATAAGAGTTTCTATGTGGGTTTTGGAGAGTTACCATCATGATAAATGGTACATGTGGCTTGGTTTGAGACCAGCAAATGTTTTATATTGCTGTACTCATTCAGCAAGACAAGCTATTGCTAAATTAGCAAGTTAGCATTTTCTGAATTAGCTTGTTATAGCTAGCTAAGTTTGCACTAATAAAAATGTTTGTGTTTACATGATACATCATAATTTTACGTTTAATGTATGAATTAGTTTGCTCAAATATTTCAATTTAATAACAATTAAAATGTATGAGTACAAAATAAAAATCTGCTAGTTCTGCTTACTTAAACTTTGAATTTCTTAACTTAAAAAATTTGATGTAACCGATTGCCTCAATTTTTTATTTTATTTTTTACCTTATTCAGGTTTACAGTGTTCTTTAGTATTATTTATATGCTATTATAGTATTTATTAAAATTCTGGAATAGCTTTTATTTTTATAATATCATATTTATTATATATTTATAGTTTTAATTTTAATTTAGGTTTTAGTAATTTTGTAATGTGCTTTTGTCATTTATATTATTTTTAATAATTAGTTTTAATTAGATTTTATTAAACTTATCCAGCTGTATTTCAATTAATGAAAATGATTTTAAATCATTTTAGTTTCAGTTTTAGTTAAAAATAATAACACTGTTGTGGACAACAGCAACAGGATTTTGGGTTATAAAGTAATAGTTCACCAAAAAAATGTACATTCTCTCATTACTCATGATCACGTCATTTCAAACCTGATTTTATTACTTCTTTGGAACACAAAAGAAGATGAACAGAATGAACTGTTTTTGTCCATACAAAGAAAGTCTGTGTGATCCAAAACAACATTGGTCCCCACCCCACTGACTTTCATTGTGGAGGGTGACACGAGAGTGAGTGTACAGTTTTAAAGGTACAGTTTTGGGTGAACTATCCCTTTATTTTTTCTATAAGAAATTCAAATTTATGCAGTATGACATAATTAACTGTAAATGGACACCTTTATACTGCTCCATTTTGAATCATCTAGAAAGCCAAATCACACAGAATAATAAAGAGTGAATCACTGTGGTGTTGGCACGCAGTAGTCAGTGTGGAAAATATCACAATGATAATGCACTTGGCCCTCAAGCGTTCAGAGTAGTGGATGTAATCCCACACATAATGCCTATAAGTCTGCTCGTGATGGCCTGCGTTCACACCACCTAGTAAAGACTCAGACAGTGGGTGGCTTGTGTGGGCGACTGGGCATATGACTGTAGTAAGACTGAGCTCAGAGAGCTTTACTACCACCAGCAAGACAGAGCGGCCAGTGTGTGTAGGTGGGTTATATGCTGTCACTTTCTACAATCTGGCTCGCTCAGGAAAGAGTGATAAAAAAGAGACATGAAGTAAAAAAATACACATATTAATCTGAGCACAGAGCTGTATTTGTACTGAACATTTTCTGTCACGTGGTGCATATAACAATTGAGCTGTAGCTCTTCATGTCTGGCCTCATCTGGAATGAATCTTTCCATTTTGCAGAAGGACACTTTGTGAGCACACTGTCAAAGGTGTGGATAAACGCAGTGATTTAAGTGCTAGTTTTGCTCAGCAGGATATCGTCAGCACAAAAGAGAATGACATACAAAATTGTGTGTCGTTCAAAAGGGAAAAGAAAGAGAATCAATCTGAATTAAAGCCTCAGAATTGGGCTGTTTCTATGACAACCGAGACAATGCAGCGGATGTGCCCACAGAAAAATCAAACTTCCTATTCAAGGTACAGAAGAATAGCATAATTTCACTTTTATAACATTAAGATCACCCCTTGAGTAGGGGCATTCACTGTGCAGTACTGCCTATAAAAAGCTTGAAACTAAAATAATGTCTGCCTCCTAATGTGGAATACACCATGTAATGAGGCTATTATGATTGGGCGGTGTTGTGCGCTCACATGGTTCCTTGATTCACTGCTTTCAATCAGGCTATGAATCACAGCAAACTATTTCTCCAGCTGTGTGATCACGTCTCTATGTTAAAATCAAGCCAATCACAACAGCCACATTGTCTTTGGCTCTTATGTCACCAGTGTTGGCGCTTTTGTCATCAGTCTTGATAGAAAGAGAATAAACTGTATGCATTTAACCAAAGCTGAACATCACTGAGTTAAAAATATGAAAAAGTTTTGTTGAGTGAATTATTTTTACTTTGATTATCCATTAAAGAGTAAAGCTCTGACATATTTTGATGATGCATTAAGCAGTGTTGGTGTAATGCATTACTAAGAAGATACTTAATTACTAATCCCTTGAAAAATTAAAGTAAGGGATTACTATTCATTTTTCTGTAAATTACTTAGTTACCTCTAATGTAATTGCATTAAGTACTAGAACAATTCTATATAAAACACTAGTGGATTTAACATAAAAACATTAATGTCTAATGATAAAATGTGTGTTTATAATGTAACCTTATCCTTTTAAATACTTTGGTCAGTTTAAGAATAATTTATGCAGTTTTATATTATTGATTTGAAAGAATTAAAAGTGCAGATTTATGTCTATCCTTGTATTGTTCAACTGATCGAGGTTGATATCAGGGTTGCCAGGTTTTCACAACAAAACCCACCCAACTGCTACTCAAAACTAGCCCAAAACTAGTCACTTAGTGTTCACTTTCAAATGAAAATTACCCCAAGCTTTACTCACCCTCAAGCCATCATATGTGTATATGACTTTCTTGTTTCTGAAAAAGACAATCTGAGAAATATTAAAAAATATCCTGATGCATCCGAGCTTTATAATGGCAGTAATGCGCTACCAAACGAGTCTGAGCTGAAGAAAGTGTCTCCATCCACATCCATCCATCATAAACATACTCCACACGGCTCCGGGGGGTTAATAAAGGGCTTCTGAAGTGAACCGATGCGTTTGTGTAAAAAAAAAAATATCCATATTTAACAAGTTATGAAGTAAAATATGTAGCTTCCGCCAGACCGCCTTCCGTATTCTTCAAAAAGCTTATGCTGTACGTCCTACGCCTTCCCTTTTCAACTTATGGAACTGACGCGATGCCAGTTCCGTTGTCTAGCGGAAGCTACATATTTTACTTCATAACTTGTTAAATATGGATTTTTTTTTTTACACAAACGCATCGGTTCACTTCAGAAGGCCTTTATTAACCCTCCGGAACCGTGTGGAATATGTTTATGATGGATGGATGTGGATGGAGACACTTTCTTCAGCTCATACTCATTTGATAGTGCATTACTGCCATTATAAAGCTTGGATGCTTCAGGAATCAGGATATTTATTAACATTTCTCCGATTGTCTTCGTCAGAAAGAAGAAAGTCATGTACACCTATGATGGCTTGAGGGTGAGCTTGGGGTAATTTTCATTTGAAAGTGAACTAATCCTTTAAGAAGAGTTACCATGTAAGGGGTAACAGTCAGCTGGTCATTAATGCAAAACAAAGACAGACAGGGTGATCAGCAGTGTTATTTTAGTATTATTTACATAATATATAGTATGTTGAATTATTAGCTTATATTTTCAGTTATTTAAATTTTTGCAATTTTGTTATGTACATTTGTCACTTTTTTTTTTATTATTTTTACATTTCTAATTTTTCACTGTCAGTTTTAGTAATTTTAGTACTTGAACTTTTTAAGGTTCAGTTTTTCATCTAATATTTATGTTTTACTTTAAAGCGTTATACTAATAAATAATTTGAGTTTGAATAACTGTAATTTTATTTGTATATTATTTTAAAGCTTCTGCTAGTGTACACAACAAGACAAACGCTACAACAATTTTACAACAAAACTTACCAATCAGAATCAAGTATTCCGGATAGCTGTGTAATAAATATAAACAGCAACTTTCAAAGACTGTAGGTGCTGTTGCTGCATAGGCGGTACTGTTATACAGTCAACCCTTCTGTTCAACATGCTGGCATTTAGAGATCTTGACAAAGACAGACCATCTGATATGTAAAGCATGTTGCATTCTCCTCAGAGTAAAACTCACTTTAACGTAGTTAGCATGGCCAGGCACAATTTTCACTGAGCAGCAACTATCTGACATCATAATGCAATAACAGAAAGGTCTATTCTATTAGCCCCAAGTCTGTAGCTTTCTTTGAGAGATAACTAGGGCCATTAGCTGGAAGGCATTTTTAAGCAACAGGACCTCTTTCTGAAAATAGCAAATCACTTGGCCACATAAATTACAGTAAATGCCATCTACAGTCTTATCATTTTAATGACAAAGTCTGCAGTGTTGTTATGACACAAATAATAATAGAGGTGCACATACTGAAGATCTGGCCAACGAGACAATAAAATGTCATTTCATTTTTGAAATACGGAAAAAGGAAATTACAAACCAATGCAGAGGTTCATAGTCATGGCTCTTGTTCTATAATGTCCCTCAAACCCTCATTCTAAGCACTTGTACCTGTGGCTTAACAAATAATGGCTGAAGTGGTTCTGAAGTAAGTCTTTTTAAGGATGTGTGGTGTGTGTATATATATATATATATATTTATATATATTTCTCTCTCTCTTCAAACACAATGACTTTATACCACCTTATTTTGCAACATGGAAGTAAGCTATTTTCTGTGAATGCGTGATACTTGCGATTCATTATCCACTAATAACTAAGAATAACAAAGTGCAGTAAATGGTAAAACTATTTTCGCTACAAACCAGTTTATAAATATGACAATACATAAAAATTATTTGGTAAGAAATACCAGTTTACAACATAAAGCAATATAATATATTAGCTGTACTGTTTTGTACAGTTAAAATGACACAGAAAGCAGAACACATTCAATTTACAAATGGCTGTGCCTGCTCTTACATTAAAAATAAGGTGGATACAAGAAGTTTAATAAATATGATGTTAATATTGAGTAAATTTAGACACATTTAAATTAGTCTGTGTATTGTTACTCAGCCAACAATAATAGTTCCAAGCAATGCCACAGTGGAATGAAAAATGCCATAGCTTTGTTTGTTTGTATGAATGAAAAACTGAGCAAATCGGTTAAGTGAATGATTCAATGACTCGCTCATAAAGAGAGGCTTTGTCCAAAATTGTATACCAAAATACAGTATAAATGTGTATGCAGGGGTTAAACTGTGCATCTTATAGACTGCCTGAAGATGCCCTTACACCACATGTAGGATACTGACGATCTTGTGTTAAAAACGGTCACATTTCTGTAGTTGTCACGAAATGTCAATGATCATTCAGTGCATGGTTAGAATCAGCAGTGTGTGTAGTTCAGCTGTAGTGTAACACAATACAGTTTGACCCATATTTATGATTAGGACCCACAACCCTTACAGTGAGCAAATGCCAGTAATCACTAGTTGTATCACTGCTGTCCGACGGTAAGGTGGTTAAATTTAGCTCTGGCATTCACGTAGTTGCGAGGTCTAACAGTCTGGAAACTCAAAGGTACATGCCTCACAGCATGTCGAGTAAATATCTCATGTGCCTGACTGATGCAGAACTGACTGTGCAGAACAGAGAACATAATTCTGTTCCCCACAGACTATGTTAAAGTACCATATGAAAAAAAAAAGTGAGAAAATCGAAATTACACTGAAATTACCCGTTTGTACCAGTTTGTACTAAGAAAACTAGATTAAACTTTTGCAATGAAAATAAATGTTTATTTTAGAATGGTAAGACATCCATCTGTTCTGGGGCTGTCCTCAGAAATGTTTGTTGTAATTTGTTTTAATATCTATTAAAATGTATTTATTTATTTATTTACTTAAGTTAAACGTGCATTTAAAACAACCTGCAAAGTGAAATGTGTCAAAAAGGAGTCTTCAAACAGAGATTATAGTTGTTTGTTTGGACCAACAGAAGGCGCTATAATTGTGCTATCATTTTTCTAACTGTACTAATTACTTGTTCACACTAGACTAATTATGCCATTGAAAACTGGACCAGGTTGAACACAATGGATTTATCAGATATCATCATCATAATGTCATGTGTTGCGTGCTGTTTTTTCTTAACATTGTCTTAAAACATGGTGCTCATGGCGCGAGATGCTGAAAAAAAAAACCTTTACAATGGTACAATATAGTTTTTCACAGCATTACACTTGACAGTGGTCAAAATACAGAAAGTCGTAATTGTCCTGACTTTTTAAAATCATAGATAATAACATTGGAAATTTTAATATCTTGACTACTGAAATAGAAATGCCACAGTTTCAGTTAAAAAAAAAAACTGAATATGTACAGCTCAGTTATATAGCTACTTATGCATACCTGTAAGTATTAAAAACAGTAACAAAAAGTGACATGAAGTCTCATGTCCTGCCAACAACAGTCATGCAAAAAGGGCACCCACAAACGGTATGTTTGAGAGTTTATGGAACAGATGTAAGCACACAAAGTATTCCCAAAGAATAACACTATTATTGGGTAATGAAAATGTAAATGTTTAAGAGGACACCTGAATGAATATGCTGCATGAGGCTGTGCTAGAGGGTAGGGTGATCTGATTCTGAATCACTGAATAAATTGGATTTCATGCTTGTCCCTCTTCAAAAAGCTCCACAGGAGATTGCATCAGTCAATGTGGTGAGATTAAATATGCATCAGATAAAGAAAATTACAGGTTTTTCTGGTTAAAAAAAGGCCTCTTCGATTTAGATGGCTAACCTTCACTCACCTTTTCCAATCTCAGCTGCGGTAAACAAGACGGGTCAACAGGAAGAAGTGGAGAGAGGCTAAGTGGCCGAGGCCCTATTAAATTAATCAGGCAGGCGAACACTTGGCTCATTTTGGATAGATTAAATAGGATTATAAATAGAAGGATGCAGAGCATTGCTGATGTTGAAGCCTTCCCAAGTGTGAACACACGGCCTGTGTGGTTGCTGAAACTGGTAGGAGCAAGGATGGCCAATCTTGATTCTGGCCTGCTCGCTGTGGCATCACTTTCAGGTCACCAGTTCCTGCCTCCACATGTGTAAACAGTAAATGATAAGAGCTGCTGATGCACTCCGAACATTATGTTCTCTGAAAAAGCAGCGAAGAGTGAAGAGACAGTTAACAGAAAGAGGACAGTGTCCAGCTCTGGAAATGACAAATATTTTCCACAAAGTCATTTTCACCAAACCAACAGCATCATGGGTACTTCATCACCCTGAAACATGTTTATACGTCTCACATAGAGTTCACGGCTGCACTCTTCCTGGCCAAGAATAGAAATAGGACTTACATCTGACTGAGACATTTGGCAAATCACCACAGGACTCATACAGACAGACAGATTTTCTTTTTTGTATATTTTCTCTTTGACAAAACCAGCAATACAAAACAAAACACATACTATACAACACAAAAGTTAAAATCACCAACACAATCAATCAATCAATCAATCAAAATGTTGGTTGTTGTATGTACTGTATGTATGCTATAATACGTTTGAAAATACATACCACCTACACTAAATCTAATCAATAGTTAAAAGCGAACAAGAGAAATTGTTGAAGCAACAATGCCATTTTAGTTTGCTTTTAGTTTTTAAAAGAGCTTTTTTTTTTTTTAATCGTTTTACAGGACTCGTTTTCCGTGCGCTCCTCAATGCAAGTGCAGTGCTTTACCAGGTGAGCTACCAAGCAAGTTTACTGGAGCAGACTGATGTGATGCAAATGTCAAAATATAACAGTTTACAAAGCATGCACTATGGTAAAAGTGCTTTGAGTTTGTCATAACATTGTATTGTGCAGGGAACCCCATGAAAATAAGTCTTCATTAACCGATAATCTTCCCCTGTAATCATGTATTGTGTGAACAGGAATAAATGTTGTTGGTGTTTTACTGCCACTAGTAGTCATTTCAGCTGGAAACCGCAGTGAATTGTATGTACACTATAGGTAAGTTTTTTCCAATGAGCATATATTTCCTCTTTTATAGTACAAAATGTAGAGAACATCAACAGAGGTAAAAAGCAAAAGCTCACAGTTACAGCTGGTTGATAGTTTAATCTGGCCTTTTAGCCAGCAGTACCGATCTGATCCTAAGAGAACTAAAACAAGGCCAGAAAATCTAAATATAGTTTCAGTTCCTGCCTTTCACAGTATTATTAGACTTGACCTATGAATGACTGGGGCTTTTTGTAAATATTCTTTTGGGCTGCTGCCATTCAAAAACACAATCATGACCATTCATTTCCCTCATGGGGTTGCTCGTAGCGAAAAATATGTGTTGACAGTTCCAAAAGCAATTCATGTTTTGTAATATTTGCGCACATGCTTTATTTTAAGATTACATTAGGGAACGTCTTGAAAACGTCTGTATCGGGAACTCTGCTTGAAGGTAAATAATCAGCATGTTATTTTTGGATATTACTAGTCTTTCTTTATATTTCACAGTATGAACAACCCTGGATGTGATAATACTCATAAAAAATACTCAAAATGTATCTTGGGATAATACACTGTTCATCTGCTGCCTGTGAATTATTGCCTCATGGCAAGAATTAGCAACAACATGACATGAATTGCATGGGGCAATGTGATGTGCTTACCGATATTTTGAAAAAGCTGCTAAGGCTGGGAACACCACAACAGTGCGTGTGTGATGACGGGTGCTATGGTGACGTCATCACTACCGCGATAGCGGGAGCATGTGAAGTCTGTACAAACAATTGTTTTATGTTTCTTTACATTTGCTATTAATGTTTTTGTATTTCTGTTGACTATGCTGCATTTATTAGGCTTAAGTTACAACTGTTTGATCTGGTTTATTATTCTTTAATATTCATTTATAATACTGTTTAAGATATCATGCAGTTTGTGTTGATTGAAGATAGGTGCACGTATTGGTGGTCATTGCAACATGTTTTGTCTACCATAGTTCCCCTTATGATATATTTTTCCCTATTAACCACACAGAGACAAGTTGTAGTTATGCATTGTTATTTATTATTTCAAGTTTGTATTTATCTCCACATGGCAAACAGTTACCTTGCATGCTGTGTACTCACCATATCCTGATTCTATGACTCCTCAAAGGAGGAGGCAGGACTACAGCTTCCATTTTTCTTGTGTTGGGTTAAACCATTTCTACTAATAGGGAGGGGACTTAACCCTTGGTGATGTAGACATGAAGAGATGTCTTATGGTGTTGTTTACATTTTGTTTATGTTAAAGAATTGCATTTATGTGTTTGTTATATGTATTTTTGAAGTTTAATGGTCTAAATGGTTAAAGGATCATGTGTTTGTGCTTCAAAGGTTTCTGGTATTGATGGCCCTGCAGTTGGTATGGTCTTGTGTGTAATGAGTCTGTTTTAGGCTATATAAGCCAGTCTAAACTGAACCTTAGGGGGGAAAAGGTGGGGGCTTACTGTCTAAAGTGTCTATGTAGCTTTTGCTGCCTGTAGCAATTTGTTTTCTTTTGTCGTTTATTACGTCAAAGTGGGCACTGAGTTAAGTGTCTATTTTTTTTGTAAATATATATATATATTTTTTTTTGTTTAGTTTGGTAATTTTGTTAGTATTTTTTTGTTACACTTACTGTGAATATGTACACCCCTACTTCTCCACTGGCATTTAATAAAAGTTCTCTTTGGATGATATATGAGTTCTGAGCCTATCTACCACCTCCCCTTGATCACCACGGGATACGTTATGACAGTGTGCTATACATTCAATGCCAAACAGGCTTCGTTTACAGTCATAGCGGGAAGGCTGATGTTTGGAGTCACTCAGAGGCGTCTCTATTTTTGGCGCAATGAATGTCTATATATAGCATACTTGTAAGGTCATCTGGGTCACGTTCACCAGTGTCATCTCACCATAAACAGGAGATGGCTGGCTAAAAGGGATTGTGGGTAATCTTTCCTGTCTCACTAAATGTGAAACTGTTTTAGGATGGTTGTTATCCCAAGGGATGGGATTATTATTCTCCATCTCTAAAACTGTTTGGCCTGAAGATGGCCTGAAAAAAACATGAATGAGGTTAAGCTCTCTCTTGCTTTCTCAATGTTATTCTATCTTCTTCTCTGTTCATGTGAGTATCCAAACAAAGCTTGTTTATTTCAGTTGAACAAAATCAATCTGCTCAGGGGGGAAAAAAATCCAAATGTTTTAATCACCACTACCGTGTTTATGATAGCAAGACATTCTAACTGGATTACATTAAAATAACAGAAAAATATAACCTTTTAACTACAAAGCATAAAAACAAATAAATAACAGAAATATCTCATGTAGACTGATGTTTTGAATGCTTCACAATGGTACTAATATATATATAGTCTAATATTTTACTTTTTGCTAAAACCAAAAAAAAACCTAAAACAAAGGTACTGTATCAAAAGTAAGCAAATTGGACTTTAAAACATAGAAATCCCTCAATGAGCTGATATTAGTTTCAAGACTGTAGGGACCAAATGACAGAATGGTCTCAAAAGCTCAGTAGTTACAGAGAGACTTTAAGTGGCACTCGTTCCTGGCAGCCTTTGTTTGGTGGTGTTGAATTCTGGTAGGACAGCCTCACAAATATAACAATAAGTATAACACCTGTAAACAAGAACATAAAATGTGATTGCATGAACCACAAATTGTGTTATCCTCTTCCGTTTCCAATCATTTCAAGATGTTTTGAATGAGCTATGTACGTGTCTCACCTATAACTCCCAGAGTACCAAGCAAGATGCCCACTGTTGACTGAATAGTGGGCATGCCCTGAAGCTGTTTTGGTGCAGTTCTACAGTTCCCCCTCACATTGCATGGGCAAACGGTCACTGTGAGAGAGACAATGAACACTGAGTTCTTTTTAAATGCATTAAAAGGGCAATGGTTGCACACAGAGAAATAGGACATATTTATGGAGCACTGGGTGAGGGTGATTGCATTGGTGAGGTCTTGTGGGAAACTAGAATGAGAGTCAGACAAGATGAGAGCATGAGAGAGAGAGAGAGAGAGAGAGGTGCCATGCACCTGTGGCCATGCCATGCATCACTGGAGACTGTGTGAACAGGATGTTTCAGGAGAGAATCTGTTAAACCAATGGATGTGAATGCATGACAACGCAGACACAAAAAGCCACAACATAGACCTTATTCACAGCAGTGCCATCTTTGATTTTTTAACTGGAACAAAAGCGAGGCTGTGAGGGATAGACATACATCTCAGTGGATTGTACTATTATTGAATGTGTTTTTGGATTGTTCTGCTTACGAAACGCTGCAAAAATATATTTCCAAGAAATTTCAGCAGACAAAATACTCCAGACAACATGAGCTGTGGAAAATTATAAGTGATATAGGAGCTTTCTACAACTTTATTACAGATACAAATTACATTAGAGCTAAATTGTTACACAAAAATCCTCTGACTGAACATTCATTAAGCTTATTTATATCTTTTAATAACACAAATGACGTGACATTGCTTGTTTATCATTGACGTGGCTGAAATGCGTTTTTATGTGTCGATGAAACATTGTGAGAGATCTAAAATTAAACATGCTATTTGTGATCTCCAATGAATACAGTCTCTAGTGAGCCCATTTAACAGCTAATGAATGCAACGCATTAATGTAAACATGCTCTCTTCAATCGTTTAGTTTAATGTTAGTCCATGTGTGTTACCTGGCAGATTGATGAATGTGCTTCTGGGAGGAGAGCTGCTGTCTGAGATGGTAAAAGGTACGATATAAACCTCTGGAGGCAGGTACGGGACATTTAAAGACAGGTTGGTGTGAGTGTCTGTGGAGACAATGAAATTCCAGCTTACATTCAGCTATGAAAGATTAACGTGACACTTTATTTCAATAGTCCACTTCAGACATTCTGCAGTACCAGCTATAAGTAACTTTGCGACCACATGTCAACTACCAGTCATCAGAGTATTAGTAGACTGTCTGCTTAATATCTGCTAACACTTAATTTTGATGCTCCCCCAACAGACATTATACTGACTATAAGTAACTTTGCAAGAAGCCGACTTATCAATTTATTCTACTAACCTGATCCTAAAAGTCTACTAATACTCTAATGAGAGTAAGTTGACATGTAGTTGCAAAGTTACTTGTCTAAAGTGGACTATCAAAATAAAGTGTAACCAAGATTAGTCATAAAGAACAATGTTATTGCTCTTACCACTATTTTGGCTTGACAACATAAACATATTAGCATTAGCAATGTGCTAAAACATGTTGGCAACATGCTAAAAATGCTAACAACATCCTAAAATATGCTAGGAACATGCTCGCAACATGCTAAACATATTAACTACATTCTAAAATATACCAACGGTGTGATAAAACATTCTAGTAATTTATAAAACATGCTAGCAACGTGTTAAATCATGTTATCTAGCTAGCTAGCTAGCTGTATAAGCAGCTTTATAAGCATCATTTAAACTTTCAGATAAGGCTTTGTCAATCCAGCATCAAAGTTTGTCCTGACAAACTTAATTTCTCTAGTTATTAAAATAAGTTATATTTACTCTTGATATTAACAAAAAAATTAATTAGGTGACCCAACATTAAGTCAAGTGGTTGAGTAATGCTGCTGAGTAAATGTTATGGAAAAACTCCTGACTGGACCTAATCAGGATTTGGCCGTGTGACGCAGAAACAAGAACTCAGTCCAGTAAACAAGGGGGTGTTATCAGTCTCTGCTTACTCTTATCAATGGTCCAAGATGCCCCACTAGTGCCCTTTGACACCAGAGTCCTTTAATGTGCTAGTCAACAGGGTCACCAGTAAACTAATACAGGATTATCTCTCTTGTCAGAGGTGACCAATATGTTGCCCATGGCCTCCATGTCAAAAGCATACTGTTGGAACAACCTAAAGAAATGTATAGTTAATTCTACACAATAGACAGTTCAACACAACTATCTCTCGGGCCTATTCATAGTTTACAGTCACATGACTGGCACACAGACCTGGATGGCAAAACATCCATTGAACTGCAACACAGGCCTGTCAATTTCAACTCTGTTTTAAGCCATGAATATTCAGATCCCTCTCAAAAGATGAAAAACAAAGATATATGACCAAACTTCATATTTTATACACTTGAAAATGGTTAATATGGCTTAATGTACTAAGAAGACAGTGATTTTTTTAAAAGATCAAATTCAGTGTAGCTACACCTTATTGATGATGCGTACTATATAAAGATGAGCCCAGAATATTATTGCAATGTACTAAATTGTACGTTAATGCTTTTTGATAGGAAAATGCTTTAAACTTTGTACATTGCATTTGTATTCATATTTTGGGTTCATCTGCTTGCCTGTAAATACAGTAGGCTATATATAGTTGTAGGCTATGTTTTTGGTCCTTCAATATCACTGAGTGCATTAAGCCACATTATGCATTTTCTTTATAATGGTTTTCTATGAGAGAATGATTCACATGCAATTTAGCCTTTGCGTTCATATTCTGAGTATTCCTGTATATAATATGCATTATGAACAGGGTGTATACTGAATTGTGAATGGTCTTTTAATATCACAGTCTTAGTACTTAGTACAAACCTGGTTAAAAAAAAAATAAAAAAAAAAAATAGGACCTTCCAAATGTCAACTAGTGAAAACTATGACTATATCTTCAAACTTAAATGCTTTCAAATACATTTCAGTCAAGCCAACATTCAAAGTTTGACTAATGACAAACTTGCTGTTCTATTTAAAATGTACAATTGAATTTATGGATTTCTTTGAGTTCTAATTCATTTGAATTATACTTCCTTTTTTACTTCCTTTTTTGAATTATACTTCCTAATTCTTAGGGTAATTCTGAGTCCTGAGTCCTGGAATTGGAATTTAAAAGATATTTTCAATTCTGAATGGTGCACAACAAGGTTATATATCTCCATTAGCCAATAAAAATTATGTATTTGTGTATCATGAGTGGATATGCAGCACAACTGGGACCTAACGTTACAGATGCCATACTACGTCATCCTCGACATGCTCATTAATCATTCTCGTCACACTTTCATTATAGAGCAGGTAAAGATGTATGAGTGAAAAGCAAGGAGAGAGAGAGAGAGAGAGAGAGAGAGAGAGAGAGGTGAGTGGAGAATAAGGAAATCTGTTGGATGTCAAAAGATCAATTAGATGAAAAGTCAATGGAAGTACACATTTACCTTCTTAACCAACTGACCCTAGCTGCGAGATCATATAAAGGCAACATAATTACAATGAAAAAAAAAAAAAAAAAAAACCCTGAGAAATACTGAGACATGGACCAAGTAGAAAAAAATAGAGCGTGTGTGCAAAAGAAAAAAAAAAAAAAAACGACATCTATTTGATTCTGGTTCATGACTCAGACGCTGCAACTAAGTCAACCTGCTCACCGTCATCAGCTTGGCACATTAATGACACCTAAAGCTATCAGGAAGAGAGCCATTACGCTTATTACATCCAAGACAGATTCATCTGAAGACACTAGACTTGGAGGGCAATTTCCTTCTTCGTCAGTACGCTCTTTTCCCCAGACCTGCACTGTGTGTGATTCAGCAGGTAGTAAGCATTATACCCAATTCAGTTGACGTCTCAATCTGACTGCATGGACTCTACAGACACAGAACAGCAGTTTTTTTTTTTTTTCTTCATTTTAAATCTCTAATTTTATCCACATTGACGTCATTGTTAGAGGAGGTCAATGTAACCAAGCATGTCAATGCTATTGTGAATATAGAACGTTTTAGAACATTAAAGGGATCATGAACTGCATTTTTTTTAAAATTATTTTATAATGTTTCCTGAGGTGCACTTATAATGTTAGTAGGATTTTTACATCAAAAATGGTCATAATTTAAAAATAAAAGGCCATTTTCTACCCTGATTTTAGCCGTCTGATTTGAACACTCTGTTGGAAGGGGCGTGTCTGCTTGATTTAAGTTTATCAGTGACTGAGTTCTTGACTCTCTTGCCAAAACTTCCATTATAATCAATGACACTGTCTACACTCTTATTTACATTGTGTTTGAACTGTTAGTTATGACGAAAGCATTCGTGAGAGTTCAGAAATTGAGTTTTATTGACGAGATCACTGCATTCATGCATTCGACTGCATTCAACTCTCACGATCCACATCTTTGCATATGAAATAAGTATTACATGTGGAACTTTCTAGAAATCTTTTACTTTGTTTTTACTATTACAGCTGTTGAGATTAACTAATTGTGAAAAGTGCTGATTATAGCATTATATTTAGATCTACTCCTGTGGCATGAAAGCGCTGCAGCGATGAGCATTGTAGCCAATCACAGTCATGTCTATTGAGCACATGAATGCAGTGATCTCGTCAATAAAACTCGATTTCTGAACTCTCACGAATGCTTTCATCATAACTAACAGTTCAAACACAATGTAAATAAGAGTGTAGACAGTGTCATTGATTATAATGGTAGTTTTGGCAAGAGAGTCCAGAACTCAGTCACTGATAAACTTGCACTGTGTGATTGACAGCTCCAGCGATTATAAAGGGAGGGTTCTTTAATCGCTTTCTGTATATAATTTAATCACAATTTAAAAAAAGATTATTTTCATGTTACTAAGAGAAACAATATGAAGTTGATTATTTAGTCACTGGCTTGATTTACTGATGCATAAACAGCAATAAACGATTTTGAGACAAAGTCAGACGTCTGACTGTACATGAATCATTACATATCAGAAATCACTGATCAAAGATCAGGCATTAGAATTCAAATGGTTACTTACATGTTGTGGCATTACTGTCGGGTCCATATGTTACAGTGCATACAGTACAGTCTGTTTGCAAACCCTGTGCCGAAATATGACTGCTTTATCAAATAATCCACAATGAAATGTACCGATCTCTACTGAGACATAGTTGAAAATAAACGACCACTTTCCTAGCATTAAAATCCTTTGGAAGCTAATGTTATTTTGGTAACACTTTATTTTAGGGTCTTTTAACTAGTTGCTTATTGACATGCATATTACTAGAATATTGGCTGTTTATTAGTAATTATTAAGCACATATTAAAGCCTTATTCTGCATAACCTTATTCTACATTCTTAATCCTCCCCAATACCTAAACTTAACAACTACCTTACTAACTATTAATAAGCAGTAAATTAGGAGTTTATTGAGGGAAAAGTTGTAGTTAATAGTGAATATGTGTTCCCTATACTAAAGTGTTACCGTTATTTTTAGTCCAGTGATCCTGTATCACTCTTCTCTCCTCGTCTCACTTACTCGCCAGTGGGTGGGGCCAAATATGCGATGATGTAGAAGTAGGCATTGATCTGATCTGCAGAGGCGGTCTTTCTTTTTTGTCATAATGTGACAAAATTCCAAACAAGTCATTTCTGAGCTTGGATTCAATAAAAAATACTTTTAGACTAATGAGGAAGTCTTTAGTTATAAAACTTACAGTAAGTTTTTATAGTACAATGACCTCTTACATGTCAAAAGATCAAGGAAAATTAGATTTCTCAATTCATGACCCCTTTAAGGGAACTAAAAGTGAGTGAATCTCATCTGACACGTATTTTTGTAATGACTGACAGACAAATAGATATTCAGAGACGGGTCACGTAGTTCTTGGGTGACAGGGATGATTTGTCACTTCACATTCAACCTAGGTATTACTCAATAGATCGAGTGGCTGGAAGTGGGTGAGAGGAATAGACAAACCATTGATGGGAGTGAGCTTCCAGTTGCGACGAACAGTGGTGTCACTGCGGAGGGAGAAGTTGAGCCTTCCTCCATGCTGGGGCCCATCGCTGTCTCGAGAGGCTAGAACCAGAGCCTGATCCTCCCAGCGAGGTGTGCACAGGTACTTCCAGGAGTAATCACCCACCAGAACTGGGCTGTTGTCATTTACATCCAGAATGTGTACTGTCACTAGCGTGGAGGCAGACAAGGAGGAATTACCTGAAGGACAGAATAGGTGACAAAATATGAATAATTTTAATCTCGAACTATGTTTAGTGTGTATTTAGTCTGTTTATTTTAGTATGTTACTGTGTCAAAAACTCTTAAAGGGATAGTTCACCCAAAAATGAAGAAGATATTTTCAACAATGTTGTAACCAAACATTGGATCAAGCCATGCATTATTAATCTACTATGTATAAAGAGAGATGCTACTCCAGTCAGTGTTTAGTGGATTTAAGCTGTTGGTATGATAAAGCTGCTGTTTCTTCACTGCAGTACACATTTAAAAAACAGAAGTTTTAAAGCTGGCATTAACCTGATGCTAAATATTGGTGCCTTAAAATAGCTAACTCTAAACCCTTGCTTCATTTAGCATATGCAAAACCATGAATATTCAAATTAGCCTCGCCTCCACTCAGTCACACCAGTTCAGAGATCCACTTGGTCAACTTTACTGTAGTAAACGCTGCACAATGGCAAGTGGAAATACTGGTTTAATTCAGCCATATATCTTTTAAATCGAGTTTTTGCATTTTAAGCCTACTTTGTAAACAGATTTTAATATTCAGCATCTTTATATAATTATGAGAAAATTATGCATTATTTTTTGAATAAATAATTGTAAATAATTACTTTCATTGTTTTTTTGAAACATTCATACATATTCATTTCTGAAAAGCATGTGTTGTAATTTCCTTCCTACAGCTTTGAAACCCTTTCTGTCCATTTTTATACAACTCTTTGTGCAGCCTGGGCAGACTTCCGGTGGCGCGCGCTCAAGATGGCTGCACAACACTAGGCTCCTGACTAAAACCTCCTAATTGAAGGAATTTTTCACATTGAGGAAAGATAACGTCATTGTTTTACAACTTGACAAGTCTAATTCAAGAATGGCAACTAGTAAAAAATCCATGTCTCTCCAAAAATCGGCTGTGGGCTGCAAACGCCTCAAAACTCTCAAGTTCTCTGAAAGAAGAAATGGATTCCCGGAGTAAAGGTATGGCGTCAATCACAACGAAAGTGGACGATCTCCAAGGCAGTTTACACACCCATAAGGGTCAGAAATACTTGTTTGAATCTCCGGAGGACCCTGAAAAATATCTCGAGGGTCTTGATGCTGCAACAGTACCTACTGCTGGAAGATCTTTAAACTTCCCGCTTCAGGAGGAAATGGAGGAGGCCGACTAAAGAGACTTGTAATGTCTTTGCAGATAAATCTGTGCAATACATGGATACATGGATACTCTTTTTCCAATAAAGAAATGTTATGGGCGTCCATCAAAGAGTTTTTAAGGAACAATGCTATCTCCTTTTCCGCTAGACTTAAAAAGAACTATCTTGAACAACTATCAGTATTACAGAGAAGATGTGGGGAATTCGAAAGGGAATTAGGTCATTAATTTTCCAATGACACTCAACAAAAATTAAATGTTGAAAGGGCTGCTCTTAATGATCTACTTCGAAGAAGAGCAGAATATTTAATTCACATTACAAAACATAAATATTACATAGATGGAAGGAGACCAAGCCGACTCCTTGCGCTTACCTTGAAAAAACATGAGCGACATTTTAACATCCAGGCAATCAAAAGTTCAAAAAATGGTCTCACCTTACATCCTACAGATATCAATAAAACATTCATGTTATTTTTTGAAAAATTATATACCTCAGAAAGGCAACACAGTAATGACCAGTTAAATAAGTTTTTTGATCAGTTGAACTTAAACATACTTTCAAAAGGAGGAAGCTGACAGCCTTGACTCTGAAATTACTTTAGAAGAACTACATAATGCAGTGTTATGTTCAAATAAAGGAAAGTCCCCGGGAATCAATGACCTTCCAATAGATTTATACCTGGTGCTGTGGGATCTACTTGGTCACATTTGGTTACACACTATAAATTAAACCATTTTCAAAGGCCATTTTTACAAAGACCTCAATACAGCTCTAATTACGGTTCTACCTAAACCTGGCAAAGATCATTCGGACTGTTCTAATTACAGGCCCATCTCCTTGATTAATGACGATGTTAAGATTTATGCTAAAGTTATTACCAAACGTCTACAGTCAGTGATACTTAAATTACTTGCCCCAGATCAATCAGGATTTATTACGGGACATTCGGCTTCAGGTAACGTTCGCCGAGTGTTACATATCATTGCCGAATTCAGGAAATTAGAAACACCCAGTGGCCTCCAATTTATTGATGCCAAAAAAGCATTTGATCCGCTAGAATGGAGCTATTTATGGTATACGTTGAAAAAGTTCAATTTCAGTGACCAGTTCATTAGAATGATACAAACTCTATAAACTAATCCCATGGCCAGGACTCATCTCGGACACTTTTAATATTTGCAGAGGCACGAGGCAGGGGTGCCTGCTTTCCCCCCTCATGTTTGACTTATCAATAGAACCTCTGGCACAGTTCGTTAGACAGTGTAAACTTATTACCCCGATTCAATTAGGCTCATCAATCCATTCTATCTCTTTATATGCAGATGATACTTTATTATTTTTATCTGATCTACAACACTCACTTCCTATTGCCCTCCAAATCATAGATGAATTTGGCACACTATCTGGTTTTGAAATGAATCATTCTAAAACTATTTTGATGCCTCTCAACTCGAATGGTTTTAATTTCTCTATTCCAAATAATATTCAGATATCGACACAAGTCAAATATTTAGGGATTGAGCAGAGACCCACTTTACCCCTCATTTCAAAAGTTAATTACATGTCAATTTATGGCAAAGTTGAGTCTGATATTCAAAGATGGATGTGTCTGCCTTCATCGCCATCTGCCCGAATATCAACAATAAAAATGAATTTTCTGCCCTTCATTAATTTTATTAGCTCTATGCTTCCTCTCCCCCTACCAGTAAATTATTGGAAAAAGCTAGATTCTTTACTGATAAAATATATTTGCCCTAATTTTAAATGGTATCATTGAGCATGTTTACATGCACACCAGTAAGCTGATAACTAACAAATATCATTTTATGGGGGTAATAGTGGTCTAATAAGTTTTTCTTTATAGTATTGCAAAATGTTTTGGTATGCTTTAAAAAAAAAAAAATTGAGTACAATACAGTAAATTCCTTGAAAGTCAGAAGCTCTCATATACCGAGGTATGTGTATTATTTTTGCCTTTAATTTATAGTTAATCTTAATTTCTCTCTCCTTTTATGACAACACAGGACCAGGAGTTGTGAGTCATATCTCTTGTTCTCGTCGCATCTCATCTCTCTCCTTTCTTTCTCCTCCGTAAACATTTGTGACTGAGCATTCTGGTCTGGACTGATTTCTCATCTGAGAGCATTGATGGGGAAAAAGGTAATTAGAGGGTGAACTGTGTGACCTTCACACCTTCACAGTCTTTGATCTGCTCCCTCCGTTCAGGTGCGAATGTGGAATTCTGTACCACACACACATGCTGCAACATCTCAACTGGTGACTCATTCACTGCTACTTACAGTGTCTGAGATTTCTCTCACAGCATGTGGATGTGGTCCAGAATTTACTATGAGATTTGATACTGAAAAGAGCCTGTCACAGCGTTTTGAAATGTCAAGTGTCTCGGCAGCACTGATGATTTTGAAAAAGAGAAAGCTGAGGGATGTTGATTTTCCCAGATGTCTTGCATTGATAGCCTCTTTTTCTTGCACTTGCTCTGTATAATAACTTCAGTTTGATGGACATGTTTATTCAAACAAACAACATGAATTGACAGCCCTCCACAGTGAATGCACAGCATGAGGAGGGAGAAAAATATCTCTTACGCCCATCTTCAGCCACCACCTCCATGGTGTAGGTGCTGTTCTCCTCTCTGTCTAAAGCCTGGACTGTCTTGAGCTCTCCTGAGTACTTTCCAATGGAGAAATATTTCTTAGTGTCTCCTCTCAGCGAATACCTGAGGAAAGAATAGTCAGAGTTTGAATGTCATATCATTCTCTTTACTAATCTAACAATTATAACATTATGGAATATAATACAAAAAATAAGACATGGTAAGACATGCAGGGTTTTGTGAATTTAGCCAATGTCATGTGATTACACGGGATGCGGATCAGTATAAATTCCTTAACTACAAAAACAAACAAACAAACAAACAAAAAAACTTTTCTCTGCACTTTAGATTTTGAAAATGTGGTATTTGTGGTAACTGAGATTTCTGTACATAATTATATACACTGCCCTCCAAAAGTTTGGAAACGCCCTAGAAAAGTGGGGTTTTGGACAAAATTGTAATGAATCCTTTTTAATTTGTGATAATTTTGTACTGATAAGGGACAACACAAACTACGAAAACATATTTTATTACATAAACAGTTTATACATAGAAAAAACTTCGATTCATCAAAATATCCACCATTAGCAACTATCTGACCTAAACTGGGTTCTAATTGGTTCATTGTATTCTAAACTTAATTGGCAATCAATTGTTGAAGCTATTAAGGTGTGCTGACCCAAAAATCTTTTACAAACCTGGGCCAAGTTTAAACCAGTAACCAGACATCACAGCTGGCAAAGGGGCATGTCTGACTTTGACATGCATATATTGCCATTATTATGCAATCAAAATGAAAATTATTATTGCTGGTCTTCAATGATAATGTCAAGTTACTTTAATGTATTTGCACCAAAAAATGATAAGGATTTATGCTGATATTGTCCAAAACCACACTTAGCCAGGGGTGTTTCCAAACTTTTGAAGGGCAGTGTTGGTTGGTAATTGGTTTATAATTCTGTGAAACGTGTATCCAAACAAAAATACTGTAAATAATGAAAAATGAAAAAAAAAGGAAAAAAAAGGAAATAAGAATATCAGCCCTCTATTGCAATTTTCCCAAATAAAATCACATTTTTACTATGAATACATTAACACTGTTTATGAATTAATATTATCCTTTGTCCCTAATAATCTGCAAAAGCAAGTGGAAATATTTAGATTAAGCATTGGATTTATGAGTGAGACAGCTGGAAATTGTTTTAAGGCATGAATCGATGTATAGATACCATTTGAATTATGACTGGTGGTTATATTTACTACTTATTTAAATTAGTGAAATGTCACTTTACCTGATTGGATGAGAGTCAGGGTCATAACCTCTGATTGTGGCAATAACACGTCCTGGCTCTTCCCCTTCTCTGACAGTGACTTCATAGTGGCTTTGAGATAAAACGGGACCTTCGTTGATGTCATCAATAAAAATGGTGACAGTGGCTGTGGATGCTGGTCCGTATCTGCCTCGCACCAGAGCAACTGGGTTCTGAGCGCTCAGTACCAGTATGTACTCATTCTCCCTCTCAAAGTCCAGCACCTACACACAAGTGACCAATGAACGCACTGTTAGTACATCACATATTTATTTATTTGCCATGCTTGAAGGATGGTTTCAAGAGAAAATAATGCCACTCTGTAATTATGAAAATAAAAAAAAGAACAAAAAGCAGTGCTCTGATTTTCACAAGCAGCTCCCTTAATCTCTACTAGCGCACCGTAGACCAGGACAAAATCACAAAATCAGAGAGCGTCTCACTAGTCATCACAATTTGTCAAACTGCATTTCTGAAGGTAAAATGTGTTCAAATCAGGTTCTGAGTGACCCATTGTATGCTGTGATGTCATTCATCAGACTGAAGGACCTTCAGTCTGATGAAGGACATCACAGCATACATTGGGAAGGTCAGACATTTTTCTGGATGCGCACAACATGCTGATGTCACTGACTGTATGTCATACACTGGGCTGTCTTCCAGGAAAACATAGCTGTAATACAAAAGGCAACAGAGTGCAAATAAACGTCGATTTGGAAGTGGGTGGTAATGACATGTCATTACTGATGTCAAAACACTGTTTTTTTTGTTTTTTGTCTTTTTATCCCTACCAGTAATTTTGATCTTTTCCATTTTCATTTCTCATCTAACTTAATTCTCAGCCCTTCCACTTCAGTGTGTGTTTGTTGAAAAATCAACAACAAAAATAATCCTTACTATAATTGAGAACAAATGTTGATGTCAGCGATGATGCAAATGTTAAATCTGTTCAATGTTACCAGAAAGAAGAGCGAGAAAGACAGACAGAGAGAAAAAGACTAATGCTACTGACTGGAAGTGAACAGCACTGCTGTTTTCCTCACTAGTAATATTAAATCCAAATTTCACTTAATTTAATTAATTAGGCCACTTTATCCACTTATTTTAAAGAGCAGACAGTATTCTGACCAGACCCTGCTGTTCTGTCATTCTTTGCCTAGATTACAGTTGTCATCCCATGCCAACCCATCAGTTGACAAGTGTACAACTAGGATTTACAAATCAAACGCAACCAGGACAGCCAGGAACCTGGTGGCAGTGTTCGATGACCAGTCCATTGCCACTTTTCGACAAAGACACAGTCTTGCAGGTTCATGCTTTATGAAATCAGAAAAATCAGACCCTTCCTTTCTGAATAAAGTATTTGCAAAACACAAAAATCAACAAAGATACAAAAAGTTGTATAATAAATACAAAGCCACTTTCTACAAGCCTTGTTCTGATCTTGTGTGGTGGAACGAGTTTCCAGCCTCCACCCAAGCTACTCATCACAATCTTCAGGAAACAAACTCTTATTGCTGTCTATTTTCTCAACTTTTCTGCCTGTCTGCTTCTTTTTCTGCTTCTAATTTATACATCTGAAACTTTGCATTGTGGTACTGTGAGGCCGTGTGTCCACCAAAGCATTTTTAGCCAGCTGAAAATGCTAGGCGCTCTGCTGAAAATGCCTATCTGTGAGCGCTTGAGAACACTTCGGCAGCACAGCAGGTTTTCTTTAGACGATTTGCTTGCTATTATACGGAATATCCCAATAGTATCCTCATTTCACAGATAGTTTGTTTCTGTACTATTTCTATATAAAAATGTCAATACAATGTAAAGTATTTGCTCTGGTTCTTGTTTTAAATTATTTTGTTCCGTTATTATGCTTGTTGAGCACTCAGCACTTGAGCGTGAAAAACACGCTCAACACCTCCTTACTAGACATGTGCCGATATTCGGTAATGCGATATATCACGATAATGAATATGCACGATATTGTCATCGTGGACACTTCAAAATACCGTAAATAATAATTTATTACCAATTATTAAAATTTTTATAATGCATTTAAGAATACTTTCCCCATCAACCGCTGTATTCTGCGTCAAAGGGACATGCGCTCAGATGTAAACAAGCCCAACGTGCACGAGAAGCACAGGGCGGAACGAGTGAAGGAGACGCACTGAATGAAAGCGCACGTTCACTCTCTGACAGCAGAGGGCGCTGATAGAACAGCAGAATGCAGCGGTTACCCCGGAAACCCAGCAAACAAAGCAACTGCCGCTAGTGAAGTTTTTAAAATGCTTCAAGCAGCCATTCATTTTTTTGTAATCTCAATGTTGTTCATCACAGCACCAAATACTTAATACTTAAAGACTTAATAGGCTATTTATTTTCAAACTTAAACATTTTTGTATTTTAATCTGGACTACAATTTTTATATTTTTTATATTTTAATCTGGACTACAACTTGCCCTAATGATTAGAAATGTTCTGATTATTTGTTATTGTTCAGTAAAACTTTGAGACATACGGCTTCATTAGTTAACATGTTAATTCATTATTACCAAACTAACAATGAAAAATACTTATAAAGCATGAATTATTCTTAGTTAATGTTAATTTCTTAGTTACTGTTTAATAAAATTACTAAAATCAAAAGAACTTATTTAATGGACCTGAGATAAAACTAACAATGATCAGTTGTATTTCTTAACTAACATTAACAAAAAAAAAAAAAAAAAAAAAAAAAAACTTTCTGTAACAAATGTAGCTATTGCTCAATTTTAGTTAATGCATTAAATTATGAGACCTTATTGTACAGTGTTACCTGTTGTTCTTTATAGCCTAATTCTTTTGCACTTTAATCTGTTTGAAAATTTTACTTTATATATTTTTTGTGTATTGTATATTGTATTTAAACATTTAGAGTTCTTTTTGTTATTACAAAAAGGGTTCTTAAACCTGTTATACTATGACAACACTTTTTTTTGCAACTTATTTCAATATCGTAATAATACCGTATACCGTGATAAAATCTTCAGCAATTAATCGTAACATGAAAATTTGATACCGTCACATGCCTACTCGTTACACTCCTGCCATTTAAAAAACACGGCGCTCACATTCAAAATAATTGGAAAAGTACGCTAGCTGCTGGAAAAAATGCTTTGGTGGACACATGGCCTGGACAAGAAATGAGCTGTTCTCAAATTCTCAGCCAATCCCTGCATAAAGTCAAACACAAAAAACATTATATATAGCTCCTGACAACTGTAAAAACATCAGCCCACTACTCTAACATGCTTCAAGGCAACAACAAATTACAATTTTTACTGTTGTTTTCTTAAAACATCTGAGAGAGTTGAGTAAAGTAAAAGAGAACACAGATAAACACAATGTAAACAAATGGCTTAGCTCCTTGACATACAAGTATATATCAGTTGAAATGTCACCACCTCCCAGCTTGCAGTCTGATGTAAAGCTATTAGAACATGAATAAAAGAAATGGATCAAACTGGTTGTATATCACAGACAGGGTGGACAGAGTTCAAGATCAAGGGAATCGGTGACACTAATCATACGCTTGTGGTGACCCTGCAGTGGAACAACTGCATCACCTGGAGGGAATGTAGGTCATGGTGAGGATCAGGCCTTGAGCCCCGGCTGAATGGCCAGCTAAAGAATGACTTAACTGATTGTTTTTATACAATGGCCTCAAAAAGTATTTGAAAACCTAAAGCCCCATTTAAACATGTATGAAATTAATTGTGCTAGATCTAGATCTAAGTGGCATTTGGAAATAAATGATACTAGACATTTTCTCATAATTTACTTCATACTCAAAAAAACAAAAGCAAAAAAAACCTTTTTTTCATGAAATATGTTGCTTGAAAAGTGTTTGAACTCTTGGGGGTTGAATGGTGAACAACATAACACTTAAACCTCATCCATGCACTTAACGTTACCTATAAAAATATCAGCTTGTATAAATGAAACTGTTCGGCGAAGGTAAACACAGAGATAATTATAGTAACTCAAGAGTATGAACTATCATACATTTTGACAATTTGACAATGAGCATCTCCAGTGTCAGTCTCATTCTGCATGTGGTTCACCTGAATGTGTTTAGAACCTTCCGACAGAACATCAATTTCAGAATAAAAGTTGGATAAACAAAGAACAATCACATTATGTCAGGGTGATAACTCAACATTTTTTTTTCCATAATTCAGTGAAAAAGAACAGACCAAAAAGAAAAAAAAAAGTCATTAGCTACTCTCAACCCTCATTTCAAACACTGTTGAAAAGTATGATTGTACTTTAAAACACATTCTTCAAAACAAGTGCAACTTGGTTTGAAGTTTATCTACATGAATGGCAGTAGTATAGTCAGGCAGAGATGATACCTTATCAAGGATGAGGGCAGCTTCATTGGTTTGTCTGTCTGTCACTAGAGTAAAAACCTCCTCCTCATTCCCAGATTCAAGTCTGTAGTCCACCTGCCAGCTGTCTCCACCCCACTCATCCGCATCCCATGCTGACACTACAGTTACTGTGGTGCCCACTGACGAGTCCTCAGCCAGGTGGAAGGGTCCATACTAGAGAGACAGAAACAAATGAAAGATTTCTAAGATACTTAAAAATAAAGGTCCTTTATTGGCATTGTGTCACAGTTCCTTTGTGTTTGGACTTTGTTTTCAGTATCTCCCTGCCTAAGTTCGTATTTGTTGTCATGGTTTCTGATTTGATTGTGTCATTCTGTTTAGCTGTGCTTAGTTAATTAACTTGTTTGCCTTAGTACTTAACTTCCTGTGTTTTCAGTGTTCAGTTGTCCCATCTCGTCAGTGCACATTTAGTTTGCTTGCTTGCTAGACTCTGTTTGAAATCTATCTTCCTCATTGTGTGCTTTACAACAAAAAAAATGTGACACGTTGATGGTTTCATGAAGAACCTTTAACATCCGTGGAACCCATTCCATAGCACAAACTGTGCTTTATAGTGGAAAATGATTCTTCAGATTATTAAAATGTTCTTCAAACTAAGAAAAGAAAGGTTTTTGGGGGAACCCTATGGAATCATGGCAAAACACACCATTTAGAAAACACATTGACCAAATGGATGCATGTTCTGCAGTTTAGAGAGAGCTCCATCAAATGGAGAGTTAAAAATTCAATAAGATTTTTTTTTTTTTAAATACTTTTATTTAGCAAGGATGTATTATATTGATCAAAACTGACAGGAAAGACTTTTATACTGTTACAATGGAGAATATTTTAATAATTTGTATTGTTGTCAATGGAGAAAGATGTTTTCTGAAGTCAGATGGCATAGTTACAACATCTACAAGCTGGAGCTGGTAGACACCATGCTAACCAGACAGCCTTGACCGCTTGCATTTTTGTTGTTGACCTTAAGAACTTCGGAGTCTTCAGAAGTGCTGAATTTAGGTGTTAGTTACTCTTTCACTGATCTGCCCAACCAAGGATTGTCAACACCCCCCAGCACTTCACCACTAAACTCCTGACATACAGACATGACCCTCTCAAAAATGTTTCTACCTACAGAGAGAGAGAGAAATAGGAGACAGAGGAAGAGAGGAACCAGAATATTAGCTGAATGTGTCGGCATGACATAGTGCCTAGCAGCAGAGTAGAAACCGTATGTGTTCATTTCTGCAAACGATGCTGTTCATTAATGTAAGGACAGCACAATTTATCCAAACATCATCCATCTACGAATTTCTGGCTGCATCATGGTGACCAAACTTCATTGTCAACAAAATTGGGGGACACATAATGAAAATGAAAGGCACATAGTCAGTGAGGTGAGAGTTATGGACGTTTTCAGAATGCAGAACAGAGCATGTCTTCCTCTTCTTTCAAAGAGGATCTATATATACCTCTTGAATTCAAGCCAGCACCGCTTTTTTACCCCTCCACTGCAGCTGCCCTCCATCTTTACACCAGCACTCTGTCTGCACCCACGTACATCTCCTGTATTATTCACAACACGTAGGCAGGGTGTTTTCCAGAAATCAGGGACCGCTGCCTGCCTCCATTCTGCATCCGCACTGTTCTGAATCTGCTCTCCATCCCCCCTTTTGCTCCTCTCTTCCAGTCATTTTAGTCAGCGATCATCTCACTGTTTATTATTCAACTCAGCCACATCAATGAACAAAGATGTTGACATAAGAAAGGTGCTCAAGGCTGTTCCGCATAAGTGAATGCGCTCATGTACCGTAAATAGATGGTGCTACAAATTAGTAAGTGGTCATATTTAGAACATCACCTCAGGATAAGAAATTCTTCCAAAAATAGCAAAAATAGCAGATCACAGAAAACTATATTACTTTTGCTCACTGAATGTAATAATGGATGCACTGAGATTACACTCTGGCCCATACAGATAAGGTGATAATTACTTTAATGTTCTGGTTGACAGCTGAAAAAATGGCTCATATTACAATTCCATATGCATTTGTCCAAAAAAAAAAAAAGAAAAAAAGAAAGAAACGAAAGAAAAAAAAAAGAGAGAAACTAAAATCAATACTTTAAATGCTACAAGTGAGTTTAGGCTTCACAACATTACAAAGTACAGTCAAAAATGGATATTCATTAAACAGTGATATTAAATTAATAAAGATTTATAGACCTAAAGACTTTACCTTTGCCATCAACACAGACTTAATCTATGTATCACACTTTATCTACTTAATGTCAAAAATTGAGAAATTAGTATAGTATCCAATATCAATTTATACCAATAAAGTATGTATATATATATATATATATATATATATATATCTTTTTTTTTTTTTTTTCTTCAAATGTGTAAGTCACAATAAAGTGACTGAAAAATGCATTTAACTTGCAAGCAATCGAAGATCTGAGATCATTACTGGTGAAATGCAGAATTAATGTGAATAAACTGTCCTGATTGGTGTCATCCTATTATAGTGGAACACTGTCCATTTGTAGTGCTCAAAACTAAAAAAGGAAACACTCACAGCTAAATTATTACATGTCCATAAGCCCAAGATTAAAGCATGGATTCCCCCTGAAAGCTCTTTATCTCCTCGGTCTCTGTAAATCACATTTTCTAGAACACAGGTCTTGTACATACACTCTCACACACAGAGATAAAGAGAAAGAAAGTGAGAGAGAGAAGCTGGGATGACAGCAACAACATCAAGTGTCCAAAGAGAATTGATCTCATTTACAAAACTGAAACCAGCCCTTACCTCATGATGGGAGAAGATAGGTGGGTTGTTATTTTCATCCAGAACTTTGACTATGACAGTGCAGGAGCTGTTCAGCCCTGAGGAACAAATCAAAAACTATATTAATTATCTATTTATAACAATATCACAGCATTAGTGACTGCCATTTATTTCAAGGTTCATAAAATGTCTTAAAAGATCTCATATTGCTGTCTGACAGCATATTAGATTCTACATGGCATATTATTTATGTCAGCTGACAGAGTATTCATACTTTGTATGTGGAAAGAAGTGACATTTTGAGAGCCATTAGTCAGGTCAATAAAGTGACAGAGATTGTGCTCCATAACTACACTAACTACGTCAGGTGTTACAGGAAATTATTTTTGAGCATCACAATGTGAAATCTGAAAAAAAAAGGGGTCTCTAATCATGCAAACCAATCAGAGAAAATTGCACAAAATGACACTTGTTAAATTACGTGGTGCCATTCTAACTAGATTAGTTTTGCATTGATCGGTGTTGAGAATGTGTCGACCTTTAGCGTCCTCTGCTGTGATGGTGAGTGTGTACTGTGGAGCGGTGCCCTCCATGCTGTCCGCCTGCACTGTGATCACTCCCGAGTCCCGGTCCACACGGAACAAATTTCGAGGAGTCTCGGGCATCTGGCCCACCAGCCGATAAAAGATCCGCACATTATCGGTTTTCGGATCATCGTTATCCGCTGCTTGGACTGTGAGAATCTCTGTACCTGTGAGCAGAAGATCATATCACTTGTTCAATTTGCTTTGTTTTAGTGTTTACATAGGATTTAGTGTTTATATTGCGCACGTATGTATGTGTAACCTTTAGTCGCAAGCTCCTTGACCACAGTGTGGTACTGCATCTGTGGGAATGTGGGCCTATTGTCATTGGCGTCCCCCACCATCACTCTCAGCTCCACAGGCTTAGCAATCTCTCTGCCATCTGGCCTCTCCACCACTATGTCAATATGAAACTAAAAGGGGGGGGGCAAAGAAAGGAGTAGTAATCTAAATCATTCTTGTGAATTCTCATTTGCAAAGAAATTAGAACTGTATGTCATCTGCCCATTGATGTATAATAGTGTGTGGCCTGGAGTACTTCATGATGAAAAGAAGTCAGGCTCACTTAAATCCCAATATGTACTACTGATTGACTATAAAAATGTATTAAAAATAAAATTATAACAGTCTATTAGAACAAAATGTGTTTATACCTGTTAGGACATCTGTTGGCTAAAATTCACAGGCAACTGAACTTAGTTATAAATTTGAAGATTATGTAATCTTCAATGCTATGCAAGTTACATAATGTAGCTGGAGTAGTGAAGTCTCTAACATCATTGTGTGATTAGGAAAAAAAAAAAATATTGGGATTTCCCTGTACTACTAATGAAGACAGATACAAAGTTTCTCTGAGGCATTACTTGCTGATTATACACTGCCTGGGCAAAAAAAATTGGATTTTAATAGGCAAATACTTAAGAATCTATGAATGGATCATTATTACAGTGATTATTATGTTTCTAGCATGTTATATGTCTGACAACGGTTCTTTTCACCCTTAAAGATGGAGTGTGTAGCTTTTCATTTCTTAAAGAACCATGTAGGAAGACACATCATGGCCACATTCCATGATGACAATCACTTTTGTTCTCTTATTTTTTAAATATTCAACAGCAAAAACATTCTGTTTTAAGGAAATTCAGACAGGATTTACCACATAAACAGTGATGTAAAAATGTATGACAGAGTTGTTTATCTTTCACCTGGTCCTGCGTTTCTCTGTCCAGAGGAGCATTCAGGTAAATGATTCCTTCCCTGTTGATAGTGAACAACATTTCTGGAAACTCTCCCTCAAGACTATATTCAACTGGACTGCCACTCCACTTGACCTGTAAAGACACACACAAACACACACACACACACACACACACATAAACACAACATAAGCAATCAATACTATTGAAGATATTAACAGTAGTTAACTTGAGTGAAAGTGTATACCCAAAGACTAATCTTAAAATCAAGACTGCTTTCTTATATAATGTTCACAAGGCACCTGTGAGGGCACCGTCTAAATGGCTTGGACATCAGATTTAAACAACGATGAGATACAGTGTTTGAGGAAAACCCTGCATGTTTAGGCACTGCTGAGAGTTAGCTGATAAGTGTAGTGAGGCCGGCACCTGCCAAAACAAACCAGCTGCCCTTGCGATGGAGGGATTTTCCACTGCGCTGCCACAAATAATGCAAACGGTCCTGGAAAGGGTGTGGAAACGCACCGAAGAAGGAGAGGACCTTGTAGAGAGGAGAGCGAGGGGGACATGTGTATCTCCTCAATACCTCGCCCTCCTGCCGTTTGTTATGGAGATGGCTCTCCAAACTCAAGCACTTTGTATACATCAGTGGGCCTCTCTAAAGATGACCTGCCCACACTGTTATGAACCGTCAAGGGAGCAGAGCTTTGAAGAGATTAGTGTCGTCCTGCTGTTCTAAAAATGGTGAGCACCAACTAAGGTGATGTCATCTATTTAGTTTCCATGGTCTGTTTTTGATAGAAGTGATAGAATCCTCTTAGGACGAGTCAGTTCATGCCTTTGATGCTTAAGTGTTGTGGATTGACAAGAGAGAGTGTTAACAGTTTGATGATGAAAATGTATTCTTGCGATAAGGAGAAAGATGCTTTGGCAGTCCACCCATGCTCAGGTTTCACTGATGAGATGCAGGTTAATACAGGAGAGGCCATTATTATTTTCATTCAGTTTTGTTTTCTTGTTTTAATTTCTTCTGTCAAATATCATTCTATTATCATGCAGGTGTCCTGGGTCCTCGAGCTGGCTGGAAATAAAACTGACCACATGTTTAGAGTCACTTTTATGTAACTATTAGATAAAGTTGTAGCCTCATCCTCATTCTTAAGTATACTGATTTGGAAATGCTCCATCACTCATAGTAGTCATTGGTGTGAATCTCCAATCAAAGTAAAAAGATAATTTGCTCATCCATAATGCACCCTTTTATATTTATTGTGCTTATAAAATGAAAAACATGAGTTGTGTTGAGATTGTGAGACAATTTTGTCATGATCACAATAAAATAAGGCAACCCCCCCCCACCAAAAAAAACAAAACAAAACAAACAAGGACGATAACTGTAAATATAGCTGCGAGCACCAATTATCGAGGTTCAAGCGCTTTAAGGTCTTTAAGCACATGTGTAAAAAGGTATTATGTTTTAATTAGCAAGTCTGTCACCATCTCGATCATAGATGGAAAAGACCATTTACAGCAAATACAGGCAATTTACTATAGGAAATATATAGTTCTTAAAGCTTTTTAACAGTTATCTGGCAAAAGTTGAGCCAAAAACCTAGGACTAGTTTGCCAAAGGTGGTTTTCTAAATAATCTTCAATACTTAACGAATGATTAATGACCGTTGCAATCAAATTTTTCTGCAGTGTGACTACTCCTACGACAAACGTCAAATTGTCTTCGTTTTTCAAGATAAGCCATGACCAAAATTAACGCTAGAGATTTTTTTGTTAGCCACCATTTCAGTCTCGCGTGTAATTCAGCTCACTGTCACCGAACGTGTGTGGGTTGATGATGTAAAACTCCGGACAAGTTTTCAAGCGCGCGTCCGTTTTTAACGCTTCTTGACTGTCGTACAGTCTGACATATAGGACAGCTGAGATCCCACAGTGTGACATGAGGATCATGTTTGTACAGTCTGACAAGCAACAATCGTAAAGGACTATTATAAATCGCACAGTGTGTACCCAGCTTAAGGCCATGAGTCAAACAGGCCCAGCGAGTTTCATTTCAGTTGGCTTCTGTTAACCTTGTGTGATAGCTGCTCAAAATTCATTGGCCGATGGCAGATATGTTTTTTTGAGATACGCCAGTGTCCTCATAGACAATCATGGCACCTCGGACAAAGACACTGCATGCCAATTTCCAAGTCAATTGGACTAACAGTGAAGTAGCTATAGCCATTTTCAATTTTTTTGCTGCTATAGCGCCACCAAGTGGCCAGTCATTACATCCTTTTTCACGCAACCACAGAATGAGCTCTTACATAGGTGTGCTGAGTTTGATGAACATATCTCCGTTCATGAGTTATAGCCATTTTAGTAAAAGTGGCTCCAGTCCACCCACCTTGAATATTTTGGCGCTTGAACCCCTACTCTATAAGTTTTAATAATCATTGTAATTCTATAAGAATATGCAGGTTCAGAACACAATTGTAACAACAACTACACGGAGGAACAATATTGTTGAAATCACTTTCAGAACTATTTTTTTTTCCAGCTAATAAACAATAAAAATATTGACAGTCAATCAAAATCAACCCAACTTTAAAGAGCTCAAGCATTTCACATTTTGTTCCACATCACACAGATTGAATTGGATTTCACCTGCAAAAATTTGCAGAATATATGGCCACACCTTAACACACCAGGGCTTTTGTATGTTTCTAATCTAAAAGAAAATGTTAGGGCAGGTTCACAAAGTGCTTTTATGTTCCACTGCCATGATTTCTTTTACATAGAGTTTTTTCTATGTAAACATGAGCTAGATGGACATCTTTGACTGTTTTGCCTAGTGTGCCGTATCTCACTGCATGTTCAGCATCTTACCCATGAGTGCCACTGTTTTCAATAAAGGAAATGAATGCAGGGTCTCTAGATGAGTTTTACTTAATTTAACATAATATGGCATCTTAAAAAAAAAAATGACACAATGATCAAACATGTAATGATTGTAAGGCTGATTATGAATGTAATTTCAGAGCCAGTTGCGTTCAGAATGTGTTTACAGTCGGCATTTAAATTTCATGTGTAAGTATTCAAATCTGCTTCAGTCGAAGGAAACAGTCTTTGTGTGTTGAGCTTAGTCTTAGAATGTTTTAGCTAGTCGTTAAGTGCATCCCCGGCTTTAGCGGAGTGAAATCCAAGAACCTGTAGAGCATTTCCTGTTTAAGCAAGACAAATTTAATTAAAAGCACACCAGCATCTTGCAATATAAACTATGGAGTGCACAGATGATTTACTGGGACAATGAAAATTTTTCAGCCTGAAGCTTCATGACAATCTCCAACAGACTTGATATAAACAAGGCAATTTAAAATGCCTCTGCTGTCATCCTATCTATCTTATACACACTTATTCACAAACAGCAAATTGTGACTCTTAGCTGTGATTTGTCATCTAGGGTCAATTTGAACAAAAACAAAGAGGAGAGAAAAATTTGATTGCACTATTGTGGCATCAGCTAAATGTGGATTAAATAGGGATGAAGAATGGTCAGCTGCCGAATTTAGCTGCTCTCCTGAATTGTGGCACCCCTGTACTTGATGGATTTGCGTGAGAGCAAACAAACAAAGCTGACATCCCAAGCTCAAGTTATCCACTAAGCATTATGATCAAATAAAGCTCTTTATCTGAAATACCAAAAGTGTTTTGTAGGAACACATGGAGATAAGAGGATTGAGATCAATTTTTTTTATTTCTATACTATTTTAAAAATAGAAAAATTGAGAAGGATGAAATGAGGAGAGCACAGCCAACGCTGTACTGCAGTGTTGCTATGAGAGACAGAGAGAAATGCACGACACAGTCCTTCATGACCACTAATCTGTTTCATAACCAGTGTAACTCCAGCCACCCACATGCCCATCGCAGCACACATGAGTGGGTGGGAAAAGGCTTTTCCCATTAAAAAAAAAAAAAAAAAAAGAAAAGAAAAAGAAAATCCAGACAGACCCAGCACACATCTTATTGTTCCTTATCTGACTCCCTTACATCAAGAGTTTTAAATTAATTTAAATATAATACAATGCAATACCAATGCAATACTATATTATAGCATATTATTGTATTAATATAAAATTCAATTGCTTACATCAAAAGTAATACTATAATACAGCACAGTGCCTCAACCATCTCTCTTTTGTAGCTCCATACACTAAAAAAAAAAAAAAAAAAATCAACTTTGAAACAGTTTTCACTCAGAAATTAGAGAAATTAATTAGAAATCATAAATTGAATAGAAAGACTAGTATTTTCTAGTAAAACTTACTCCAATAATCTTTTTTATTTTGAAAAGTCATTATTTACAGTGTAGCTGTAAGGTTTATGTGTAAAGATCAGTGGTTCTCAACCACGTTCCTGGAGAATATTTTCAATATTTTCTGTTTTAGGATTAAAAAGTAACATGAAAATCCTTCCACACTACTTGAGTACCCCTACTTGAGTAGCCTTGGTTAGGAAAGAAAAGCATTTTTGTTATCCATGAATTTTAGTGGGTGGAAATGCGGTGGTGTGTGTAGGAGGCTTCCATGAAGGAGAGAGCAGAGGATCTCTTGCCACAAACCCACAAACAACTTGTGATGGTAATAAAGATTATTCTGTAAACACACCTTACATACTTTCCACTACACATTGCACAATTGTACTCTGATATAGCTGGCTGTTTTCAAGCATGTTCTGATGTTAATTGTCTACCTAGATTTCACCTTTGCTGTGGAGTTAAATATAAAAAACTAAAGATAAGTGCTAAGAGGTCAAAAGTAGATGCCCCATTTCAACTATCACAATATCAGGTGTTTCAGAAACAGAGACTGTATGTTAAGATGGCAGTGAGTCATGATTAATATCATAAAATCTGAACATCAAGGAAAAGGTCATGTCATGATGAAAGCCATATGCAATTGTGGGATGCTGCCGCACTTGCCTTTGAAGAGGATGAATGCAATATAGACTCACCTATGATAAATTTATACACACAGGATATCTATCTCATGCCGCTAGTGCACCTAGAGCCCTTGATTTCATCTTACCTGTGAAATTGGGATAGGATATGGTCCAGGTAGATTTTCTTGCAGTCTCACAGGATCAGGTGAGGCCCATGCATTCCCAGTCACCTCCACCAACACAGTTCCAGTCGAGAAGAAAGCGTTGGCCTTGCCAGCCATGTCCTGCACCATCACCGAGAGCTTGTAGCGGCCACACATCTCTGGATCTAGCGTGGAGGCACCTGGATAGACGGACACATTTAAGAAAACCCCACAAATAGCTGACATAAAACATAAAATCATCATCACACCAACAACAGCTAAAAAGGGAAACTATTTAGTGAAAGTATCTTATATGTAACATCTAAATTAAATACCAAGTTCTGTCATGATACACTAGATGGTGCATGCTGATGGGTCCTTAATGCAACCTGCTGACAATTACATTGTTAACTACATGGCACAAGCTGATTGGTTCCTGTTGCATCTGCACCCAATGAGTTTGCTGCTCAACATTTAAATAGTTGGTCAGTGTTTACTGTAGCAGTTTGTAACGTATGCGTAGTGATGCTCTCGTGAACACTCGCGCATGTGCATTGAGTTGACGTGCGAGTCTGAACACAACAGCATAGCTGCGTCTGAAATCGCGTACTGTCTGAGTAGGTACTACATTTGAATTTAAATTTACTTCATGACCATTGAAAAAATACGTTCTATATAGTACAAATGCATGTAGTATGAATGAAACTACATCCGCCATGTTGTTACTGTCACATGACCTACCAGCGTCAGTTACGTCCCTTCAACTCCATTCACAAATCCTCTCCCGTGGCCTCATGGGATAGTAAAGTGTCCATCCTATGCGCACTTCAGAATCTCGCTGGAAGTAGTAAGTCATCCGGGTTTTTTTTTCCGAATACTATGAATTTTCGCGTTCTACTTAGGAGAAAAGTATTCGATTTTGGACGCAGCGCATGCTTTGTGATGCTTTCGTGAACACTCGCGTATGTGCTTTGAGTTGACGCGCGAGTCTGAACACAACATGCATGCGTCGTGAAGCTCTCGTGAACGTGCGTTGCAGATCACTATTTTTGTAAGTAAAGTGGTAAATTATGTTTTTTTGCGCAAACAAAGCACTCGTGTCACTTCATAAAACTGAGATTAAACCACTGGAGTCACATGGAGTACTTTAATGATGTTTTTCCTACCTTTCTGGACCTTGGAGTGGTAGTTGCAAAAACCTCTCAGACTTCATCAAAAAGATCTTAATTTGTGTTCCGAAGATGAACGAAGGTCTTACGGATGTGGAACGACACGAGGGTGAGTAATAAATGACAGAATTTTCATTTTTTGGGTGAACTAACCCTTTAAGATTTTTGTGGATTTTTTTTCAGGATTCTTTGATGAATAGAATGATCAAAAGAACAACATTTATTTTAAATAGAAATGTAACATTGTAAATTACCTGTCACTTTTGATCAATTTAATGCAACCCTGCTAAATATAAAAGTATTAATCTCTTTAACACAAGGTATATCACCCTGTGACCAATTCAAAGGCAGCGTTAAAGACCAACAGTGCAAAACCATCTACTGTCTGCACTGCTACATTAAAACACAGTGTACAAACTGAGAGCGTATTAAGCCTTTGTTTTTATCTCTTTGAGTTCATGCCAGGCTGCTCTCGTTGCTTTTGAACCAGAATCGTCTGAGCTGACCTGATGGGCTTGGGGTCTTGATGACTCATTCAAATTAACCATCTTGATTTTCTGGCTCTTTCTGTCACTGGTTCAAAATCATTTTCATTTCGTGGCCATGTTTAAAAAAAAAACAAGGGGTGATGCTGTTAACAGCCGAGTTAACAATGCAATAAGCAGAGCATGTTGGACTGGCTGAGTGAAAGAAAGAGTTATTAGCTGATTTCATTGTGGAATTGGGGTGAGAGAAGTGACAGATGAGGAAGGCAGTGAGTGCACTAGTCCAGAATTCATAAGAAAAGAGGTATTATTCTATGTCTTTTCAAGGTATGATTGGTCAATGCAATGGCATTGTGATTAGGACATGTACTGACTTTTTCTTTACCAAATATATCAGTCAGACTATTCATTCAATTATTTCTAATTTTCATGAGTTCACACTTGCAAAAAAGTCAGATAGAATGAATGTTATGTGTATGCGTGTGGCTTGCTGTCCGAGAACAGGGCTCCGAGCTCGGTATTTGGCCCGAACCCAGTTGATTACTGATTGTTGACAGCTGGCTGAAATGGACAGATTATTTGAATGTGCTCCTCCCGAACTTTGTTAATAAAACATAAATTTAGTCACAGACAAGCATTAGTAGTTTATTACCATCCTCTGTAAGAGACACTTCTCCGGTGATGGAATCGATGGAGAACATGTGGCTGGCAGGGATGCGTGGTATTTGGTCCAGAAGACTGAAGCGCAGGTCCGCGTGGGCGGTGTTTCGGTCGTCTCGGTCCAGCGCTTCCACCTGCATGAACGGAATTCCTGTGACAATGACACACACATCAGAATTATTTATCACAATCTACATGAACTGACTGAACTGATGCATTTAGATTGATGAGCAAATGGTGGTTATTTGCATATTAACACAACGGAATTTCAAAAATAGCTATTTCTCACAATCATATTTTTGGCCATTTTATTCCCAGTGTGAGAGGAGACAGAAAATGACATGGAGAAGAGAGAGGAATTGGATTGGCCATAAGAAAACATCTCAAAGCAAAGTCGTTGATTACCACAGAAAATTATTCTCACAAGTTTTTACTAAATGGGGTATTAGTCAAAATAATTATTAACAGCTGTCTATTGAGCTTAATTTAATAGCTATGTTTGATTGCAATCAAGTTGATTGTGAAACAACTTACAATCTCACAACAAGCCTGACATTCATCACAGGTCTTTACTGATGTTCTATATTCAAATAATTGCCAATGTGTATTCAACGTTGAATCAGTTTGTTTGTTTGTTTCTCAAGTATGTTCATTTTCTTCCTCAGTACGAAGCCTCTAAGGTCAGAGTACACGAGTCTCTCTTTTCTGATGTTCTTATAATAAGAGAGATGAGTAATCTCTGAACATTGATGAAAAAAAGCATTTTTCATTCAATTTCTTGATATTCACTACAGTTTCTACAAGCAAACAAGAATTTCTGAGAAAACAATTAAGAAATTCAACATACAAGCACTTCAAGTACATTTAATCTACCATCACAGGTAAAACAGCTTGTCTGTATGTCTAACAGACATAAAAATCTCTTCATGTGTCTCATCATAGAAAGTAAAAGGAAAAAAAAGCTACCATTCAATTACGGCACAATACGCTTTTTCTAACTGCGCTGCTATGCTACTCTAATTTATGGTGTGGTGTAGGAAATGTGTGACATTCAGACTAACAGTTTATCTCATTTAGCATCTCACGGCTGTAGAATTTCAGAAAAAGTCAAGGCAATTAAAATAAGCATCAAGCAAAGGATGTTTTCTGATGCAGACCTGCTGAGCGCTCCCCACCCACCTTTGAGAAGCCCCAGCTGCACGCTGCCTCTCATGCTCTCTTCCAAGAACACCGGCACGTTGTCGTTCTTATCGATGACGCACACCTCAACAGTAAAGCTCTGAGTGTGCATGGACTTTGTGAAGGACACCTGGGAAAAAGCACTCAGGTCAAAGCACTCAAAGCAGCATGTCTTATTAGAGCTCAAACGTTTTTGCTTCACGTTTTATTGGCCAGTCATTTTCGTCAGCATTTGTTATTTTGGGCTGCCTCCAGATGTCTTGAACATGGATTTTTACATGCTAAAATAATTGTATCAAAGGTGTAGCTTTCATTTGAACATTAGGGAATTAAGAAGTCATGTAGCAGTAGTGAATTTACATAAATCTCAAAGTAACTTACGCATTCAAAGAACTTGACTGTAACAATGAATGTTAAAAAACAAATCTTCTTGAAATGGAATTGATACATATGTAAGTGTATCCTGATTTCTTCAATGTATCTTGAAAAACTGACATAGGCTGAAGACAAAGGAACATTACATTTTGAATGATTTTTAAGAAAAAGGAAATTCCTTTATGATTCTGCACCTGCAAGGAGTAGGACGGCTGCTTCTCTCTGTCCAGAGGTTTAAGGGCATAGAGGAAACCTGACTCCACCCCAAAAATCCCTTCATCATCACCACTCACAGTCAGATCAGAATAGGTCAGGGGGAGATCCAGCAACTGTAAAATCAAAATATGGTAAATATATAAAAACACATATCTATAATGGGAAACACATATCTATAATGTTTTATGTATTTGTAAAAAAAGTTGTTCTGAAAGACTTAACATCTATTGCTTTATTTACTTATTTTTTTTATAACCAGTTTGTTTTGACAGACAGCATTATGTACAGTATGAGACATGGCTCTGGTGGGAACTGGCTCAGCTTACGCTTGGCATTAAAATGCGACCTGTATATGGAGGTTGCAAGCACTAAAAAAGACAAGTGTAAAAGCTTTTGTTACTGGTAACTGCTTGTTATATCAAGAAAGTTAGGGATCAGATTTCAGTGTAATCTATCTAGTCATCATATCTGCATTCAAATCACACAAACCCTGCCCATTCCACCTCTGATACACTCAGCCACGCAATTTCTTTTTAGAAGAATCACATGAATACTGCTTTGCTTTAGTGTCATTTGCGCGGTTGAAACTTTTCAGTGTGTAGATGACCTCGTTTTCTTAGCAGCATGAAAACTTTTTTTTTTTTCAAATAGTTAATAGATTATACACAATGCTAGCAAAAAAAAGCTCCCATCATAATCACAGAAGCTGTCAATCACACGAAAAATTCCATAAGCTGTCTGCACTAAACAAGAAATATCTTATATACATTGTGTCTATACTTTGTAGATTAGTGAAAGCACTCCTGCTAACCAAAACTCTGGAATTTTGAGCAGGTGGCATTCAAATGTTTCTGATTGGCCATTGCGCTCTGTAATTAGTTACAATGTTCAGTGTTGCAAAATAGCATGTTGCAAATAACAACCTTTGCTGCATTGGTACTAATTTTAAACAAAATGCTGGTGTAATCATCACTTTTAACAGTTATTGTGGTAACCGTAATCGAAGTCAGTGATCCCACAAGATGACTCTATAACTCAACAAGAACATTGCATGTTCTGCCAGTTATGGCAAAATCATAAATTAAAGCAAAATTCAGACTGTCCCAAGCATTTGTAATTGTCATTTATTATTCAAAACTTTTAAACTAATGTCAAATATAATGGTACATTATTTCAGACGTTAGTGCTAGATAGCTGTCTCTGTCTGTCTAGAAGTTATTGAACTTTGAGTTGGACTTGGAGCGGCATTTTTCAAGCAAGAGGTGGGAAAAGTTCCAAGTTGTCTGGTATGCTGCAAAATTGCACCTGTGAAACTCATAACTTCGTATTCTCTTTTTACAATAAGACACACATTCAAGTTGGAAACATAAAACGAAGTAGCCTATACAAAATAAGATACTATATTGTGAACAATAAACCCAAAAAACTACATCGGAACTCAAAAAGATGAAAATTATTCAAATCTATCACTTATTTATAATAGTATCAAAACTTATTGTCTAACATAGAGTTATTTCCTTTCAAAATCTTTCATTATAATTCACTACAGACTTGCTTTCTAATCACTGATCTCCAGTGATGGGGGTAATGCATTACAAGTAGCTTGAGTTACGTAATCAGATTACTTTTTTCAAGCAATGAGTAAAGTACCGCATTACTTTTAAATTTACAACAAAATATCTTGAGTTGCTTTTTTCAAATAAGTAACAGAAGTTATTTATTGACTGACAGCTCTCCTGTCTGTGTGAACATGATGGTTATTGTAGTTCTAGACTAAATGTGAACATGCATTTACTCATCTCACTTGCACGAAAATATTCAGTATTCCTCAAAATGAATAAAAACAGTGAAATGCAATCTCAGAATTTTACACCAACAAACGCTGATTGTAATACTCAAATTTTACGCCTGTAATAATTAACTATATTAAATTTCACAAATATACTATGTATTTGATGTCTTTGCTGCTGACCTTCAATGATCTAATTCAGCCATGCTAATAAGCAAAAATTACTTTAGATTAGATTTAGAAATAAGAGTGTTGGCCTTTCTTCTCCTGTATCCTATTCTTCTTTAATCCAGAATGGCAGCACAGCTGAAATGTTTGTTTGAGCTGCGTCCTCTACTGTGCTGTACTTTTCTCAGCCCAGGTAAGAGAAATAACGCAAAAGTAATGTAACGCATTAATTTTCATAAAAAGTAACTAAGTAATGCAATTAGTTACTTTTTTAGGGAGTAACACAATATTGTATATACTTTTAAAAGTATCTTTCCCCAACACTGCATTTAACTAATCTTAATTGTCAAATTATTTTTATTCCATGTATTATAAAATGATGTAATTTGACTGTAGGCATTGGTCCACCCTATTTCACCAAGTTCCACTCACTTTAAAATTTCTGGCCATGCCACTGGTGTAAACATGATGGTTTTTGCTGTTGACCTTCAATGATCCAATTCATCCAATAAGCAAAAATGACTTTAAACATCACATTTGTGTTTCACATTGAACTTTCTTCTCCTAAGTCATTTAACTTTTGGTGCGAAAGGGCCTTCCTTCATTTTTAACAAAAATAGAATTTTTGATTTTTTTGTTATTGAAAACAAACAACCAAGTCCAGCCCAGGTGAGAAAAAGTAATATAAATGTAGTGTAACACATTACTTTCCATTAAAAGTAACTAAGTGACATAATTAGTTACTTTTTAGGGAGCAATGCAATATTGTAACGCATTACTTTTAAGAAGTAACTTTACCCAACACTGATGATCTCTCTATATACTAGTCAACATTTGAAGTGGATCAAAACCTTTCATCAAAGTTGTCCTAAAACCAAAATGCAATACCTGTTCTTGTCTTAGGACAACTTTGATTAACTTTTTTGATCCATCAGTGTTTCAAGTTGACATGCTCCTTCCAACATCACAACTTGGCAACTCATGTATCATCCAGAATTCAGAGTTTCCCACTCGAGAAAAAACAACTCTGCTTGGTCATTCATGAGCTCCAAACTCATAAATTTCCAACTCCACACAATAATGCCTGTTAGTGTAAACAGGAGCTCTGGTTGTGTAGTAGGAGAGATCAGTGAGACTGATGTTTGGCTGAACCCTTCTCTAAATGCCTGTGAACGAACATGGCTGCTGCTGTTGACAGCAGGTATGTGGCTCAGTGGTTGACACCAATTAGCACAGAGATTCTGAATTCAGCTGAGTATGAGGCTACACATTGTAAATGCTTTGTGTACAATACTGACACATCCCATACTAGGTACAGTGTGATCACATGTCTTAAATAGGCTAGCACACAAACCTAAATAGCCTGTGTCATACCAACAATTCCCCTCTGCCTGGGCAGTGAATTGTAATTCTTTTGTTTGGTTCCTGGAATGTAACTCTGAATAGTGTTTTTCCATGCTTGCCCAGCATATTTAGAATAGCATGCCAGTGAGTGTTTATTAGGAAAGGTAAAGATTGATTGAAGCTCTAATTGCACACAGCATGACTCGCGTGGCACTTTGTAGCTCGCTCTTTCCCTGCCTGGTGAATCTGATACGCTGCCTACACACCTGCACAGGATATCCAGGGAACAGTCTTTTAAACCCATGCTTGGTTGTTTTGATTGACTGTGGTAAAAAAAGCTAGCAAAAAATTGATCAATTCTATCTGGGGTCCTTGCAGCCACAGCCCACAAGCTGAGGGCTTAAAAAAACAATACATGAATGTGTCATTTGTCACTTATTTTTAAAGCCTAAACAAATATTATGTAGCCATCATTTTGTACTTTCAGTGATCACACAGGGTAATTATCCACCCACTCACATGTAGGCCATTATACTTGATTTGGACACCACACAGAGACTGTTTTGATAGCATGGCGTCAAACGCAGAAAATGGTGAGCAAGAAGCACTAGGACCCAAACAGTCAGAAATGCTGCCAATTACAGTGTCTAAGCGAAAAGCTTTTTAGAGAGCAACCGGCTATTACTAAACTACATCTGGTAAAAATGTCTGTCACATGGATTGAAGTAAGGCATTGTAAAGGAGATCCAAATTTAGTTTGGTGACGTCTGGTTGGTGCGTGAATGCCTGCTCATAATTACACCTTGAGTTCTGAGTGCTCTGGGGAGTGGGATGTAGGGTTTATTGAATGGAATGTTCAATGATCTGCTTTTCACTCCTTTCTCTACATTGCTCTTAGAAGCAGTCATTAATACATTCTCAGAACTCTTTAGTCATTCAGAACACAGCACAAGGACAGTCCATTTTAACCAACTAGTTTATAAATAACATGCAGAACAATTTCTTTAACTCAGTGATCTTTGTGGTATTTTAGTCACCAGATCTGACAATATGTTGACTAGAATGTCAGAACTGCTTATTAAAATTCTTAGCCTACCAAAATGTTCAGAACCTTGGTGTCACATATTCTCACATTTGAAGATTACATCAGTTCTGGTCTAGACTGTAAAACGGCACACCTCCGCATCATACGTAATATGAGAGAGTCTGACATTCTACTTGCCTTCATAATCTCCCTTCTTGATTACTGCAATGCCCTTTTCATCAGCCTAGTCAACAAAACCATTGATAGACATATTGCCAACCTGTATCATCCTGTATTAAGTGCAAAAAAACACCTCTTAACCTTCACAGCTCCTCATGGCCCTTCCCCTCTTCATCTATCTGAGCTACATTCAGTCTATGCACACCTGCACAGGCAATTAATATTATGTTAATATTAATACTTATTAATATTTTATATATTTATTTTAACTATGGACAAATATACCCAATATAAGCTGAGCTAAATATTCCACTAATATGTAAACTTTCCAAAGACATTTTGTCCTCTTTAAAGAAAGAGCTCACCTTGGTGAGGTACCATGGGAAAATACCGTCATAGTTTTCTGGAACACCAATTTTAAGATGAGCGGTCTCAGAAAGCAAAATGTTTTGAGTCAGCACCTGAAATAGAAAGCAATTAATTGCAGAAGGTAAAGCATGCGGAGTGATAAACATTTATGTATTCCAGACAAAAAGGCAAAGAGAACGTACGCTCAGTGCAATAAAGCAAGCACTCAGAGATTCCATCGAGCCAACAGCAGCCTTTATGCCTAAGACAAACAAAAACAAAATAATTTAAGCATTCATGCTTTTTTTTTTTTTTTTTTTAAAGTTCAAGCTAAAGTTTCTACTGGATTTGCTTTTAAGGTGCACTCAGTAGCTGCCTAAGTTTGAGAAGATTCTTTTTTCACAAGCCATACTATAGGTTCCCGGACACTTAGAATCTCATGTGAATGTACATAAATGTATGTGTTTTTCTCCAAAAAGTTTAAGAAAAACAAAAAACAAAACAAAACAAAAAACACTGGGTGCACCCCTAAATGTATAATTCACCCAACAATTAAAATTCTGTCATCATTTACTCACCCTCAAGTTGTTCCAAACCTGTAAGAGTTTTTTTTTGCTGAACACACACACACACACAAAAAAGATATTTTGAAGAATGTTGGTGATTAAAAGAGTTGATGGTAGCCATTGATTTCATATTTTTGTCAGTGGGGCCCATCAACTGTTTAATTACCAACATTCTTCAAAATATCTTCTTTTGTGTTCAGCAGAAGAAACTCATACAGGTTTGGAACAACTTGAGGGTGAATAAATGGTGACAGAATTTTTATGAGTTTCAAACATTTTTTTTTTTTTTGGTGAACTATCCCTTTAAGAGAAAGTAATTGGCTGAGTGAAAGAATCAAGCGTGCCATCAGACAACTTTTCCTTCAGTTAATGTTCAACTTGAGTACACCTCATTAATGTAACTTCACGTAAGTGTCGAGTTACTTCTGTGCGCGTTTTTTTTCAGGGACAACTGCACGATTTAGAGTAACTTTTTTTTTAATACAAGACATCATAAAACAAGAATATCCGACACGTACCCGTTTCACAAAATAATAAATTCTGTGCTTGTAGCGATTACATCAATGAAAACAAACAAATAAATAAGAACCTGTACTAACATATTACGTCGGCGAAGAAAGAAAAAATAGCATATAGCTATGTACGCCCTACACAGAACTAGATCTACTCGCACTTAAAACAAACAAACAAAAAAATATAGGCTAAATGAAGTCACGATAGCTACTGCCATAAGTAAAACGCGGTTGTTTATGCCGGAATAGTCTATAGGCCTACGTGTAGCCTACCAAAAACAACGCAAACAATTTAAAACGACAACAAAACTCTATAAATTAACGTCAGGGTGAACTGTGACAGTAACAGTAATCTTACGCTTTTTTCTGTTTATCTAATCATATGTTGTTTAATAAAAGCAGCTCTTACCTCCTGTCCACACTTCCCGTGAGTGAAATTGAGAATGGCTTTAAGCTTAGAAGAGCATCGAATCTGCTTTGTATCTGATTAATGATTAGCTTTCTTAATTTGTCTGAGAAAACCTTTAACTACCTTGTTTCCTCCAATTATACATCTGACTAACAAGCCCTTGGCTTGCATATGTATGGGGGAATAAATTACATGGTATTATAGCCTCAAGTTTGAATCTGTGTTTTGTTTGTAGTAAATAGAACGCCTTGCAAATTAAGATTTTTTATTTTATTTTATTATAAAACCAACTGTAAACATGTAACAAAATTAACAACTCAATAATATTAAATGACATTAAGTGCAAATCAAACGTTTTTAAAAACAGCTCACAACACATAATTTATTGCTTCTATGTCATTCATTTGCACATGGAGCATAGATGTCGAAGTAGACGTGTCAGACCTCTTATATTGAAACTTCTTATTTATATTGCCTCTTGCCCTACCCCACCCCACCCCTCAAAAACCCAAACCTTCTAGTTCAGTGTCTTGGCTGAGTTACGAACCTGCGCACTCAGTTTCAAGTAACATTTGATTCCATGTTATTTCAACAAGAAAATGACTTGTGCTCATCCCCTAGATATGCACACATATGCATTCCACATCTTATACAGCTGTATTACACATAAGGAAAAGAACCTATTTCTTTTGCCTTCGTGCAAACGTAACCATAGCTCTCTGAAGGGAACATTGTGATTTGTGGATTTACATCCTATTTACATGTGTAGAATTTGACAACTATACATATTAAGGCAACAAAACAGAAAAAAGTAACATAACAATAAAAAGCTTCATAGCGGTCAACAGAATCAACATGATTTTGTCAGTTTTGTTTCTCATATAATCTCTTTTTCTGTTTACAAAACAAGTTCATATTTAACTGTACAGCTATATAGTCCTTATATTAGCATTAAAAACACACAGCTTCTGGTCGTGGGTATCAGAGGGCGTATTAGTCCAGGTTTTCAGAGCACTGACAGGTCGTGACACGATTTGGACTTCTGTCTAAAGGCCATCTTCTTGTTCTTCCGTGCCACCATACGGCCCAGGAAACGCTTGGCCTTTTTGCTGATGCTCTCGCGGCGCTTGCAGTTGGCCATGCGGCGGGCGTTCTCTTCCTTGCTGTCTTTGCGAAGGCGAATTTGCCGTACGATGCCCTCGAAGAGGTCGCGCACATTGTGATGCAGGGAGGCTGAGGTCTCTATGAACTTGCAGTCAAACACAACGGCACAGGCACTGCCCTCTAGAGAGATGAGGAAAAAGACATGCAGGTGAGCAATAACTCCATTACCAGAGAGACGGAGGCTACAGTGTAATCATTACTATATGCCTCCTGGCTGTTCCTGAAAGCTCAGGAGCTCAGGAGATTACTTTATCCAAAACATTTACAACATAAGGCTGTGTGCCATCTACGTGCCATATTTAAAATAGAGAAGAAGATGGGTGAAATCTTACCATCTACAGACACTTCTCGGGACCGCACCAAGTCGCTCTTGTTTCCCACCAGGATGATGGGGATGTTTTCCGACTGCCGAGCTCTGCGCAGCTGGATTCGTAGCTCTGAAGCTTTCTCAAAGCTGGACTTGTCTGTCACAGAGTACACGATGATATAGGCGTCTCCCATACGCATACACTGATCTTTCAGCCACTGGCTGTTATCCTGTAGGAATAAATTGGATGGTTATACAGTGCAAAGTTTATAGTGATCATAAGTAATGACAATGCCATTCCATTTTTAAAATCTATTTTTATTTATTTTAATTAATTTAAATAATTTATTTTAATATTTTTTTTTATACTTTAGTATTTTATATTTATTTAGTTTAAAATAAATTAATTAATAAGTGAATAAATATTACTCTTAATGTCCATTGCTTACCTGTTCCCATATGTCATACAGAAGGATTGATGTCTCCTCGTCATCAACCACAAGGGATCTGTCATATGTGTTTCCTGAAATGAAAGTGCAATTCATAAGTACACAATAATATTATACTCAAGAATATCTCTAATTATTACACAGGTTTGTAAAACCAAAAGCACCACACCACTTCAGACAGATGCTGCCTGAAGACTGTACTAAAATCTAAAATGATTAGTCTGAAGGGTAAATCTTAATTCAAGCAGATGAATTCAAAACATTTAGGCTACCTGTTTCCTCGCAGTCGTTACTGTCTTCAACTCCACCAAATATTCTCGCCAAACTCGACTTCCCAACGCCGTGCTCGCCCAGGAGGACCACCTTGTAGATCTGGCAGTCTGAATCGCTGCCGGAGGAGATGACCGAGTCGGAGGAGTCGGACACGCAGCTGTTCCTGTGCTGCTCTCCCGGACTGAAGCGCATGAGGCTGGACAGCTCGGTGGGCTGAGCCTCGGGCATCGAGCGCAGCTCTCGGTCGTCCACCGGCATGCTCCTTCTGTGTAAGTTCTGCAGATGGAGGGGAAACGGCATGCTACCTCTCCTCTTATCCATGTTCCTCAATTTGTCTCCTTTGTTCAAAGTCATGACTCCAAACCTGTCTGTGTAGAACTATATTTTAACAACTGTACCTACTATATAATGACACTTTTTTATACACTTATAGGCTACCTATAACAATAGCTAAGAATATAACTCCAAGAGGAGTTAAAAGATATGAAAACATGCCAGAATGTTACTTACATTTGAGTGCGGCTACAACGTTTTCCGTTCAATGTCAAAATTCCAGTTATTCCGTTTAGTCTCCGTTATTCTTCCACTGAGGGTTTCGCTTATGGTCTCTGATGAGACGGATCCTTTATTTATGCGAGTGAGTGACGTCAGCCCGAGGGAGGGCTTGCCTCGGAGAATCACTTGTCTCTCTTATAGTAATAACATCATTTTGAGGGAGGGGCGAAATCCAGCGCGTGTGATTCATACTTTTGCGAGGGCGTCCAGCAGAGAGGGACTTCCCTCCCCTGCGTGCGCGTGTAATGCATGAACAATGGGCTGAATCAGGTTCCGCCTTTACTAGTACTATACAGGCATGAAATACGTTCTTCATCGTCTGTACTAGTAAAGGCGTATAGCCAGTCATCAAAGCTTCATGAAAATAAATCGGGGTACAAACATTTTTTTTTTTTTTTATTCTACTGCTGAAATAGACATCTTGCTGGTATTAACTGGTTTAAGCTGGTCTCCCAGCCAGAGCACAGCTGAACTGTAAAAAATCGTAATTTTATAGGCAAAACAAAATGCTAAAAATGCTGTAAATTAGTGTACTGTAAGATGCCTAACCATATATGGTAAAATATATTTCAATAGACATTACAAGAAGTAAAGGTAGAAGTAAAATTATGAATTACAGAGAAAATGTATATTATATTCAACAACAATACAATATAAGAATATATAGACCTATACCATCACAGCAAATTCAAATTATGTATGTTTAAAAAGCAGGATATTAATCAACTTAAAATTTACAGAAAAAGAGGTTTTCCCAGATTAAAAAAAAAAAAAAAAAATCTAAACATTTGTTTAGATTCATGAAAAGAAAACATTTGTTTAGATTTGATTAAATCTGTCTCTTCTTTTTTTTTTTTTTTTTTATTTTTTTTTTTTACACTGGGTTGTTTTCTGTTGCATTTTATGTTATGTAGTTATAGCATTATTTTTGTGTTAGGTGTGACATATTTTATTGTTGGTGTGGTTAACTGCTCTATATTGTTATTATTTGTTACAGCTGCTGGAAAGGTACATTTCTAAGTCACCATAATGCTTTTAATTGTACCACCTTTTTATTATCAATATTTTACAGTAACAAAATTAAATGGCTCAGACAGGTTGGTACGTTACCATTATATGAATTCATGGCATACAGTTACAAATTGTAACGTCACCAAAATGTCACCACGTAATCATCACCCCAATCCCTTTTTTTTTTTTTTTTTTTTGACATCCTGTAATTCTCAAGGGCAAAACTACCCTTTCATCACACTGATGGAGTGCATTTAGAGGTAGTTCAATGTTGCCATCTAGTGGTAAGTGTTAGGTATGGCATATGACAATTTCTGCATGTTTTATTAGATCTGATTTGTTTTTTGTTGCTTTTGTATTTTTGTTTTTTGACTCTCTGACTCTAAATAACTTTGGGTTTATGCATTGCAATGACTTGCCAAAGTTATGGGATTTTTTATAGCCTGCTCTAGCTGCATCTATTCACCTGTTATGCCAAGGCCTAACTGCTAAACCATGAAGAAACACTTTACAGCACTATAAGTCACATAGGCATAACCAAGTCTTGGACACCTGAGCATAACCAGAAGAAATGTATTAGATCACAGTTACTTGATGCACTGCATCATTTACTGTTTTACTCAGACAATATATGCATTGTTTTGTGCTGATGTGACCTGACATACAGTATGTCCTTTCTACTTATAGATGCACAAAACAAAAATTAATATTTGAAAGTTCAGTATTTTATGACTGGACCAAAAAAGACTTGCAAAGTTAGCTAGTCTGGTAATTTATATATATATAAAAAAGACTATTGAATAAGAGTTCTATTACATGAAATAGTATCTTTCATGCATTTTTAATGTGTGCCAGTGAAAGCACTTTTTATGACTTGAAAGCCAAGCAAGTGTAATCTAAATACACTCTGCAACCTATTGTGCTTATTATAGTATCTGTATGTCTTCTGCCTTTAGCTTAGACAGACTATGGATCCTCTTCCAACTTTTAGAAGACAAAACATTTTTTAATTATAACTTACTTATAACACAGGTCAGTGACTTGTTATATTACAATAACGCAGTGTGTAAGTTTAATGGTCTGTGATGAAGGTATTTCCATAAATAATTCTACAGAAGTTACCCTGCCCTGCCTATATTGTGAAGCATCTAGTGGAAAGTTAATGATGTATAATGCTATATTGATGTACCACTAAATCCATATTTAATTTATCTGTATCACAGCATTCAAATTAGGCCTACGTTTATTTATTTTTTTAAAATAGCTTTTTATAAGTTGTTGCCTTTCAATCAAGCAAGAAAAATCTCATTACCGTAAATAGCTGTAATTTCAAAGCAAACCTCTGATACAACTGACCTTGGGAAAATATTGTTTGCTTATGGGTAAGTGCTTAAACTTTTTTTTAAAATCACAAAATTGATTTCAAAATTCGTTTTCAAATTTTTATTGGCAAAAACAATAGGTAAAAAACAAAGCAGTGCAAATTATCTCTGTTGTACATTCTTCAGTTTGATCAATAAGAAATTTCTTTGAAAACAAACTTCTAAAATGATGGCATGTCAAAATGAGAATACTGTTAAAAGTCATTTTGTACATATTCACAAATATATGACATAGTTACAGAATAACTTTTCTTTCTGTATCCACGTACTCTCAAACAGAAAAACTAATTCTGTTTTCCACATACATTCTCCATTACTGTTGTTTCCTTTCCTGATGCCTTTTTAACTCAACTTGGATGCATATCTCACTTTATAAGTACTAACCAGGCAGTCTCCCTGTTTGAGTATAGCACTGGAATTATAAAAGAAGCAAAAAAATACTAATAATGATAATGGAGCTCACATTATTATTATTCACACAGTTCTAGCTTGGCTGTAGAAGTTCAATCATGATGATGTGTCAAAGGAGCATGTGATTCTTCAGATCACATGCTTCTGGTGGACAGACACTGGTTGACTACCTCCAGCAGCTGAGAGTTCTCCAGAGCTGCTGCCACTCTTTCTTTGTCAGCAAGCTGCTTATTGACTGGAGTAGAAAAAACACAACATGCTGTCAAACTAAAGTTTTAGTTTAAAACAGAAACGGTGCTGTGTAACAGAAAAAAATGTTACATTAACTCATAAAGCCTACTGTACCATATTTGATATAGATATCTAAGGCCTATAAATGATCAAAATGATCAAAACGATCAAAACTTTGCTGAAAAATCCACTGCACACTATCTACTACGTGCCTTCTGATTGATGGTTCAAGTAAAAGGTTTTAAGTAAAAGTCCACCTTTAGGCTGTAGTACGCATGAAAACATGAGAATAACTTTTTGTTAGTAATATTTAAAAATGATATGTGCTGGATTTCCCGATAACGTTGTCTCTTAGCACAATGCGAAGACTCTAAAGGTATAACTGCAGATCTATCTTTTTTAGGCATGTTCCCTGAACTAGGAGGTTGCTTAAGTTATATATTCTTACGTGCAATGTTACCAGGTGCTGTCCATGACGGCGGTGCTGAATTGGTTGATATTGATGACTCGAGAATCGATATTTACTCTATGCAGGGGCTGCTTCACTGCGTTATGTGAGAAAGCGGTGATCTTAATAAAAGAAGCACTTCAGAAGTAGAAATTGCATTTATCAGGACTCATGGGATCATGGGAAATAATCCAAATTGCAAACTAAATATAGGCCTATTGTAATTTATCTATATTCTGGGGGCTCTATATTCTAGCTGAGCCCCCAGTGTAAGTTTAAGGCGACCATTATTTTAGAACATTATTTTAGAAAGTATTAATTCCTTAGAGATGCGTCATGCAGCTGACAGATACTGTATGTACATATTGCGTTTATATCGTTTTTTCCTTTTTTTATTCAAAATATTCACAAACTTGTTAACTATATCATGAATTTTATGATATATTCCAATTGTAAAATATGTGGAAGTGAATTTTTGTCACTCGATGAGTTTGCACCACAATTCAGAGCTGTCGGAATAGATTTTTTCCCGAAATACATAAAAGTATGTGGTCGGTGAAGGGGGAGAAGAATAGCGTAAACTTTATTGTTTCATACACAATGTGTATCTGAAATTAATAAAACACTTTGTCAAATTATATAATTGAAAGGGTTATTATTGCAGCTTCCTTAGACATAAGTGTATGGAATTTGATTTTAACAAACTATAAATGTCTTTTTTATATAGCCTAGTTCTTTATTCAAATGTGCATTTAAATGTCTGAAACCTAAAATAAACCTGATGTGGTTGAAAACAATGAATAGTTGTGATATATGACAAAGCACATTTAAATTTAGCAGTAAATCTTTGCATTTTATTCTTTGCCATTATCCTAATTGAACACTGGGTGTAATACAACTTCAGAATCATATTTGTATAGACTGTCAACAGTGATAAGGTATAGCTAAGAGCAGTCCAGATCAACCTCATGAACGAATGACTTACAGAAGGTATACTTAAATACCTAAAAACCTAAGAATGTTTCGGGAAACACGTATTAACGTTAAGGTATAGCTTAAGGTATAACATAAGAACAACGTAGAGTTAAGAAGGTTTCGGGAAATCCAGCCATGAACATTTCTTGAACTGAAGGAACTTAGGTTAATTTGATTACCCATGCATCATTTTGCAACATACAACACATATGCAAATTATTATTATTATAATTTTTGCCTAAAGGTGCAATAAACATTTTCACACTATTATTTCATATGTCAGGCTTTACAGGGTTAAGGTTGTTCTACGTTTTATAATAAACGTTTACCTGCATCCTCTGAGGCATGTGTGCCAGGTGTGATGTGAACGTCAATCTAACAAAACGGCAAAAAGGCAAAATCAAATGACTTAGATGGGAAACCCAAAGCCTACTGTAAGTGTTTGGCTGCGTATTAAATTTACCTTAAATCTGTCAGGCAGGGAGCGCAGAAGCTTGACTTTGATAGACAGGCCAATGAGTGTGGCCATACTGCAGTGTGGGATGGTCGGTGTGAACTCCACAGACACTGTGCTCTCCTGATCATTCACCTACTCAGAGAGAAAAACATGACAGATAGATAGATAGATAGATATTTTATTAATTTGATTAATTTGAAAAGGTCTATTGTTGTCCAACTGAAGTTTTTGATTTAAACTGCTCGCAGATCAGACTCACATTGACGCGCATTTGTTCCACGACATTCAGTTCTTCGAGGGACAGTGGGTGCTCGGGGTCATTGATCGATCTGATCAGATGTATTAATTTAGTTAAGGTCTGACTCAAAGTATCCAAAATGCATTAAATTGGGGCTTCTGAATTATAGCAGTTTGCTAAGAATTATAGCAGTTTGCTACACTCCAGCATAACATAACAGGCATTAGAAAGCAAAGCTGTCTTCCCTGAACTAAAATGGCTAGCTTTTCAGGTTAAGAAAATCATGAAAGCATGACCTTGATCTAGCTGTCGTCATGGCAGATAATTCAAAGCAACAGGGCTGCTTGACAGCTTTTGTGTAGCTAGAGCCAAATGATGTTAACAGTTACATTGAAAGGATATCGAAGATTTCCCTGTCATCGATAGGGTCCGCTACATCCTCATCTTCATCAGTGGCAGTGAGGAGTCTTTCCCCTGATCGCTGAAATATCAGAGGATTGGCGTTTTCTAGTCGAGTTCCCCCTGACATTATTACCTACTCAACGATAAAACGTTATCCAACACACTAAGCTGTCAGACGTCAGATCACTCTGCAAAGCCAAAACAAGCTAGCCGGAAGTCATACCATAAAACCCGGAAACAGCATAAACGCTTTTTAAAATAAAAGTTTTATTTATAAAAGTCAGGACGTTTTCTTGCAAATGTTAACTTTGTAAATAATAATAATAAAAATTATAATAATAATAATATAGATTTCCATGCAGTGGTTTTAGCTATTTAAACTTAAGAGTTAAGATACTAACCCCAAATTCTTTCCTTTCACTTGTTCAACAGATGCTGAAAACGTTTGTTCTGCTCAACTTCATCAACACAAATATATGTTATATTTTCAGCATTTCTACATCTGCAACATTTATCTCAGATTTATGGCAGCAGTTACCTCAGATTTAATCTATTGTCATTGCACGGAATGATCTGGACAATTTTCCAGTGCAAAGTGATTTTGTTTTTGCAAGAAAAAAAAAAAAAATAATAATAATTTATTGTCTTTAACTAAGAGAGGTGAATGTAAATTTGAAGCAGTTTTACACACGAGGCAAAAAACTTTCCAAAACATCCGTCGGTGCCGAGGTGACCACTGTCATCAGTACGCTCATAACAACAGGCAGGAGAAAGCAACGCTCTCTGAACTAAAATTGTTAGTTTTTCAGGTTAAGCATCACAGGTGCTCACAAAGCAGTGTTCATCAACCTTGAAAGCATGACCTTGATTTAACAGTGAGGTCAGGCTATTTGTGAGCCAATCAATGCTTATTCCAGTTATAAAGAGCCTTTTGACCTAATTGTTAGGCATCTGTATGCAGAGATCTTCAGTATCACAGACAGCACTCAAGGCCTAGCAATCCTATACACCAATACAATCATAGTGACAGAGTTTGTCTTCTTTATTTCAATTAATGACAAAAATCATTGTGAGGCAGCCAGCATTTACTTGTACATTTCCTTGCACAATAATAATAAATACCTTCAGAAACAGTCCAAACAATCTAAAAAAGAAAAAGGAAAAAAAAAAAAAAGTTAAATTTTTATATATAAAGATTTGTACATCAGTTTATTTTTTAAAGAATCTTTTTTTCTTTTTCTTTCTCTCAATCAATTGAAAAACCCAGACTCTGGCTATGTTTGCTTACACAAGCCTTGCTATTTGTTTTTGCTCTCATTAAAAGTATTGTGCTGTGTCACATACTGGTGTTATTTACCATTCTGAGATTAAAATATCTGTATTAGCTGCCATAGAGAATTCATATGTTAGCCTTTCACATTTGCTCTGTCTCTTAGCGTCTTGATAAACATTTGCATATAGCATTCATGACATTTGCTTTCTTCTTAGAAGCTCTGGCATTTTGAGAATGTGTGCTTTATTAAATTACACAATGATGGCTACTTATTCAGTGTTCAGTTCATAACGAGTCTCTTCCTGAGACTCAGACAAAGGATTTATAGACAAAGAGATTATCAAGAGTCACATGTTATATTTAATGGACAAGTGCTTTTATTGCAGGCTCTTTTCCAACCACTGAGACTATAAATCTGGCATCACTGCTCTGCATGGCCTGTTAAGAGATTACCATTCATCTGCTGACTGCTTCTATGTGCTTAAGTGAAGGTTTATAGAGTAACTGTATAGGGTGAAAAGTAACAAAGAAAGGTCCCACTTTATATTAAGTGACCTTAACTACTATGTACTTACATTTAAATTAATCATTTGATACAATGCATTTATTGTGAACAATCATGTTTTTACAATGTACTTATATTTTAAAAACACCTGCATGTAATTACATCTGTAATTAATTTCTGTAATTACATTTATAATTGCATTGTTGACCCATCCCTTACACCTTAACCCTACCATTAAACCTACCCATACCACCAAAGCTTTCCCTAACCTTACCCATATCCCACCTCAATAGCAGCAAAAGTGTTTTGCAATTCAGTATGAACACAATAAGTACATTGTACTTATTTTTTGATGTAAGTACATAGTAGTTAAGGCCACCTAATATAAAGTGGGACCCAAAGAAATTTATTTATGTGCCACAACATCCGTCTCCTTTCCAGTAGGATATTTTTGCATTTCTAAAATTACAGAGGTGCTGGTAGCCTATTGATCAAAGCCTGTTAGTTGAAATGTTAATGGGTCAGCAATGGTTTCCCATGTATTTGCATGATATGCTCCTACTTATATTTTCATTACTTCCCCTTTAACTGACTATTTAATAACTTTTAATAAGCACAATGTTTATAAATCCCTTGATCTGTTCAACCTTAATTAATATTCCAACCAAACAAGTTAAGAAGTGAAAATAACTAAATTGCCACCACATTCCTCTTATCAATCTTTGAGATTCTCCCACTTGTCTCAAAAACACTACTAAATTTTCTTTATATGCATGGCCATTCTACAGAATTGGTGCAAAGTCAGAGTTGGAAACGTCTTGAAAAAATGCCTCCCCCCCTCCCCCTCCCCCGAAAAATTTTTGTATGTATGCAAATTGTATAATATCCAAGGCACACATTTCTAGTAATTGTACATTTAATTCTCATATTGTATTTTCAGAAAGTTTTAGAATATTTTTCCTCTCCCTAAATTTGTCACTACCGAAACACAATGATAAATACTTTAATAAAAAAAGGTTACATTGACCTATTAAGACCTATTTTGATCTACCTTGTAAATATATTTTTTGTTATTTTTTAAAAAAAGTTTTACTGATAAATCAACAACAATTACAATTTTAACAATATTTATGTAATTTGTGAGATTTGTTGTATTTTGAATCCAATCTTTCTTTGTAAAAGTCATAAAGTTTATCATACTGATTTCAAATTTGAGGATTCATTAGTTTGAATATACATTGAACCAAACACTATAATAATATCTTAGTTGATAATTCAACATACTTTATTTTTGACAAAACATCCCATATATACATTTCGGTAGTGACAGTAATGTGTTGGTAGCCACCACATCACATTACAGAATTTTAACTTGCATACTAAAACACTAATGATTTGCATAATAAAACATACTAAAATTCTAATGATTCGCATAACTTTACTAAAATTTTGTTTATTTCCCCCAAATAAACGATTATGTGTCCCCTTTTGTCACTATCAAAACAATGATGTCACTACCGAAACAGTCACGACCGAAACATGTGGTGAAGTTTCGGTAGTGACAATTTTAGATACTTTTGAGCCTAGCTTAAATATGATAATCAGCACATGGTTAGCTAGCACAGTTCTGAACAATTGTACACAAACAAAAACTAAATTTTATTGAATAACCCCCCAAAAACAATGATGTCCTTTTGGTTGTGACTGTTTCGGTAGTGACAATTTTAGATACTTTTGAGCCTAGCTGAAAGATGCTAGTCAGCACATGGTTACCTAACACAGTTCTAAAGAGTTGTGCACACATAAAAACTAAATTTTATGGAATAATACCCAAAAAAGTTTGCTTAATTGCAGAAAAAAAGGTGATTGGTAGTGACATTCCTTAAAGTTACACATTTAACTCAAAATTATGGTACATATCTACTATGAAAGAGAGGCTATGAGAGTGAGGGACACAGAGATATTTCCTGATCAAAAATGTAGAAGTGTGGTTAAAATCAGTCTCAGCCAATGGACTAAAACATACATTGTTTCGGTAGTGACATGAAAATGCGGGACAAATGTTTTTTTTTTACATAAAGTTTCATGATTTAAAAATAAAATATAAAATAAATATTTTTTTAACTCTTTTTTAATATATATATATATATATATATATATATATATATATATATATATTTTTTTTTAAACAACAATGGAAAAAATTGCAAAAATTATTTTAATATCATTTTTTTTAAATGTTTTTTTTTTTTTTTTTTGGTTGTGGGACAGAAGTTTTCACCAATTCTGTAGAATGGCCCATATATAAGCTTTACATTTTCATTAAAATTTCAATTACTGTCAGTGCTCTCCTTTCACTGCAATTTAACATCACTCGCATGTAGAGTGAGAACAGTTCTTTCTCCTAGTGTAATTTTCACAGACAGCTAGTCTCATGTCAAGTGGAAAACTTTACCTAGTTGTTTAATGGATAGAGCAGTGGAGGTATAAGAGGGGTGAGATGAAGCACAATGAGCTCTACATGCAAATACATATTGAGAGCTTTAAGAGTGGAAGGTCTGCCAGTATGTCTGAAGAACTTTAGCCGTCTCTAAATAGCAAATGACTCAGTTTCTCCAGAGTGAATGATTAAACTAAACGGCCCCTCTTAAAAATGCCCTGCATCTCAAAAATATCTGAGTGAAGATGTAAAAAAGAGGCCTTTTGAGCTGATTTAAATTTTATCTCAGCATCGTGTTTTATCTCAAGTCAAAGCGAGAACAGAAATTATTCCGCTGCCACAAGGGGGCAGTCTTACCACATGCTAACATCTGACATTCATTCATTATGACAAAGACTGCAGTAATCTGCACTGGGTTAATGCCAGTTGATAGGGAAAGCAGATAATCTCTGACATCGTTTTTTCTTTCTTTCCTCATTGGTTGAACACAAATAAGAGGATTATTTAAGGTGCTGTGAAAACAAACTCATTTTCTTTCCACAATACCAGTACTAGATCCAATGTTTTCCTAAAAAAAAAAAAAAAAATATATATATATATATATATATATATATACTTTTTATGGCAAGTAGGTCTGTCATTATGTTATAACAACAGAAGTAGTTCAAAAGTTTACGGGGAGAGACTTGAAAATCCTACAAAAAGCTTTGAGTGGCTGGTTTTGATGAATAAGGAATGAACATTATGATATAACAGGTGAAGCACAATAACCAACAGAGTAAGTGGGGCATAACTAGGTAGGAAACAAATCATAGATTACAATATCATTGTCAGGGTTGGTGAGCACGAGGGGGAGGTATATTAGTGTAGAAATGTGTGCCACACAGATATACTCACCCAACAGTACTGACCTATTTAGTATGAACACTGCCATAATGTCTTTCTCATAGTGTTCCTTCATATTTTGTCAGAAAGTCAAATGCCTCTTAACTAAAGTCACAGCTGTTCACAAATTCACAGTTTTGTCTGGTATTTATGTTTTTACAAATGACTTTGACAGAGATTTTAGACAATATTTGGCGGGCCACGCTCTCTCAGAGTGCCAAGGTTAACCACAGATTTTGCGGAGGGTATTACAGATATTCAGTCTTGCAGTAGATTCATTTGTGTACTCTGGATTTCAGCCACACTGCTGATTAAAGACTCAGATGGCTGGTGGAAAGCCAACTTGATATACACTCTTTGGATCACAGTAGGCCTATGTATCTGATACACTTGTATCTGTTCTACTTGAAGAGGCAATGATGCAGAATAAAGAACACAATAATAACTACAAATAAACAGTTTAAGAAAGGGATAATGTGGTTGGTCATTATCGCAAAATAAACTCATAAAGGGTGATCAGGACACAGACACAGATTGAAGGCCACTTAACATTTCCACAGGATTGAAAAGAAGCAAAAATGATCCCATTGCCCAAAGATAGGAAAATACCATTTTGTGGCCCTAATAGTCGTCCAGTAGCCTAAGTTTGTTACTAGCGCTATAAGTAAGATCCTTGAGAAGGCAATATTTGATCAAATACAAGATTACTTCTTTGAAAACAATCTGATAACAAATGTTCAGCATGCTTAAAGAAAGGGACACTCTGCACAGTACAAGTGACAGATGACTGGTATAGGGATTTGGATAATAAAATGATATGTGGAGCAATCTTATTAGATTTCACAGCAGCATTTGATCTTATTGATCATAAGCTTCTTCTGGAAAAGCTGGAGTGTTCGATGTTCAGCAGTTGCTTAAATGGAAAGTTATTTAGTAAACAGATCACAGAGAGTATTTTTTAATGGAAGCTATTCAGACAGAATGTCAGTGGAATGTGGAGTTCCTCAAGGGAGCTGTCTAAGACCACTTATGTGTTCCATTTTTTTTTTTTACAAAGGATTTACTTCTATTTCTAAAAAGTGCTAAATTTAACGACGTATGCAGACGATATTACAGTAAATGTGTCTGCACCAACATCTGCTGAATTGACTGCCATTTTAAAAGGGGAGTTTAATATTATAGGAAGGTGGATTTTAGAAAACAAACTGGTACTTAATACATCTAAAACAAAAAGTATAGTATTTGGTTCAAATAAAATAAAACACTTATCCAGCAAGTAAAGGAAGTTATTGGGTCTCACCCTTGATAATAAATTGTTGTGGTCAAAACACATTGATAATACAGTTAATGAAACAATATTAGGTTCTCTTTTCACAGCTAGAATATTGCCAGATAATTTGGGCTAATGGCACCAAAAATGATTTAAGTAAACTTCAGCTAGTACAGAACAAAGGGGCACGACTTGCTCTCAGTGTCCGTATGGCACAAATATTAACAGCATGCATCTCCATCCTAATTGGTTGAGAGTGGAAGACCAGATGATTGAGGCAGTTTTATTAGCAACATTTAAAATTCCATTGGATTGGTACAATCAATTAAAATGGAATTTAGAGTCATATACATATGCCACTAGACAGGCAAAAGAAGGCAGATGAAAAGAAAGACAGAAACTAATTTCCTTAAACGTACAGTAAGGACAATGAAAACATGGAATTCTCTACCATTGTCATTAATTAAAATATCACAGGTAAAGGCACACCTTGGATTAGCCTATCATATTTATAGGAGGTCATGCAACAGAAGTTAGTTGGATACATTATAAGTGTTAGACCTGGTGTTGATTAGACATTTGAAGAGTTCATTTGCAAAAACAGATAACTCCGTTTTTATTCATTCAAACAAATCATGTTTTTTTTTTTTTTTTTTTTTTTTTTTATTGTGCATTCCAAGTAATATCAATCAAACTGCAGTTGGGTTGTTTTGATTAAGTAATAATAACTCCAAAAAATACAGGTAACTTACAAAATTAAAGTTCATTGAAAGTATGTTTTTTATACATATTAAAAGTTTGTTTCTTAGCAAAAGCAGATAACTCCAACAGTCGTTTTTTGGCAAAAGCAGATAACTCCAGATTTCAGTTAAACAAAACCTTGCTTTGTAATTGCATTTAAAACACACTCAAACAAACGTGTGCACACAAACGCACACACACATACACGCACGTGCGCGCGCGCGCGCAAAAGAACAAACAAGGTTTCAGCATGTAAGACGACGTGTATGGTGTACATGGACTTGCAGGAGTCGAAATTATAAATCCTCGATCACTTTTAGTCAGCTTTGACGAAAATTCCATCAACTAGCGCGTCTTTTTGAAGTGACTAGAAGCCTTATCACCTGACCTGCAGTTTTTTTTTTTTTTTTGTGGCGTTTATCGGTTTTTTTTTTTTTTTTTTTGTACATTCACAGATGTAACAAATAATGTATGTTTTTAAGTGTTGTGTGGACCCCAGAAAGATTAGCGGTGCTCTTGGGCATAGCTAATGGGGATCCAAATAAATAAACAAATAAACTGCAATAGAAGTAGCCTAATATTAAAACAGACGTCTCTGAGATCATTTTACAGTCAACAATTAAGATGTATTAAACAAGAAAGTGATATAAGAATAATGAAAAGTAGCAGTGCTTATATACGTACAGACTTATATATAAAACTTAAAACTTGAATTGTGCACTTTTTGACAATTATGTAAAATACGCTGACTGCCAGGCAGACTTTGGACTGAGATGTGTTTGATGTAAGGGTTCTCAGGGACAGTGAAAATGCTGAGGGTGTTGGCATTGGGGATGTCACTGTGTTGTTGGTTCTTTCTCCAGCGGGGTTGACAGGCTGAACTGCTGGGTTGAAGCAGCTGCAGCCAGTTACTTCAGCAGTTCAGCTGACTGTGCACAGAAGGGTGAAGAGAGCAGTCATTGCTTTCTGTCATGTTTTCATATTTTCAGAGTCAGACCAAACTGTAATATTTTGCTCTCACTATTTCTCATAGGTCATCATAACCTTTAAAATTGGCCTAAAAATAATATAAGGAGAATCTTTTTTTTTTTTACATATGAGTAATACTGTAGCAGAATTTGATTTTAATGGGCATGAATATGTATAAATGTATATTTATACATAATATTATGTGGATAAACACAAACATGGAAAACACTTCTTTCATAACCATTATGCACAAGATTAATTAGACTGAATTGAAAAGCTCCGCTGCTATAGGCCTATGAATGAGGACTTCCCTCATGCCTCCTGCTACAAACTGTTCACAGTTATCACAACATGAACACAAAACCAACACGGCACCAGGGAACAAACTAGGCTGTTGGTGGGATAGCCTTTGTTACCCTCATGCATTGATGAGCCTTGGGCGCCCAACACCTTGTTGCCAATTTGTGGTTTGACCACAAATTCTTACCACTGCTGACTGAGAGAAACCCGAATACCTTGCTGTTTCAGAGATTTTCTGACCTAGTCGCCTTGCCTTAACAATTTGGCCCTTGTCAAAGTCACTCAGATCTTTATTCCTGCCCATTTCTCCCACATCCAACAAGGATGTGGGTTTCCAAAACTGCTTGTTTGCTTACCATCTAATCTCACCAGACCTTAATATGTGGCCTTGTTAGGAGATGATCAACGACATTTGATTCACCTGTGACTGGTCATAATATTTGTGTATGTATTATTTCCTTTTATAAAGAATACATGGAATTTGGCCTTACTGTATGTGCATGAAATCTGATCTGAAATCTGTATTCTGATATATGAAAATTTTATTTTCTCGATTGTTGCAAGATAAAAGCAAGCATGGCTGATTTTCTGTGTCTGCTTCATTAAAATTTTTTAACTGTCAGGTTTATCAGATGAAATATTAAAACAATAATTAATAATATATGGCTAACCTAATTTGACTTTATACTGTCTTTACACGAGCAGTGAGTAATCCACTAATATTAATATGTCATTATTTCCTGGAGCAGCTTTTACATTTTTATTACTAACATGCAGTATATACAATATAGATACTGTATAAAACAATAAACTGGACATGATAAACAGGAATGACATGTTTTTTTTTTTTTTTATGAAATGTGTTGGAGTAAAAAGTACGCTACCATTCTTTCATGAGTTCACACTTACATATAATCAGACATTGTATAAAAAAATGGCATATTTGGCGTGCTGTCCGAGGAGAGGGCTCTGTGCTTGGAATTTGGCCCGAACCTAGTATAGATACTTAAAAATGTAAGCTACTTAAGTAGGCCTATAGTAATAAAGTAAAAATACATCATTATTTTCCACCACTGAAGTTGACTAAAAAAAAAAAAAAAAAACCCAGCAAAAATATGACTTTATTGGTTATGAGTCATTTTCGGTCAAATGGACACAGAGATGACAGTGGGTTTGTGCCACTCAGGCTGCTTTTGTGTATAAACAGACTGTCAAGAGGCATTTTTCTTTTGGCTAAGCTGACTAGACTTTTCAATTTCACTTACCCACACATATTTAATAAATAAATAAAAGTTTATGACTTATTGAAATGTCATGTTTTTTTCACAAATGGAAAGTGCAAAAGTAAAGAGTATCTTATTATAATTTCATTTTTGCACAAACTGAAAATGATTATGCAATTTATGCAGATAGATTCACTTCTCAGTTGGCTGAATTTCTATCTGTGGACATTGCATATCTGAAACAGTGGTTTATTTACACTAACAGTCAAATGTTTGGACATGTTTGGACATATTCTCTATGTCTGTATTTCCTACTATACTACTATAATAGTAAACAGTAATCCACACAAATAATGAATCTATAATTTGTGTTATAGCTGTTTTGGTAATATATATATATATATATATATATATATATATATATTTATTTATTTTTTTTTTTTTTAAAGATGCCTGTTTAAGTTTGAATATGAGCCTTACTGATTTTGACTAATCAGTAATGCTTTTTGTCACATCAAAAGGGTGTCATTTATATTTCAGTTCCTCATAGACAGATGCATCAGACTTGGAACTTCATTTGACAGAAACAAAAACCGTCACCAAATATTTCTGATTTCAGACAGGCATATGTTGTGTTGAACTGTGCATGACTGGTTGTGAGGAAGATGATACTGACAGAGGTGATGATTGTAAGTAAGATCATAATGACAATGGTGATGGTCAATTAAGAGATCATAGACACTTGTCTTGAGAGGTAAACAGCATTAAAGTTGTGCATTTCAGTGCACTTAGCAATAAGGCTTAAAATCAGAATCCCAAATTTTATACACCAGAAATAGATGAGTAACCTTGAAAAATGTGGAACTGCCCAATCAAAGAATGTCCTATAGTTTTCATTTATTTAATTGAATTTCACCTTTCAAAGGAAAAACGAGGAGTGACCTCATTAGCAGTAAAATTACACAAGGGCAGCTGTCAACTCAGAGTGAGACCACTGTGCTACAAAAAAATGAAACAAATAGAGAGAAAGTTTCTGATGTTAATGATGAATAATGATAGGGGGCTTCAGCTAATGACAAACCTACATTCACATGAGAAGTTAATAAACTCTTAATGTCTTATTGCCATTGCTGATGCTCTCAAAATGGTTGAAAGGAGGAAAAAAATCCCACAAGCATTATTTTCAAACATCTGAACCAATTTTCTTTCATCTGAAAATGTTCACTTTAAATGTGTTTGAGTTAATTTGCTCTGTTGATGTTTCCTTGAGAAATACCAATAACAGGTGCTCTTGTAAAGCATGGGTGCAAACATCTCATCACTGGTGCGTGCGCAGAATGCAACAACAAACATGAACCAACATGCTCCTCTATGGTTGCCATTATTTGCCCATGTGCACACCATCTGTCCTGCACCTTTCGGAAAACCCTTCCACTGTATGACTCGGGTGACATTGATTAAATTTCACAGGGCGGCGGGCGACCCGCCACATTCCTTGAACTGAACACTGAAGCCTGAACACTCCAGCTGAGAACAGAAACAATGACTGGATGTGTTAGTTGGGCCTATTGCTGATGGTTTTTGGGAAAATGGGCTAGTTTGTCCCAAGAAATTAAAGTGTGAGAGTGACTAATTGTTAGGCAGACTATCAGTTGCATCATGGGCATATTAGTTGGATTGAGAAGCATATGGAGAAAGTTGCATACAGCACAACTGGGGACAAAACACAATTATTCTTCAGCCAGGAAATCACTTTTTGTGGAACAAAGCTGCCATTAGAGCAAAGGGTTTTCAAAACCCCCTAGACTATGGGCCTGATTTCCCTCTGCCGCTGTTAAATGCATGACAAAAATTGGAGCGAACTGATTAGATCAATCTAATAGTGAAGGCTAAATGAATTTTCACAGGGCCACTTTAGGGAGGTGATGGAAATGACTCAGCTCCAAAGTCAGGTGGGAAAGAAATTGGAGGCGTGTCTTTGCACTGAGATCAAATTAAAAGTATTTTTTTGCAGTCTTCGCTCTCCTTCTTTCTTCTTCTCCTTGATGCAATGCCCTTTAAATTCTCATTTCACTGCATACAAGAATGAAAGATGCATAATGCTTTTCTGATGTAGTTCATCCAAAATCGATTTAACTCTGTATGGTTGTGTGTATTTGAAAAGGTGATTTCTCATTATTGATAAGATGGCTATCTTTCATGGAATTATAATAAAGGAACATTAAGTACGAAGTACTACCATCTAATGAATGCATCAAAGGCATGATAAAAATTCATATTATTGATAAATTAACAGAATGCATTAAAAAAACACAATGTGATTTACAAAGTAATATTATCCTTGAGTGGTCAGGTAACAAGGTATTGGCTTTATTGCTACCATTTACACATCCTTTGTCATCACTGTGTCCCTCATCAAGACACAAATCCCCCGTCAGAGGATTGTTTCATTATGACTACTCATGTGTTGTGGTCTATCTTTTTCAGTCTCAGAGAAACATATAAAGTATGCACGCATTAACGTATTAAAGAGTTAGTTCACACAAAAATGAAAATGTATTCATCATTTACTCACCCTCATGTCATTCCAAACCCGTAAGACTTTCGTTAATCTTTGGAACTCAAATGAAGATATTTTTGATGAAATCTGAGAGCTTTCTGTCCCTCCATAAACAGCTACACAACTGAAACTTTGATGCTTCAAAAAGTTCATAAAGAGATCGTAAAGCTAATCCATATGAATTGAATGGTTTAGTCCAGATTTTCTGAAGAGACTTGATCGCTTTATATGATGAACAGATTTAATTTACACTTTTATTCACATATAAACATTGATCAACAAACATAAACAGAAGCTCAACCGAATATGATTGACACACAAGAACAAACCGGAAGCTCAAACGTGCTGTGTAACACACAAAAATGAACCTCATTGGTTCTTGCGTGCATCAAGCAAACATGCTTGAGCTACCATTTACCACAACTGATGTGTGAGTTGATGAATGTTTATATGTGAATATGAGCCTAAATTCAACCTGTTCACCTTATAAAGTGATTGTTTCTCTTCAGAAAATTTGCACTAAAGCACTCAATTCATATGGGTTAGTTTCACAGTCTCTTTATGAACTTTTTTGAAGCGTCAAAGTTTCAGTTGCATAGCTGTCAATGGAGGGACAGAAAGCTCTCAGATTTAATCAAAAAGATCTTCATCTGTGTTCCAAAGATAAACGAAAGTCTTACAGATTTGGAACGACATAAGGGTGAGTAATTAATGACAGTATTTTTTCATTTTTGGGTGAGCTATCCCTTTAAATCAATTTTAAAATGATATGTTGAAAAATAATGAATACAATGAATGCATGAGATAAGCTCTGAAATTTGAGTCATCTTCTCCTCTTTCCATGAATTCCTTCCTGGTTCTATATATGTGTTTATGTATTTATGAATTTGCATGTCTGTGTATGTGTGTGTGGGGGTATTTATTTATATAAGAGTGCCAAAAAAGCATCCTTGCTATGTTTTATGCTAAATCACTCCTGTTCATTGTTATTGTGTACAAATTGCAAATTGTTTTTCTTTTCATTTACTTATTCATGGGTGAAGTTAATTATTTTTTTCTAGTTTTGATTAAAGATTAAGAGGGCACATGAATTAAAAAAAATAATAAATACAAATAATGATGTGCACAATATTCCGTAAAAAAACAAAAACAAGGATAATCATAAACTTCCAGCGCATCTACCAGTTGTTCTGACAGAGACCTGTATCTCTCTCTCTCTCTCTCTCTGTGAATCTATTAGCCTGTTGATGGCTGTTCATCAGGGTGCTTCCTAGCCTTGAAGAACAGATTAGGTTGATAAAAGGATGTAAAAGGATTAGGACTTCAGACAGCCAAAGAGTGAAGACAGAGGGAAAAATGGGATTACTACTCTTCTCACTGTGGTCTCTGTACATACTGGGTGGTTTACTTCTATGAGAAAAAAAGATATTCACATGAGAAAAAAGGGAATTATAAATGATCTAAGATAAAATGTTTTGATCTGTTATATTTTATTGTATTATATATTTTAGATTAATTTCACATAGATCATTTTAAAAATGCATGAACATAATCAGCAGAAAGGATATGTAACAACCAGAGGGGATCTTAAATAATGAAGCTTTTGTTCACACACCTTCCACTGAACAATGTCGAAATGGATTGAGGAGATGTTTTTTAAGAATTGTTCCTTGTCAATGAAACATCGTGATGTGTTCCACGGAATAGAAACAAATACTTTCATACTTGAAATTGTCTAGTATTATTGATAGTGAAATAAGCTGTATAAGTCCCTTCATTATTAAAAAAAATCGCTGTGAGAAATCTCATAGAGATATGTATCTAAGTGCTCAGTTTGTAATAGAGGCAAGAATTCACCGTCCATTTGGCGACAGCCATTGTCTTTGTTGATCTGGGGGTGAGGTAAGGCCATTTTCCTCATTTCCTTTTATTGAGCAGTCCTGGGGGCAGGATATGATTTAAAGTAGACAGCAATTTCACTTGAAATGACTGGCACAAGACCTCCTGAACCTTTGCAACAGAACATGGCCATTGGGGACGTTTTCCCGTTTGCATTTTGCATATTTGTTGAAAGTCGCCTGTGGCTCTGGTGCACTCCAATTCAATATTTCATATTAGACTTGTCTATAGCTGTAAAATATAACTTATGATGTATATTCTTTATTGCTTACTGCACATGTTGGTGAAAACATTATGTGTGCCAGGTAGGTTTGTTATTATGTGCAACACTTCTCTGGCTTTTATTATCAGCCAGACAGATCAACTAAAGTGAGAATTAAGCTCTTGTGCCTGATGCAAGACTTGGGAAAGAAAAGGCTTTTTTAATGACTGGAAATTTCTGCCATCATAAAATCAATGACTGCTATGAGGTCCTTGGAGGGCTTTTCCTTGCAGGACTGACAGACCAATTATGGACTTGTGCAATACTACGATAGCTACAGTCACACTAAAGCTGACCCGATGCCTGTCACAGCACAGAGACTAGATAAGATCCCATCAAAGGCTGTGTTGTACCTCATGCTCTTTGTGCCTGTGCAGCTGTGCACACTGCGCCCTAATGAAGAGAAATAACCCACTGAAATATCACTTACCCAGAGCAGCCTGAGACAGCGAGCTTAAATTAAAGAAGTTCTATCATTAGTCCACTGTGCATGCAGTGTACACTCAATCCCTCATGCACAGGGTCTGAAGAAACAACCATAGCTTAGCATGCTCTATTAGCGTATTAGTGAAAGATGAGCTTTGATCGGCTGTCAGAGGACCAGCTCTCTGGGTGATTTTTTCCAATTAAATAGAGCAGCAAGTGGCACAGGCCAGCTTGTGTGGAGGAAGAAGGGTAGGCAGGAGAAGTGGTGTTTGAGAAGTTGGCAACACTTTAGAATACTGTTCTGGCGTTAATAAGTAACTACACAGGAACAAATGAGTAACAGAATATTAACACTCTATTAACTAACAAGAAACTCTGATTTTTTTCATACCTCCCAGAGAACTACAAAGAACTACTATATACAGGTTCATAATTAATGTGAATAATAAATAACGTAAAATTAATTCCAAAGTGACGATCGTGGTAACCCACTAGTAATGACTGAAGTATTACCACATTCTAATTATTTGGATCAGTATTCTGAAGCGAAAAACATGACAACTCTCTAGTAATGACTGAAAAGTATTGGATAATATGACTCAAGTGTGACTGAATCTTTCAGAAGGAACTACTAATTATTTGGATCAGTATTCTAAAGTGAACAGCATGATAACTCTCTAGTAATTACTGAAGTCATTATAACCTTGTGAGGTTTTTGTAAGGTTTTGGATAGTAATTCCTTCCAATGGATTTGGTAACAGTTGAGTCATTACTAGTGGGCTACCATGATCTTCACTGTAGAATACTGATCCAAATAATTAGTATTTCCTTTAGAAGGATGTAGTAACACTTGCGTCATTACTATCCAAAAATGTACAAAACCTTCCAAAGCTTACAATGACTTCAGTCGATATTAGGGAGTTATCATACTTTTTACTTTAGAATACTGATCCAAAAAATGTGTAATTCCTTCTGATGGATTTGGTAATACTTCAGTCATTACTAGTGGGTTACCATGATCTTTACTTTAGAAATAATTATACATTATGCATTATTCAAATAAATTATGAATCTGTATGTAGTAGTTCTTATTAGTTACTGATTAGCTAATAGCGAACTACCACATTCAGCTGAGCACTATTACTTACTAACTCAATAATCAGAGTTTCTTGTTAGTTAATAGTAGTATGTTAATGGTGCATTACTCATTTATTCCTGTGTACACTGTAGTTATTCATTAATGATGGAACAGTATTCTAAAGTGTTTCCGAGAAGTGTACAATGTCCAGATGGGAGAGACAATCCCTGTGACTCCCTACTAAATCCCTACTAAATGGCACATTTATGCAGGTTATTGTGCCTGCATCTGAGAAGACTGAGATTAAATAAACACTGTTAAGCTGTGCCTTTGCTTATACTAACACATTCTGTTTTATCATGCATGAATATTTGATCTACCCAATAAATGACATTTGTGTATTGCTACTGGGAGACACTATAAAAGATGCTTGAGTAATTGGTGAGGAAAAATTCTATTCTGACAGGCGCACTTTTATTCAGAGGTATTCAGTATTATATTTCCTTTACAGGAGATGTATGGCATAATGGGACATGCACACATATTTCTATCATGATGGGGAATTTCTATTGGCTTTCTATTGTTTTTACATTGAGCTAATGATATTTTCTATTCCCAAAACTTAATCCTCACACAAACGTTTCTGTATTTTTTACTGTTCATGAAAACATTGTTTAGCATGTTTGTTCATACAGCAGCAAATGCAGTCTGCTGTACTATGCAGGCCAATTTGTTGCAATGACAAAATTAATTGTATTCAGATGGAAGCAAAACTAAATAAAAAGACCATTTTTAGGTGCTAACTCTATTCAGTTCAACCCTTAAAGGCATGGGTGTTTTGCCAATCGTTATTATATATTTGGGTCTTTAGCAACCTGGATCTATATCTAACACGGATGGATCTCTAACTGCCACAATAGTATAAAACTCTTCTGATATTTTAAGAACAACTACAAACGAAAAAAATAAAACATATTTTGTTACCTTTTGAAACTTGGAAGAGTTCAATTTGAGCAGGTTTTTTTTGCCATCATCACAGTCATTGTCAGAGCTCATTTCCCAGTACATTCAGCAACTGGCTCAATCATATTCTCAAAACTATCATTTTCAATGTCTTCAAAATCAATATTTTGAGAGCTGACAGCTTCTTCACCAGATCCACCATCAAGTAACAGTGACACTAATATTTGATTGCATACAGTACTTGCTCTGCAGTAAATCGCTGAGCCATTTCATGTTTTGCTGATGATTGTTTAGGTTTTATGCCTGTGGTAATTATGAGTGAAACATCACATCATCATTGTGTATCAGACATTGCCACCTTGAAGAAAAAAGGTGAATTGCACTTATCGACTCATCAGAGATTCAATTATTGTTGCGCAGAAAAAAAATACTTACACTTTCATACCTCGGGTCGCTAGCAACCCTATACACATTTAAATATAGCTGCAAGCAGCAATTATCGTGGCCAAGCACAACAGAGGCAAAATGAGCAAAACAAACATGGCATGGAGCATCAAGACCAACTGTAAAATTACCAGTTTTAGACATTTTTATATAATATCAGGTAAAATGGTTGAAAAAAACAAAAAACAAAAACAAAAACAAAAAACCCAAATACAAATAAATTTTTATTTGATTGAATTGCTTGTCATATTTGACCAAAATGTGTTGCTGTCACCAAATTGATGTGTTATTGTCAGTGTGGCATAACAACGACACACAGAGAGTTTGGTGTCAATATGCAAAACCATTGCAGAGTTACAGCTTTGGATCTTTTTTTTGTCATTTTGCAATTAAAATGATGGCCATGTTTTTCAAGGTACACCAGTGTCATAATGGACTATGATAGCAACTGAGACAAAGACACTGCATCAATTTTGAAGTCAATCAGATCAACAATACTGTAGTTAGACCCAAGTTTTGTTAACATAAAGTCCCACCACTTTGTATGTGTGTGTGTGTGTCCTCAAGAGTGTCTTCCATATTCAACTTACGAAAAAAGCATAACTGATGGCGTAAGTTAAATACGGAAGGCATAGGACGTAGCGTAAGCTTTTGAACTGCAAGAGGCGTTACACTTTCTTCGTAAGTTGAATACGGAAGGCGGTTTGGCAGAAGCTAGATATTTTACTTTATAACTTGTTAAATATGGATATTTTTCTTTCACAAATGCATCACTTCACTTCAGAAGGCCTTTATTTACCCCCCGGAGCCATGTGGAGTATGTTTATGATGGATGGATGTACTTTCTTGAGCTTTATACTCATTGGTCCTGTTCACTGCCATTATAAATTAGATGCATCAGGATATTTATTAATATTTCTCCGATTGTGTTCATCAGAAAGATGAAAGTCATATACACCTAGGATGGCTCGAGGGTGAGTATAAATCTTGGGGTAATTTTCATTTTAAAATGAACTAATCCTTTAATGGTCTATATAACAACATATAATGTGATTTTTTTAGGTATTGTAATCAGGTGCAAAAGAGAATACACATTAAAAATTCTTTGAGCCAATGGGATTAATTGGGTTCCTAGGCTCTGTCCCAAATGGAACCCTAAACACTTGCGGTCTTCCTACGAGTCTGCACTTCAATGACTTAACGCTGCTTTGACTGTTGTGAAGAAGTCTGCTGCGGAGCTGGCTTCAGTGTGGGCGCGGCAAAAGTGCGCATTGAGGGTGCATATCGACTACAAAGGGGGCGCTGGCGAGCACCCTTCTGACACCTAAAATGACAAATGGGACACATTATGGTCTCATGGACTTAATGGACATACACACGCACGCACAAGACCATTTGAGACTGGGCCCTAATTGTAACAGTTATGTTCAGTTAGTTTTATTTTCATGGACTTTTAGTTTGTATTCCTCAGTTACCTGTTTCCTGTGTTTCCTTTGTTTTAGATTCCCACCATTATCTGTTGTCATGAAGAAGCTAAAGAGCACAGCTGTCTTCATTTAGCATATTATCATTACCTCTATGTTTTATCTCTAAGTCCTTCAGTTTGTTTCAGTCCTGGTCCAGTATTGTTTGTGTTATGTTTAATACACCCTGTCTCATTCTGTTTGGAAGCTACCTGACTCTTATTTAATAAATATCTACTTTATTTTGTAAATCTAACCATCTTTATCTTCATTGGACATGAAGCATGACAATAGTGGAGACCTTATTTCGAGGGAGGACCCAATTTGTCCATCAAGTCCATTCGATTTGAGCTTGGAATCACACAATGCACATTTTCATTCTTAAAATTAAAATGTAAAAATTCTTAAAAGAGTCATATTAACACAAATTTATCATAGCATTGTAATTTCACATATGTTAATTTAATTAAAAATCCCTCTAATTAAATTTTTTTTATTAGAAATTATTTTTGTTTTTTGTTTAAAGTTGTTATCCATGCCAGGTCTGAAAAAGGTTTATGCCTTTGCAAAAACCTATTCATTATGTAAGAGATTTTCGGTGGGTCATTTGGTTGCCACAATGTAGCAATACCAGACCCACAGACACACAAATCCTGCATGACAGTTCATCATTTAAAGACTAAGCCCTAATTCTGTTTTATGGAGACAGAAAACATGTATACTGTCTCTAAATGAAATTAAAAGGGACGTTTTTAAGCGCCTGCGGCCTGCCTGGGATTTTAATAAGCATATGAAAATGGAAACAAATTAATACCCTCTTAATATAATATCTCATTAAATGCTTAGGTGGGTGGTGTACAGCTCCCCTGACAATTTGAGACTAGAGACAGTTGCTGAGAAACCAGGCGGGGTGGAGGAAAGAAGCGAGCAAGAGAGGATGGATGGATTGGTACTAAATTCTAAAGCATCAAATCAGCATTAACCTGCCACAGGAAGATCAAATTGCCCTTTCAATGGCTTGTGCAATATATTCTCTTTTAAAACTCTAAAATAAGACGAAATTCCTTTGACAGCTTGACAACTACTCATAAAGTCATATTGCCTGCATGAGGCTTTTATGATGTTATTATATAATGATTAGGTTCAGCACAAGACACTTCTGGGCAAAAGGGAAAAATATGCTTTAAAAAAAGTTTTCTCGAGAGTAATATACTGATCGTTGATGGCATGATGTTTTACTCTTCAGTAGCACATTATGTCAAATACTGAACTGAGCTCAGTTAGTATGCAGATCAACCAGTTTAAGTCGTAAACACATGGCTCACATGCTCACGGACTGATCAACAGTCTCCACTCCAGCTGTTCTCAAACATCTGCTCACAAATTGACAGTACCATAAGTAGAATGATAACTAATTCAATCATGAGTCCAAGTCAGGAAGCTGTTCGCTTTCAGTCCGTGTTTTACAAAGCGCAGCTGGTGGTGTTCTGAGACTGTTGACTGATCCGTTCCTTGAAAGTGAAGGAGGTGGAAACAGATGTGCAGCTGTCATATCTCATGAGATGGAAGATTTGTTATGAGTATCAATCTTGTGCAAACAAAGTGCTGAAATGGGCAGAGCTAAAAAGAGAAGCTGTCAATACGGCCTGGATGAAAAGATCCCTGTTGTTAGATGTGTATGTCCTTCGCTGGCGGAAAGGAGGACCTTTGATAGGGAAGCTTTGAAAAGTTATTGTGGGAATGGAATTCATTTTATTCTGGTGTTTTGGACGAGAATATGCCATACTAGCACAAACACTTTTTCTAACTGCTGTGTCCTGCAGTTCCCCTGAAGCTGGTGCCATGACTGCTGACACTGATAATGGTGGTCAACATAATCACCTAATGATGATACCCATGTGACAGATTTTTGCTGCGTTTGTGAAACCACTGGATTGCTGAAGCTATTGTATAGAAACTTTGGACAGCTGGCATCAAGCACTTCTAGATTTTTAATGCTACCTCACCTTATGCTAGCATTTGTGCTTCTGACAGAGATGTACAAAACAGTACATCTCTGTCAGAACAGTAATGGAGCAGTCTGTGCTGAATAATAGTAAGCAGAGGAATCACAGTGGGAGAGTGAGGACTACTCTTTTTTAGCAAGCCAGTTCCCCCTGGGGTCAAATTATTAAAACCAACTCTGAACAGCTTTATTTTCTCTTGCATGGGTGAAAATGTTTTTGCCTCCATGAAAATGACAAATCTCTCAAGCTACGGGTTTCCATTAACAGAAGCTTTATGCAGCTTGGTCTGTTTCAGGCTGAAACACAAAAACACTAAAATCACAATATGATATAATAAAGAAACTAGGACAAATAAAATCCTTACTGAACAGATTTAAGTAAAACAGACAAATGAAGTTATCATTTACACTCAACAATTTATGTTTAGTATTCAAAGCACCAAAACGACTTTTAATTGTTGATATTTAGACACAATATAGCATACTGTACTATAATATGGACATTTAATGATGAAAATATGTCAATTTTTGGACTGTGGCAAATTGCTTTAGAGTTATTAGCTTACAAAGATTTTCATCCCACAAGTTTCAGGTCCCACTCACCAACTCCAAATAACTCAACTTTTGTCTTGGGTTTCAAACCTTTTTTTTTTTTTTTTTGTTCCTTTAAAATTTCTGTTTTTTTCCCCCTTCAAAATCTCAACCACTTCTGGTGGAGGTCTGTCACACTTACTGATTAAAAATGGAAGAGGGGTGATACCAAACCATTTCTGACATTTCTATATGACTTCCAGTCACATGATGCTCACCAAAATAAAAAATAGGAGCACCACAAGACTGAATTAGTATTACCCATATGATAATATAATAATATTATTTTGGTGATGTTCTCTATACCAGCACAAGTGGACCTTCAGTCAATTGACTGGCACAAATGATAAAACCAATTTATAACATTATTCTCCATGCCTAAAACCTAAGCCACAATCTACTAGTAGTCACAAAACACAATCATACAAGGATTATGTGGCAGTTTTCTCTAGTACTTCCATCTTCATATTTTACATTAGTTTTATTTTTTATTTATTCATAAGTCTACAAAGTAGAATATGTGCAAAAACTGCCAGAAAAGAAAACAAACAGCCAGAGTTACTAAAATCTTTCCAGCAGTTGTTGTAACTTGAGAAAGCAGTATGCTGATGTAATAATTTCCCTGTAATTTGACATCAATCATTTATGTGTAAACATTTTGCAGGTTCACTGACTCTTTGTTCTACTAGATTTCCATTTGCACTGTTATTCAGCCTTTACAAGGGCTGGGCTGTAAATCATTAATGTGCTTTAGGTTCTGAATCAGTTTTTTTGGTTGCGATGAAGTTATTTGCTGCATTAAAACTCAAAATAAAGCCAAAAAGAACTATAATAAAGTGAAGCTTCAAGCATAATTCTGAAGCGATATGGACTGAATGATTTGTCAAGGTTTGCTACATTGATAAACACATTGAGGTTTTGAAACACAGGTTTAGAATGATATGAGCTCACACATACAGTTTATGCCTCCATCTGTCTTGACAGGACAGAATTAATGGAATTTATAAAGCAAACACAATACATAAAGTTAAAGCGATAAATGCTGCAGATTGTATCTTCACCTAAAAACCAGTTTAGTCTCCATAGATCCACCTGTTTTGTGTCTAAAAAGTCAGCAATAGCATATGCAGTGTGGATTTTCAAACAATGTTTAGTGCTGCTTTGAACAGAAGCAAACAAGCAAGCAAAAAAAAAGAAAAAAAAGAAAAAACTTCTGAACAACAGTCCTTGCCTGAATCTAAATTGATTTACCCCTCAAATATGCTTTTTTTTTTTTTTTTTTGGCAGGCATTACTTTGAAGTTTTGTTGTGCCTGAGCGTACAGCTGGCAAGTGGGTTCATTAATGAGTTTACATTTGTCTGCATGCCTTGTCAGAGAATATATCTGTGTGTAGGTGAGCTTCTCCCAGATTGGGTCGCTTAGACAATAACAATATCAGAGCTGACACAGGCTGTTGGCAGGGGTAATTGTTTTGAGTCTTACCCAGAATCTCTCACAGGATTTAAGCATAACTGGATTAGACCAAGGCTCTGCAGTCGACACATCCACTCTCTCACTTTTTAACGTTTAAACAAGCTATCAAACATCATTCTATCTCCTCTACTGCATGCAAGCTCTCTGTAAGTCATTTCAGGCCCAAAGTCTCCATGGATATGGATACTGTATTCTTGTCCCCATCACCCCAGCTAACAGGGAACTGCTTTTTTCTCAGAACTGTTGCTTAAGGTTCAAAGTTATGAACAATCATTCTTCCTGTGAAATTAATAGAATGTTCATTTAAATTTATCTGGTCTTTAATAGGCTAATGTTTGAAAAAATATTACCACAAAAATATTATTTAGATATACATTGTTCTAGTTTTTTTTTTTTTTTTCCTGAATAGTTTTAGTTGGACGCTTTTCAAATGGTACTACTTGTTTCAGAACATTCAGAGAACATTCAGATAACGTTTCCATTATTGTTTGCAAAATTACAAAATGGAATGTGCCGTTGAAAACAAAACAACAACAACAACAACAACAACAAAAAACACGTTTTTAAAACTTTTTTTTTTTTATGGATGGTTTACAGGTGCAATGTGTGGCTAAAAGGTGAAGTTGCGAACTGCAACTAACGGCGCACACCGCTCGCACCCCTCCTTTTCGACGGTGCTACGGTGGCCGTCTGGCTGACACGACAAATATGTCATCATCTGAGACAGCAGAGAGTACATTAGTCAGTGAAGCAATTAGGTTTGTTCTTATTTCTAACAAAGAACGATTTATGCTTCTAATAAACCAGACGACGACGACTACTACAACAACTACTATGTGCATATTCAATGTAGTGACGATGCAAGCTGCTTCTAAAAACACCAACGAATACAGTGATGAAACGCAATCTGTAGAGCAGTTTGTCCATTTAGGGTTACTGTAGAAACATGCAGGCGCATAATGGCGACATGTAAGGTCTTTATACACCACTGAAAACATAGTTATGTATATTATATTACATTTCTGTCAATAGATCCTCCCAAATTACACACACTGCACCTTTAAACATTCAGGGCAAATTTACAAATAATGTTGAATAATGAGAACATTAGCAAAAAGCTCTTAGAATATAGGCTAATTTTGTTAGCTGAACAGAGATAGATCTAACAAACAACTCTGAACTAAAGCCCTGAATTTATTTTTCTGTTGGCCAAAATGTTCCTTGGTTTAGCTCCTTCTCTTTTCTCAAGGAAAGATGATACGAGCATCACCAGACATCTCACATTCATCCACAGCTTAAAATTCAAAGAACACAGGCTGTGCCGACCACAGTGGAAATGCTTTAGAAAAGATCAATGTTCTTGCTAAAGTGCTGGACTATAAATAAGCTTTAGAGGGACTGTTTTTCCTCTGTGCATTCCAAGCAGCAGTCAGAGAGTGATACCCGTGTCAGGGAGAGGAACCAAAACACTCTTTATTTGAACACCTTTTCCAGCTGTGCTAGAAATTTATCCTCGTTGATTACATACACCCAGGAATAATGAGTCAGGTCAGAAAGCCCGTTGCTTTCCTTTGCTGATAACCGCTTAATGTGGACTTGTGAAGCATATGGCTTTTAATCAAGACTCTCCAGCATGATAAATGGAGAGTTTGCATATGGCCGCACATTTTTAAAGCACTGAAAAAATTAGCCCGAGGGCGTAGAGTCCTGTTAATGTGCCTGCTTGCATTCAAAACAGTCTGTGGCAACAAAGATATTAAAGCTTGAGTGTATCGCTTTGTCTTATAAGACATTGTCCTTTCCAGCCATTGTCTAACTGGCAAGGTCAGACCAATGCTAGACAGAAGGAAATCTAATACTTATTGGACAGGGACTGATGAGCAAAATTAATGAAAATGAAGATGGTGATCATTATTAAATTTGTGTAGTATTTAGTCTGTTGGGACATGGTCTTAGAACAGTCTATTATTACTCTTAGTACACATTTCCAAGTGTTTATCCTCCAATAAAACAGTCTGGCTTTTGACATGCACATTTTTAATGTAGTGTTTTCTATTACTGCTTCAGTTTAAACTTCAGGAAGAAATGAAATGGCAAATCTAAATTAAATGTAAAACAGAACAACAAATATTTATAATAACAATATCTAATGCTTTCCATAAGTTGAAGGATACAAAACCCCACTCATGCATCAAGCTCTGTACTCTTGCCTGAGAAGCCAGTTGTAATCTCTTCTGCCTGATGCCAGCGATGTGTGTAACAGCGAGTGGAAATTAGTTTCCCAGAATTCCTGTTGACAGAGAGTCATGTCATTTTGTACCCTGCAGCATGTAACACATCTATCTAAGAGATCTTAGACTAAAAATGCTTCAAAATCATAGTTACTACTTTTTGCCTTTGCAGGGCAGACACACACACATCATATTAGCTTTTTAAAATGTTGTTTTACTTTAAAGTTCAAAGGAGTCTATCCAAGTTAAATTTACATCATGATTTGAGATTTGCACTTCTAACAGTGTAATTTCTCACAAAGAAACACACATGCTAATGTAAATACCCTGATCTCGCCACACTTCTGTGACTAGTTTCAGCCTGACTGATTGAAGATGAGCAAGATGTGCCCAGCTGCGTCGCTTTGACAGTGTTGCTTTAGTTGTGTTTTAATATCTTTTTCTAGTCAGTAAATTCATTCAGTAACACACTTGTTCTTGGTATTATCTGACGGCAAACTGCAATGCATCATCCCACATTACAGCTGTGATGTAGCTACCAGCAGTGCAAACAATTTTGAGACTGAATTCAGGTGTGCTCTGTGAATGAACTCTATCCTGGTCTCGTTACGCTGTAGATTTATACCTGGGATCCAACCTATATTCGCATAGTTTTAGCTACTCCTTTTTCATGAAACATTCGTATGCCACCAATCCCATTGTAAGAATGATATTAAATATCACGCACCTAAATATTCATGGTTTAGAAGCCTCGCACCTAGAATTTATGACATGGAGAAACGTAACCCGGCCAAGAAGAGGAAGTAATCTCATGAAAGAGAAATTGGTCTTACTCCAAGAACACCCCTTAACCTCATAATTGCAAATAATTAAATTAATGTATATGAATATTAAATACTGGTAAATAAAACAAAACATTTACAAACATTATAAACAGCCTAGGCTATTTTCCCCTCACTCCACAACAAATCCTTTAAATTTGGGCCTAACGGTTTTCAGGACAGAACAAGAATGAAAAATAAGTAGCTTTAAATTAAATAAATCAAAACACAAATTAGGCAATAGAGGCATTCACAGCATACAAATAGCAAGCCAAAATTAGTTTATTTAAAACGAAACTGAAACGGCATTGGGCTCACGTCTCATTCGGCAAGAATCCAAATATGTTTCCATATTTGCCATGTAACATTCGGTTGCTAAACTATTATTTATTATGTAAACAAGGCTATACAAATACAATGCGAGTGTCACAAAAACGAGTGTAGCTTATACTACTTGTCATTGTCACACAGTTTTTTTTTTGTTAATCTGTTAATTAAGTGAAATTAGTTTTGTGTAGTCCTATTTATTTTTATAGCCTATAAATTATATTCTGTTTTTCTCCGCTCACACAAGCGCAGCAGGTGCATGATGTGATGATGTGTGAATTCTCATGTTCTGTTGTTATGCTGCTATTTGTGCATATAAAGCTAAACCCCTGGAAAAAAATTTGGTATTTTTAATGGGTCACAGACACCAATCTATTCTAATTTAATTTAATTTTAATTTGACATTCTAATCTAGTCTTTTAACAGTTAATAATCTATTAATGAGCTTCGGTTGTCAGTCATTAAAAAAAACTATCTAAATGAACAAAATGCTCTCATTACAATTCTCCACCAGGTTTACTATGCTGCACGCAAGTTCACGCTAACTCCAAAAATTGCGTACATGAGCTGAGACCTGACGTGAGATTTGATCATAGCAGCCGCTCACGTCCATACTGATAAATGCCAAGTTTTGCATTGAAACGGTCATATGCCGAGTTTTCCGTTGTACATTTGTTTCATAAATGAGGCCCATTGGGTGGAAGTTCTATTCAAGCCCCTGCACCCAGCATCTACTTTGAATGTTAGTGCCCTTCCACCCAGCTTGTGAGCATACAGCTGACCGATCTGTGTGCCTTTCCCTTTTCTGCTCGTAGGCAGCCTCCATTCTTTCTTCCCATGGCACAGTCAGCTCTACCAAGATGGCCAGCCTAGCAGAAGTGCACCAGAGCACAGTGTCTGGCTGAAGCAAGGTTGTGATGATCTCTTGAGGGAAGTTCAAGTGGCGTTCAAGATCGACATTCAAGTTCCACTCAGCTCCGGATAAGAGGATGGACCATGGCCCTATGCTGCTACTGTGGGCCCCACCACCTTGCCTGACAAACTGGATCAGCTACTCTGGTGCTGCAAGACTAGCCCTATTTGCCTCCAGCTTGCATACTTCCATGATTTTGGCAGGCTTGTGCAGGACCCGGTCATGGCACCGTCTATAGCAGCCCTGTGTTGCTGCTGCTTTACAGGAAGATAGTATGCGCCGCAGGCTTGGATTCTTGTGGTTACAAAGTTGAAAGGACTCCTCTGAACCATACCACGGGTGTAGGTTCCCAGGACTAGGAAAGGTGTCGTACGTGGCCCGGATGGTGAAGCTCAACCTTGCCTGGGGTATTCTCCACATCCGCTCATGTTATAGTCTAGTCTACGACTGCCTCCCAGGTTGTCCAGTTGCCTGACATTGCTGACTCATTGCTTTGATCTTATACTGTAGGTCTTCTGCTCCACCTTAATAACCTCTGAGATCACCAGGTTTCTCTTTTCCTTTTTTTGTGGCTTTGGACCACAACTTGGGAGCCATTCCCCATCCAAGGCCAGCCCTGCATGTCTGCAGCCACCCAACGATCTCCTGATGTTTCAGCCGGTTGATGGCCTGATCTACTACCTTTGCTGCATTCCATTTTTGTCCAGAACAGCCCTTACGGAACAAAAATATATGTGAATATACTGCAAAATATAATGCAAAATACTTTTGCAAAATACTTAATGCAAAATATAATACAAAAAAGACTTTGCTGGTGAAGGAGACCCAGGCGAAGTCTTGGCGTCGATCATCGCAGGTGGAGCCAGAGAATCCGGGGCCAGGGGTGACGCTGGTGAGATTGAGGACAGAGGCGACCCAGAAAGGAGAAAGGAGCCCACTGCAGCCATAGGGGAGAAGGGACAGAGCGCAGCGGATGGCCTGGATTTGTGGCATAGGCAGAGTGACGATAGACCAAAGGAGAGTTGGTGGGACGAGGGATCCTAGTGGAGTCACTTGGACAAGGGTTCCTGGAGGAGCCGAAGTTGGGAGGAGCCAGGGTGAAGCCAACAAGTCAACGCGCCGAGATGGATCGAGGGCATCTGAGGCCAGAGGCGGAGCTGCAGGATCCTCGATTACAGGCGCTGCTGATGATTGCTTGACCTGCGGCTTGATGTCCTGGCAGGGCATCTCCAGGGATGTCGCAGGGCTGCAAACTTCAAGCAGTTGCAGGGCTGGAGGACTGGCTGAGCTCTGGGATGATGAAGGTGACAGCAGACTGGACATGACAATGGGGAGTAGGGTAACTTCCACACACATCAAAGAAATGAGCACATCACAGTCCATTTTGCTCATTTTGCTGTCTTTAAACAGCAGTGAAGGTTCAATAAAAGAGTTAACAATTACAGTGCTGTCTTTAAACAGCGATGAAGGTTCATATACTGGGTTAGGGTGGGAGGCGATCCTTCCTCACTGACATCTAGCAGCCAGTCCTTGGTTCCCGATCCCTCGTCCGCTGATGTCAGGGGCTCACACCCCTGGTCAGACTCGCTTGGGGGCTCTACTTCCGGAGCGATGGTGAACCCTGTCCTTTGTTCCTCAGGCTCTGGCTCACATGTCACAGTGGATGGTCCCTCAATGTCTGTGAGGGGCTCACATGCATTCTCCGCGGTTGAAGGTGGTAACTTTGGCTCTGGCTCTGGATCAGGGACAGAAGTTTTCCAGATACCAGATGATGGCTTCTTTCCAGTCCAGACAAGGGGTGTCTGGGAGGTCAACCGGATGGTGATAGTTCGCCCTGATCCAGAACAATGACTTCAGGGTCACGTCGTCGAAGGCGCTGGTAAGGGCGAGAAGAAAAAAACTCCCAGAAAAAGACACAAAGCTCTCCTGAGCCACGGCCGCAAACTTTGCACCTTAATCCATTTTTAGGTCGGTTGTTCTATAATGCTAAGGATCCACCGAAGACGAAGATGAAATAACGTAAGATTTATTGTGAACTAGAATAACAAGCCAACATGCGAAACAGTGTGCTATTGCACAGATACATCAACCGACAATGAACAGAACAAAGGGAGGAACTTATATACACGGTGATGATTAACTCAAAGGATGAACAGCTGTGATGAATGGTTAGTGTCCATAGTGACTGATGAGTGGCGGCAAATGAACACAGAAGACATGTGCCAAATAAAAACAAACTGAAAGTCCATGAAAACAGAAACTAACAGAAGATAACTGTGACAGTATGGCTATATATTGATACATATAAACTTAGAAATGAAGACAAAAATAGCATTACATGTAATATTCATAAAGGTTTATCCTTTATTGTGTACATAGATTACACATACATGTTTCCATATAAATGTTAATGTATGGACACACATATATACACACATTCACGGAATGAGTTACAGCAGATTTTTAGTTCCCAGCATGCTTTGCTTCTGACTGTTAAAGGAGAGTAAATGTTAAAATGAAGTGTTATTTCATGTGTTTTGCTCAATATTAATGTAGGGGGAGATCTGTTAGTGTTTAATATTCTATTATTTTGGAATTTAAAAGGTTTTCTGGTATGTCTGAGTTTTTGGGGTTACCATTGTGCTGAAGAGCAGAGCCTGTGGTTACGCTGACAATTGGCTGAATACCATTAAGATTGTATAATACTTTATTTTGAAAATAATGGCTGTGTGCTTTTCAGCACATCTCTTTGTTAAGTATTTTAATACAGGGGTGTCCTATACTGCTACTGGAGGGCCACTGTCTTGCAGAGTTTAGCTCCAACACCAATTAAACACACCTGAACCAGCTAATCAAAGTCTTACTGGGCATACTAGAAACTTCCATGCAGGTGTGTTGAGTGAAGCTGGAGCTAAACTCTGCAGGACAGTTAACTATAGCTTGAAATTATGAAACATTTATAATGCAAATAATTATAAAATATAAGAAATATATTACATTATATATGTCTCTCTCTCTCTGTATATATATGTATTTATACTGAATAAGTAAATATATCTGTAATATATTTATACACATGAAGTACCATATTATTCTGTATATTTTCAAATATACCATTAAATGAAATGAAATTAATTATACCATTAACCCAATTTTACCACCTCATTGGAGGCTTTCATTATCCTTCAGAAAATTTAAAAATACAAGGGAATTTGATACTTTATCTCAGCCTTTTAACTGGGTTGTAGATGTAAAGATATTGTAGGTTTGTAAAAATATTGTGAGAGATTCACAAGTTCAAGTTTAAGCCATAAAATGAGTTTGTGTGAGGAACTGGTCCATATTAAAGTGATTATTCATGGATAATCTTTTTCTCAGCTCTGCTCATTCAAATACTAATACAACCATAAACTTTAGGTGTGTCCCCATGTACTTATGCACTTAATCCACTTATGTCATTTTTTTTAGTAGTGTGAGTAGTGTATTCACAGTGAAAACCTCACTTCAAATACTTGGATGATGCACTTGCTTAAAGTGCCCCTGAAATCAAAATGTAAGTTTTTTAGCTTTTAGTATGAACATGTTAGCCTTAATGTTATGAATAAGCTGGTGTGTTCCAAAACAATGACAAAATTCGCATTTAGGAGATATAAGCATTCAAAACTTCAAAACAGTCTCTCACTTCCGCTAAAATGGATCACGGATTTTCATGACATCACATCGCACTTCAGCTTCTCATCAAATCTTCTGTCCAATCAAATGCTCTAGAATCTGAAGTCCTGCCCCCTCCTACACTATCAACAGACACTGAACTTGACTGAAGCTGCGGCTGAAATCGGTCATTTGTTCACACATTTACTAGTTTCTACATGGTGAATGGCACATAGAGTGCACTATATAAAGAATAGGGAACAATTCAGTGTAAATATGCTTTCCATTGACGCAAAGGAAGTCCATTTTCGCGTTAGTATAATGTGAACCGCCGCAGTGCAAGCACAGTGCTCTGGCCCAGGAACACGAGAGCACAGAGTGGATCTTATCCGTGAGTCGGCTCAGACCATGAAAGGTATCGGACCCATTTAAATTCTGTACAGAATGCTATTGGTTATTTTTAAAAAAGGGGTGGGGCTGTTCAATACATCGCCCTGTCTTCCTGTTTCAATTGAAATTACGTCAACAAGACAAGACACTTCAGCGGGCCTTTAAAAGAAAAAAGAAATTGTTGAACGTAGGACACATGCACTCAACTGTCAGAAATATATTTTCATATATATATATATATATATATATGAATTATCAATATATTCAATTATTTAATTAGACATTGAACTTTCATAGTTTTTGAAAAGACATGCCTTGAGACCACAATCTTGGTTGAGACTGTACCAGTGCTATATGTAATCATTGCTATAGCCTGTGGGGGTAGTAAGGACCTATAAAATATTAGTTACAAAACTGCATTACATCTTCATACATCCCTTTAAGAATGAGTCCTCAGAAATGTTTTAGTCTTGAATTGCTGTGGTTTTTGTCGGGCCAGTGGGCTTGTTTTAATTTGTCGAGGGGTCTGACACTGTCACTCCAACTGACAGTGTTCTGAGACCATGTTTGGCATTACGCCTATTCTTACTTCATTGGCGACACCCCTGTGCTGTTGTTTGGTTATCTCTGTGTTGTGCTTTATTAGAACGAGACAGATTGCATCAAGGAATTTATCATCCTCAGTGTAAGTGAGAGTCTGAGGGCAAAAGTCTCTGGTACACAATGCATCACCTCAATGTGCACTGCCTGTCACCCATAAAAAACAAACAAACAAATGAAACCCAGTTATGATTCCAATGTCCTGTCCCAGTCCAGGCACTTTCCTTTGTGTCCGTAGATGGGGGTGATGAATGCCCCTGTGCAGCTGACCAATCGGCAGAAATGGCTTATGAACTGAATACACTGTAATACAGCAAACCTTGCTCTGAAGTCTTTATCTACTGTAATAATTTGTGTTTCTTGTGTGGAAACATACATTTCTGCCTCGGCTAGTCCATTGCCAAGATTATCATCTCACCATCTGCTGATAATCCACACATAAATATTATAGCAAAAATCTAATCCATATTACTGTATTTGATCACTTTTCATTGCATGCAAACAGTTCAGTGAAGCCATTACTCTGTGATACACCAAGAACATCTTAAGATTGCAATTTTATTTATTTTGGCATATTACTTAAATATTGCGTGCATTGTGCCCAGTGCACATTTTATTTCACCTTATAAAAGAAAAGTCACCACAGTTAAGTACTGGAGCTGCAGCATTAACCTCTTCTATCCCTTTTTACCGCAGATGTAATATGAACTTGTGATTTTCTGGATCAAACGTGCTTATATAGCCTACAATATATATGTAAGGAAAATCTTCTTTGTAATGTGCCATACCATTTATTTTTAATCCGCAATGTTTAAAATCCCAGGGATATCAGCATTTGGCTGTTCCCATTAGGCACAAGCATAACTGAAGCACACAAAGTTGTCATAAAGCAACAGCATTTTACTTTAGGCTTTCTGCATATTAGATAATATGATGAATGAGATCTCTTTCATATCTCTGTTGTTTCTCAGTAATGCGACCATAATGGAAACCAGAAATGTGTCCTGCTTTTCAGATTTTTATCATAAGATAACAATCCTTATAATCTCATGAGTCTCCTCTATATCAGGGTAGATCTCTGTGTCACAAATTGTTCTCAGATTTGCATGCATACTGTAAAAAAAAATGTTTCTGTTATTGTTTTCCTCGAAGTTGTAAATAAAACAAAGATTATCAGAGTACGTCTTACAAGAAAATACTCCTTCAGTCTTTCTACATCAATATTTCATGTTTAATTCAATGTGTTATTTTCTGTTTCTGCATTTATTTGTGAAATTTACTTGCAATTTCTGGGTGAAAATTGTTTCGGGGTAAATCCTACACCATTTTTTTGAGTGTACATCTTTAATGTTAATGCAAACATTTCTGATCATTCTTTCAAAACCAAATCATATGAAATTTAACAACAAACATTAATTTTATAGCTCTGCACTTTTATTATATGACAGTAATTGTCTCATTTTATTTTTTCCTAAGGAATTATTTAATTGAATATCTGAGACAAAATTAAGAAGCTATAAAAGAGCAACCAAATATACATCTTCAATCCTCTGTGGCAATGTCATTTTAATTCTCATTGACTGCCAGAGAAAGAGTGCAAATTAATTAATCATTGACAAAGCAATTATAACCACTATGCACTTTGTTATTGTCAACTGATGTGTCTTACATGAGTGAATCTGTATCAAATCCACAGCGGGATTTTGCTGTCTATCTCGGATGCTTCCTTGAGAAGTGGATTTTAGAAGGAAGCAGGACAGGAAATAAGAGGGAGCTGTGTTATTTACTTGAATGAGGGATGATTTACAGCCATGAGGAAAGCACTCAGGGCCTTGTTATGTAACACATATAAATGGCCACGTCAAACACTCATTAATTTGATAGGGAGAAGAGGCCTTCACCAAGCAGAATAAAAGCAACCTAGCTCATTTTGTTTTAAAAAAGAAAAATGCTAATGTTGTGGTGGATAGTTGCTTGATTCTCGTTTTTACCCCTTGGATCCATTTGTTTGTATAAACTGTTATTTATTCCATTGAAAGGAAGATGACTTTTCATTGTGCTTGTTAAATTTAAAGTGAGTGAAAGTCAGTTACTCGGAGGCGATAAACACAATGAATGTCTAAGTCAGTGAGAGTCTGGTTTGTGATGCCTTGCAGGCTTCCATTAAGACAATAGAATGCAGTGTTTTAGCAAGGAACAATGCCTCTGCCATTCATCAGGAGATGTGTTTAGGTAGAGCGGAAGAGAGTGGAGCAGGGTTCAGTGAAGACAGCAGCAGAGAGTTAAGAGTTATTTGACAGGGTGACGTGCATTTGACTAATGAAATGAACCATGAGTTGTACGCCAGCTGTGCTCAGTTGGTGATGCTTGCGAGAGTAATGTGTTTTTCAGCTGGAATTGGGCCTATCCTATTGTGAAGAATACATTACAGTTCATGACACCCGTGGGAGGCTGAAGTGTTTAGCTGAGACGCTACCGTCATGCAGCTGCCTGGTGTTTGTGCACCTGAATAAAACAAAAACAAAGTGCTGTTGAGATGTAAAAATCTAAATAACTTTTTTTTTTTTTTTTTTTTTGAAAAGAAACAACTTTTATTTCAACTGTGTTGGCAACATACCAATGTTTTTTTTTTTTCCATTTTTTTTTTTTTTTTTTTTTTTTTTTAATTTTATAAATGAATGTCTTATTTTGACCACCATACCTTTAATAAAAATAAACATTATTAGAGGTGACTAACAACCACTATGGTAACATGTGCCTTATTTGATCAAAATATATAAGGTTGCAATTTTATACATTATGAGACAAAAAATGCTTGAGAACTCAGAAGTCAGATGTGAGGAAACAGAATACACAGTATTACACACAGTCTTGTAGAAAGAACTGACATGAGAAAGCGCCTTCTTTCACATTTATGAAATGAAAAATGAGACTGCTGAACAGTTCATGCAAAAGAAAAGAAAAAAAGTTGATAAAATGATAAAACAAAACCAACAATAAAACAATGTGATCTCAAAAGACCAAGTCATTTATGATTCAACATCAGATACTCCAGTAAGAACAATGCTAAAATTAAAACCGTAGTGAGCTGGAAAACAAACAAATACCTTAATTGATAACTGAAAAACAATAAAAATAAAAATAAAAATAAAATAATAATAATAAATTAAGACAGCCATGCATTTAGCAAGGCAAACACTAGTATTTGGAAACTGGATGCAGCGTTTATGGATGTCAGTTGTGTGTATGACACAGTTGTGAAGCTCTAATTCACATAGACTCATTTTAATTTTTTTGTGTTGTTTTTTTTTCATCATGCTTCATATAGAATCCATTTTACATCCAAATCTGAGACAGATCTTCTACATAAGTCCCAGAAAAGAAAATGGCCTTCTCTTTATTATTTGATATTTTTGTTTTCTCCAAAGTCATATCCCATCCCTCTCTGTGATGTGCCATAATGGTAGATATATTTATATATATTTATATATACGTAGTTATATTTTCCCTTTGTCGTTTGGTACATAAAGTGAAATCATTGCGAGTTGTTTGGCTGTGGTCTCTTAGTAGGCAAACAGGAAGGGGAGGAGCTTATGCAGGATCAGCAGAGTGATGTAAAGGAGTGGTTCAGTGGCTGCCATGGTTCCAGAACCTGCAAATGTCAGGGAGAGAGACAGAAATGTCTGTTAGATCACAGTGCACTGTAACATATAAAATGAATATCATCAGGGTTTTTTTTTTTTTAAACATTCATTTACCAAGAACATTAGCATTAGTTTGACAAACAGAGCATTTTCATTGCTTTTAGTCTGAGAACATTTATTGCATCAAAATCTGATTCAGCATGTGGGCCATATTTTACATCATTAAAGTCCTTCAAATGGCTCTTTCATAATGACTGCTCAGCAGTTCTGCTCTTATCGCCTCATGCCTCCATCGAAGTTGACAATCTCATTTTACAAGAAAAAATGCAGTCAGCTCTGCTGGAGATGTTAAAAAAACATGGCACACAGCTCCTAACATTGGAGATAAAAGCCATATAGGGCCTCCAAGTAAGCTACTTGCCCTTGTGTGGAAACTACATGACATTTCCTCTCTGTGACTGACAGCAAAACAGCAGCCCATGGGCCTTTTGAGTGCTAGCCAACAACGGCACAGCAGAATACAGAAACAGATTGTGACATGAACGCACTTACGCAAACACACAACAAACTCAAGAAAACGCCAGAAGGATGCATTTACATCACACATCCCTCCAATATAGAGATGTACGTACATTCTCACACAACATAAACAAACTAGTAATGATTCATTGCTTAACGGGGCTGCAGCGCCGCTGACTTTTAGAGTGTGAAACGGCCGTCTGTTTTCTGCAGTTCTGATTTTCCCATGGCCATTTCTCACAACGCTCCTTTACTCTTACTCTCCCATCATCCCCAAGCAGATTAGCATGGTGTGCCAGGCTGCTTCGTGACAGGAACATTGCGCACGGCATGCTAGCATGACATCACACAAGCTCTAGGAGCATGTCTTACAGTGGGCTCCTGGAGCGTGTCCATATGTCTTAAGAACCCACATATATTTTGCTTCCTTTTTTCTATCATCATTATTGCAGAGGAAAGAGGATGCTGTTGTACTCATGCATGGTTGGTTGAGTTGGTGCGGGGTGGTTGGAGAAACGGTGTGGATCAATTTCATGCTCTTTTTGAGAAATCAAACATTACAGCAGGGCTTACTCTTGATCTGACACAAAGAAATGTTCAGATTTTCCTCTTTATACTTTGTATGAAGCCATAATAGACAACTTTAAAAACCTGATATATTGAAGCTGGGACACACATTTGCTGAAACCAGAGGATCGTCCTTCAAAATGTCACTCCGCACGCAATGAAAATCTCTTACCAAGGGACATGATAGATACACATGAGATTAGACTAAACAAGGGTAAGTGAATACACGAACAGACGTGCAAATCAGCTAAAATGGCAAAGTCATGACCCTGACTGCTGTGGAAATAATTACAGTCAACATCGACGCAGAGGGCTTCTGCGTCCAGCTCATTACTCACATGTCACCAGTAATCTCCTCCTCTTCCTCATTTAACCCTCTAGAAAAGGACATTAATCTGTCTGTTCGCTTAATAACATATTTAATGAACACACCCCAGTGATCGAGGTCAGTGCCACTTTTAATAATATTGTATAACCTTTGAGGGATTATGGTTCTCATGCGGTTGTGTAGAAATGGGAAAGGTAAATCACATCCTCGTAAAAAAAAAAAGAAAAAAAAAGAAGATGATTTGTTTGTTTAATTATTCATGCTGGTCAAAAAAGAGTGAGTTGTCGGAATCCTTTAGTTCTGGTGAACTGAATTGTAAGGATATTTAAGATATATGTGAATATATGTGACTGCATGCAGAATATTAAGTCTCTTACATTCATTTCTGGGTCATTTGTTCCCATTGCCCCTTTTCTCACTATTTTATATATGCTACATGAAGCATCCTGCCTAAGGTCTTGCCACAACCTCGAGATTACATTTTCATGTGGACTAGTCACCATAAAAGCAGAATTCTCTTAACCGACCCTGTTCTTTTCTAGACACAAATGCTTAAATGTATCAGCTCACAGCAATATTCACTTCCATCCAACCCTCGGGCCATGCACAAATGACCTGACATTCTCCATTAGCTTCTCCTGATGCAATGCAGATTGTCTTTATGATGGCAAACCATCCTGATCTAAGTCCACTTCTGAATCATTTTTTACTGGTAGTAGCATTAGTATTATAAATGCAGTGTTCTTGCTACATTACAGAATTTAAAAAAAAAAAAAAAAAAAGTCACATGTCATATTTTGCTTTTATCAATTGTTTTTACTCCCTTCTGATCTCAGCAGGTGTTCTTACGTGGAGCTATAATGGCCCTTGAGGGCCCACTGGAGGATCAGAAGCAGTGGACTCTAAAGATGAAGGATTAGAGGGTTACAGTGTGATCATATCTGTTGAGCTGAGGCCGTGTTCCTCTCCCTCGGAGGGATAATAGAGTTTCAGCAGCACACTCTGCACACCTCAAAATCCAATTGACTAGGATTGTCGAAACCTTGGTTTATAAGCTACAGGCATATGTTTGGCTGTCCCAGCATGCCTGTGAATGCGAAGACTGATATAGTAAATCAATGACACCTGCGAATGATTTCTCGCTTCAAGTACTTAAGATGCTGATGGACCTATAATGATTTATAATATCAAAACAGTGGTCCAAATAGCAATGCAATTATGATATCTTCACATATAAAGTAAGCCTATGAAAAGGAAAATAAGAAACATGAAAAAAAGAAAAAAAAGAAAAAAAAAATGATAATGGAAATGAAAAAGGGTGGGTGACACTTGTTCCCACTGGACAAGAGCAAACAATAAGATTTAAGCCAGAATAGCTGAAAAAGAGGGAATATTGATTAAGCCAACACACTCAGTATACTGTATATAGTGGCAATTGACCTGTTTTAGCCATTTCAACTATGAAAAGACTAAGACTATCAGTTACTGTTTAAATGTTATAGACCTTAGTCAGGGTAATGTTATTTTTAATTTTTGACAGGAACAAAACAAGGATGTGAGAGATAGAAGTACAGTGCATTCTATACTGTTGTTTAAAACCTACAAATGTTCAGTTAATGAAACATCTATCCGAGAAAAAAAAGAGAAAAAGAAGAAGTTGCGTGCCTCGTTTACATCCATGTTAAATTCATGGTGCATGTTTTTGGTAGCAGCTAAGTACATTTACACTGTGTCCTAACCAGACGCAACCTGATAAAAATCTCTTCCACTTTAATCAGAATTTTTGTTCTAACCATCCGTCATCATAATAAACAAATTCTTTTGGTCATTTGCTTGGTTTCTCTTTCTGTAGCGACGCTCCATGTGGCCAAACCCACATCATTTATGGGACTGAAGAAGCACTATTAAACACCAAACATGGATGTGTTCTTGGTTTTACTCTTTTCAGCTGTAGCATGTCATGAGAGACAGGCTCTGTTTCCACCTGATATTAATATGGATTTTCCATGATCCAATCACAAGCGGTCAGCAACAAATACATGCGGAAATTGGATCAAAAATGTTTTGTGATCAGATCGCTGAAACCACATACGGAGGTAGTCAAAAATGCATGTGACCACATTGCATTTGTAGTGGAAATGCTCATCCATCATGTGTCCCTGACTGCGGTGAAGCACTTCCTACTTACCGCTTAGTCATCTAAAGGTGCAGTCACATTTACCCTTTTTCTGTGAATTTTCAAGGGTAAAATGCAGTCATTTCAATAGGAATCCATGCTATAATGAATTTTGCGTGAAGGCGAAAGATTTCCCCATGCAGATTTCACATCAGTTTCAACAGAAAGCTGTTTGGCATACATCTACATTATTGATAATAGACAATGGACCTTTTTTACCCCTGAAATTTTGAGATTCAAGTTTTTTAGAGTCTAGATTTTGTTAGTGTGACCGCACATTAACATGTGAGACTCATCTGAAAAGCATTTTAATACCAGATGAAAATAGTAATGTGATAGAATCACCAAAAACACATCGTAATACTATGTAGAAACAGGGCCTGATAAAATGTCCACACAGAAAGAACTGGTGGCTATTTTGTGATAGATTGCCTTGCGTTACTATTTCTTTGTATATTATGTATTACACTATGTGTTACTATTTCGTTTGGTGTGGATGGACAAATTGCTTCCATTGATGTAAGTGTAAAACAAAGTAAGACGCTATTTACAGTAGTAAATAGTGGCAGATACTGTGCAGCAAATAGCATCTTGTTTGCACTATGTGCAAATAGTAACAGATGCTATCAACACAGGTGTAAATAGAAGTAACATGCTATTTGTCTTAAGGGATTGTCCTACAGTATGGTGGGCAGAGTAAGTAAAAACAGTCTTTGCTAACAAGGTTGGCTATTTGTGTAAATAAATACTGCCATTTTGTTGTTAATTGTTCCCTTGATGTCCCTTTGATATCCTTAGCATTAAAAAATGAATAAATGAACACAAACTGTGACTAAAGTGAGGTTTAAATACAAATTTGAGACACACTGTACTTATTGAAATAGCTGACAATGAGTCATAAAGCTGACTTATTTTCCTCTGGATTGTCCATTTATTCTGTCACCTCCCATTTTTAAACATCTTTCAACACCGATTTTAGCTAGCTATCATATATCTATTATGTTCAGGCTTACCTGCATCTCTCTCTCTCTCTCTCTCTCTCTATGTGAGTCCTGTAGCCAAACAAAAGCTAGATTGAGACAACGCTCCCCTTGATTTCCCTAGTGGAGTCAGCAGGTACACAACTAAGCACAGTGTCCCAACATGGCAGAAGCAAAGATGAAACAATTAACACTCGTCTATGAGTGCTGAAGTGCTTCCCACACAGTGACAATGCACAAACATATCTAGTGAATAAATGTCTGTGGCGGGGGGCCTGCAGCTGGATGAGGCTCATCAGTTAAGTGTGAAAGCTGTCCAGCAGCACTAAACATTGGGCTTCTCCCCTCAAGCATGCAATCAACCCACCACCACAACCCCCACGCTCGCTCTGGGGGGGGAATGCAATTTGATGACAGGTGTTTTAAGTTTGCAAAATGTGTGGGAGGCAAAAATGAGCTTGAAAAGTAAGTAAAAATCAACCAGGAATGGAACGCATGCATTTTGTATAATTATCACAGGCAAAATAACCATATTGATGTCGAGAGAACGTAGAGTTCTGATAACACACACACACGCACACACACAGAGACTAGATTAAAACAGCTGTGCAGCTGGAGTGATATAAACTTATCAAGGGCGCCAAGGTCACCTGAGGTGGAGTGATGCATTGTGGGTAGAGACATTGCGTAAGCCTGTTTGTGCCTCTCCTCTTTTCATATCTTTTTCTCTTCGTTGTATTAAAAACCTTTATATAAAAAACCTTTAACGTCAATTTAACCTAAGGACAACCACAGGGAGCTTAATTATACAACCAGAAAGCACTGGCATTAATATGAAATGAGTCACAAACTGATTGACGCTCTCATTAGGGGAGAGAACAGACAAGAACTGTTCTTTAAATACCTGCATTTTTGTAATCTTTTTGTTTTTGGGAATCTGTATCCATTTTCAACAGTGCAATGAGTTAATCTGCTCTTTCCATTAAGGACAGACATGCCACCAAACCCTGCTGGGAAAAATAACAAATAAACGAAGAGAAAGCAGCAAGAGGCAATTTGATGCACCTGACAGCGAGAAGGCCAAGCTTATCAGCTCCCGCCTGTGGCATTCCTTTAATATTAATTGTTTCTGCCACTCAATGAGATGACATGTGGAAAAGTGACAGATACATGTTTCCAAAAGAGGAGGTGTGTGAGAGAAAGAGGGAAAAAGAATGAGTGTGAGCAGCGAGGGGTGAATTTTCTTTCTCTCCTCAAAAGCTGATACTGTGGTCAGAACTGAAAGGTGCAATCCTTCAAATGTGGCAGATGACTCTTTAACCTTCTCACTCCAATGACACAAACTGAGCTCTTAACCAAAAGGGGGAAAGAGAAAGCCAAGATAAATTTGAAATCTTTGTCAATGTTAAATGTGCCAAAGCACTTACAGACACATGACAGTATGACTAGAGTTGGTTGGCTGGTTTTGAATTAATTTGCCTGACTCTGTGAGAGACAGGCATAAAAATCCCTTTCCACATTCATAAGTGTAATATGGAGACTCTCCATCATATTAAATGCAAAGGTAGACAAGCCCACAAACAAAAATAGTGTAAAACATTATTTTAAAATTATTTTTAACCTAAACAATAAAATTGAAATACTTTTTGACCAAAATGCCTGTAAAAAATCTGTAATTGTGATCTGCAATTTTGTAAAATAAGGGAGAAATTAGCATTGCCCAAAACCACTAATGCTTTTAAACCATGGTTTATATTTCCAAGCAAAGGCAAATTACCTAATTATGCAAAAACATATTCCTGTTTTTTTTTTTTTTTTTTTTTTTTTATCAATATGGTTAATTGATTTTGTATTACAATCCTAAATATAGCCGATTCAAAAGGGAGAACAATAAAGCAGGAATAAATAGAGAAATAAAGCCTGGAATGAAATACCGTGGAGGATCAGTGCACTGGTCCTCTTAATGTCCGACATGCTCACTCGCCAAATGGCTGCCTCCATGTCTGGCTGCACTAAAGACAGGGCTGGCTGAGCATGTTGGCACACATACAGTCACTCCCACACACACAAACATGGATGTATATATATACACACACGGTTGTCATGGTCCCAAAACAGCATGCGTCCAGAGATGTTCATAAATACATGAAAATGTATTTAAAATAAAAATACAAAATACTGTGTGGAAAAATGTATTTAATTAAAAATGCAGTATTTTGTATTCTGAAAAATACACAAAATACGTGTGAAACTGGCCATCAAGTGAAGTATCACACCACGAATATGCAAGATCACCAGCATATTCTAAGCATGAGCTGCAGTTATGTCGTTTGTTGCTTTAAATGCTCGAGCTCTGTAAAGTCCCACTGTAGTCCATCATTTTATCACTTAAAACTAATCTATGATAATCAAATTGATATATTTAAACTGTTTTCCTGTGAATATGTAATATCATGCCTTCAAATTTAACTCAAATTTAATTAACTAAATTTAACTCAACACCCTTGCTTTATTTAGTATACGTGGGTCCATTAATGTGTAGGCTAATTTATTCCCCCGCACTCAATCACCTCAGCTCTGACTAGCTAATCCACTCGGTAATTGTAGAAAATGCTGCCGCTACACAATGGCAAGTGGAAATATTGGTTTAATATTTCCCGGTTTCCTACCGTGTCTTTGTGCCTGTCTTTGGTACTCTGGACTTAAAAATGCTCAGCAAAGATGTTGACTGATGTATTTATACACAGTTTGTCTTAAAAGCATATTAAAAACAGCACATAGACATATAAGCACAATAAAAACTTGATTTTCACCAGAAGTCTTTAAATCAGGATTGATTCCGATTGGCTGTCAATGTTTTTTCATTCATCAGCTCAGCTGGATGAAATCACTCTGAAAGTGATTCGAACAATATAATTTTTTGCCGTTATCGTTATAGCTGTGGTGTGGACTCTGCTATACATCTAGATTTAGAACAAGTTTTACATTTATAGCATTTTTATTATTATCATTATAGTTATCTTTGTCGTGGGGTGCACGCACAGAAAGCTGTCTGTCAGCTTGTGAGTAGGCCTACATAATTTGAGCTCTATTTCATGTCATATTGCACTTAAATTAATTCTTTTTAATATCAAGCACTCACTGATTTGTGTTTAATTGGGGTTGGAAGTTTGGAACTAAACTCTGCAGGACACTGGCCCTCCCGAAGCAGGATTGGACACCCCTGCTCTAACATGTCAATAACTCCTGCCCACTAAAAGCTGCACAGATAAATTTGCATACCCTGATATATATAAATGATATAGTTCAATCGATTAACACTTTATTACTCACCAATATTGTCTTATTCCTCAACCATAGCAAGCAGTAATGATTGAAGTTTAATAAACAAATTTGAATAGCTAGTTGAAAAAAAACAAAATAATAATATAATAATAATAATAATAATAATACTAATAATAAATCAAGACTGACTGGCTAGCTCTAATATCCATAGTGCTAATGCTATTTCCCCCTTGCAAGTGTAAGGGGGTAGAATCGCCCATGACATCCTCACCTTATCTTATGCTGCCTTCACATGTTATTGGAATTATTGTGAATACGAGTTTGCTAGTAATTTTGTTACCACAATTCCCGAGTTGGGAGTGCCATAAACCAGCATGTATTTGACTAAAAAAAAAAAAAAAAAAAAATTGTCAACAAGTTGACTAAATAGGGATGTGAATGCTTATATGGTTGTCAATGAATGGGACACTACATTTTATTCTAAATGAAATATCTTCAATACATTTTGGCTTTAACAAGATTTCCCCAAGAAATCCGGTGTCCTCCACGAGTCCTATTCTTTCTGACAGCAAAGCACTTGAATGTGATGGTAGCATTATTCCTTGTTCCCTTACAGGAATCCAGATAATTTGTTCACCCAATTGTAGATGCACTCATACTGCAGCAGCTCACATATATGAAAATGGCACATCTGAACTAGTTGAAATTAGCTGCCTAATAAAGAGGTTGACTGGCAAAAAGTATTTTATGTATTTTGAAAATACAAAAATACTAAGCTTAAATGTATTTAAATACAAAATACATTTGATTTTTTTTCAAAAGTATTTAAATGCAAAATACAAAATAGTATTTTGTATTTCAAATACATATTTCAAATACATTTATTTGAAATACTGCCCATCCCTGCATGCGTCACAGTTTTATATATCATCACATGCATCCTGCTGCTTAAACTTCTTTAACGATAGCAAAAAAAAAAAAAAATATATATATATATATATATATATACATTTGCTTTTAAACATTTTACATTTTTATTTTATTTTCACAGGGAAATTTGTTGTAGCCTTAAAGGTATACACTACTATTGAGATCAGTAAGATTTTTTTGTTGTTGTTGTTTGTTTGTTTTTTTAAGAAATTAATACTTTCACTCAGCAAGGAGACATTAAATGGATCGTAAGTAACAGTGAAAACATTTATAATGTTATAAAATATTTCTATTTCAAACAAACACTGTTTTTTGAACTTTCAAAAGGGATTTTAATTGGTAATATTTCACATTAATACTGTTATAAATACAGCTTTAGTGAGCATAAGCGACTTACAGGCTTGTAGATTCTCCAATATTTTTTAACTAAATATCTTGTTATGAGAATCTAAAATATAACTTACAATTATAAAATGGGATGATCTGTTCTTGTTCACCATTGGAGCCCTAGAACGCAACTATTGTCATGGACATGATACTTCACTGTGTAGTTACCTTCCACTACAACTGTAAATTTCTTCTGAATTCACTGTAGTCCACAGTGTTCAGAAGTCACTGCAGGGTAATGCATCCCTGCCACAAACTCCTCTGGCTCAGCTAGAGACTTGATGTAATCGCCCTCAGTTGTCTGCAGGAATCACTCCCGCAGTGACAGAAGCGAGAGTCAGAACACACCCAAGCCTCTAAATCCCCACTGAAGCCCCCAATAAATAGAGGCCCTGACCCTGAGGCCAGAGTTAAAGAGACAAGGTGATATCTTGATAACCTCTTTGTCACACTGTACCATGGTCATAAAGAGACAAGAAGGGTCGAGACTGATGCTCTGAGGCTGGACAGATCGCAATGCCACTTCCTGCTTAAGACAGACATGGTGTCGCCAACAGCTTTAATTGCACTTTTGTTGCTTTCATTTTCTCACACAGAGCATAGAATGCACGATAAATAAAGTCACACACACACACACACACACACACACACACACACACACACACACACAATTTTCTCCTAGACTGCCTACTGAGCAGACAGGGGTTTGAAATGGCAGGGTGACAAATTAAACCTTCCAGCAAATGTGATTATTCTGAGATGTGCTTCATTGATAAGTGTGTGCGTGGGTCAACAATCTCCTACATCATGGCGACCAAATATCCCCATTGTGATAGTAAAACCTGAAAGCACCAATCCTGGGCAGGATTTTGGCAGCCAACTGTCCCCATGAGGAAAACAGCTTAATAAACATACTAAATAATGTCCTAATGAAAATCTATATAAATGCAGAGACAATTCTGGGAGGGTTAGGCTTAGTGCTAAGAGAAATAAAATATCATTAGCTCAATATAAAAAGAAAAAAAGTCAATGCAAGTCCCACCATGATAGAAAAGCAATGGGTAAATGGACCTACAGGATTCGCCTACACTGTTTAGGGGTAGGGCAATAAAAGTTAATCGCCTACTCCCAGCACACACATAATTTTTTCGAACATATATCAGAAATAGACAGCTCTCTCTGGAAGTATGTCAAAAGCAAAATCTTCTCAATGATCTCATGGCAATAACATCAGAATTAAAGGCCTTAAGTGTAGCCTATTTATCAGTAATTTGATAAAAAAAAAAAAAAAAAATGTTTAAGCATTTCAATATGAGCACAATTATAGTATAGCCTACAATAAGAACTCCAAATCAATTTGTTTTACATTAAACAAACACGTACTTGGCTTCATAATTTAATTCAGTTAGAAAAAAATCTCAAACACAAAACACCTGATTATTTTTCCTCACTCGACCGCTCGGTGTCGCTGTTGCACTGTCACTCACCGGATCCGTGCTGTTGTCTCAGGATAGATGAATTGCCTGGCCGAGGCGAAGCTGACGACTTGACTGCAGATCCCGCAGTAGTCGTTGAAGCGGGAGCGGGTCCCATTCCAACCGGCGGAGGCACACGGGGTTTTCCCTGCCCCTGGCCTGGTTCAGAAGTAGCCCGTCCACCTGTCGCTGTGTTGCTGTTCCTCAGTGGCCATCGGTTCTGGATGTGAGACACGGCCTCCTCGGCCAGCATTCCCTCGCGCGGTGTCACGCGCAGAGTGGCCTGCACCTTGTATTCCTGAGTCTCATCAGAGTACAAGTCCAAAACCCGACATTCATACACTCCCTCATCCTCCTTCTTCACACCCGATATGCTGAGCTTGTGGGAAATGGCGTTGCCTTGGACCCTCACCGTCTGCTCACGAAGAGACAACAGGTTTTGTTGACATGTATCCATTTTTTGCAACCCCGTCTTATTAACCAATATGTTTCATATTATTTACCATTAAACAAAACATGTCCAAAAATATGGGGGTAGGGTTGGCGGACAAATTGTTGTTATACAAAAGTACATTTTACATGTTACAGTGAGCAAATAGCTACAAGCAAAATGGTAGGCCTATCATATTTTCATATGCCGCCAAATATCCTAGTTCTTTTCGAAATCGCGTTCGCCTGTGGAGGTAACCATAGCAACAGTATGCCGCTAGAGAACTTTGCGTTAAACAGTAACCTATCTAATGCTTCATTTGCCAAACAGCAGGCTGCCATTACTTATCACTTTATTTATTATAGATTCACGTCTTACATGCAGGCTAAAAGTAGCCTACTAGTCTTGAGCAATAGGACTTGAGCGGGTCCAACCTCAGAAGACTGAGCCCCAAGAATTACCTGTAGATTTTGTTTTCTTTTTTCATTTTAGAAATAGTTGACTTCCCTGAAAGCCATTATATTCCCTTACGTTTTTAACAAAATTGAAAGATGTCTATTGATCATTCTTACAAAACATGTCAGCTGAATCAGTAGGCTAATGTCATCAGATCAGTTTGAGCAATTTAAGGAATGTCACAATAGCGTTCTTTTGCCTGTTATCTGTTGAAAGGTCCTATTAAGTATTTTTTACATTTTCGTTTCTTTCTTTAAACGAGATTCTGATTCTAATAAACATCACATAGCCTAATACAATCACTGTAAATATGAATGGTTGTACTCACGCTTATCTTCGTGGCGTCCCGGTGGGCAACCTGTAATCACATAAAAAAATAAAAAAATAAAAAAAACATGAGTAGCCATCAAGAGCAGTTTAATTAGGCTACTCGTGTCACAGTATCAATGGGCTACTTTTATTGAAGCTTGAAAGACCATACAATTAACAACGAACGAGAGGCCCACTTATTGGCAGTAGCACCATGGACAGCAACAGTTCCCGTTCATCTTTCTGATGTCAGAACTTTTTTGTTGAATAGTATTAACGATTCAACTGACATCTATTGTGTTTCATATGTCACTGTCAATATAAGAAAGTGCTTCATCGATAAAAGTGGAGATGCACAAGTAGATTTATTTTTTTGGTTTGTCTGTCAGTAATTGAAAGTTCTGATCATTGTTTTCTCGTACTAGCCTACATAATGAACCATCTCAGAGAAAACAGATTTATTTATTTACTTGTTTGTTTATCTCTCTCTCTCTCTCTCTCTCTCTCAATCATTAAGCATGACATCACACTCGTATCCTCCTTGTGAATGCCCACCCACACACACACACACACACACACAACCCAACTTGATTCAAAGACATAAATTAATAATTAATCGTCTCAGTGCGTTTAATTGGGATCGCTTATCACTAGGGATCAATCTGGATGCAACTGGACACGTGAAGCCCAGCCACATCCCACTGCGGCCATCAAACAGCACTCCTGGTATGACTCGAATAGGAACTTAAACTAAAAATGCCTGAGTTTAGGTGGCTTTAAAAACAACGAAAGCCCCGTTACCTTGGCTCTGTTGGCCGGAGCGCTAATTTGCAGTTCGTGAGCGAGCTCTTTAGGGGCCGCTTCCTTGAGGTACCACCATTGAATCTCCAGAGAGAACGGCGAGACTCCGACGGCTCGAAAAGCGCACGGCATCTCTATATCCTCGCCCTCACCGACACTCACATCTTTGGGCACTTCAGTAAATGTGGCTTATAAAGAAAACACATCAACAACAGATAGTTTGGTTAAAAGAACCCCTCAAATAGATACACTAAAAGGCCTTTTTTTTTTTTTTTTTTTTAAATGTGACACATCTAGGCTACATTTTGTGTTTTAAAAGCTTTGTTATAAATTGTATCTGACTTCAGTATAATGTTATGGTTCGGTTGGGAGCATGGTCAATTCTCTACGCATAATCATAACAATTTATTTGCATTCAATAACAGGCTCACCATGCAACGATATGGCATGAAAAAAAAAATGTTAAACTTAACCAAGTAGGCTACAGTGCATTAATTTCACATAAGTAAATTAATAAATAAAGAAAACTAACAGACTTAAGTGGAGCATCTCGACAGATTGTGCTCCTGCTGAGTAAATACGCAACATAGGAGAGACTAAAAATCTGCCCAAGTTTACTCACCATTTACACAGAATAGCAGGGGCGCATTCAGAATGAAATAATAAAGGACGCTGTGGAGTCCCCGTTTTTCCATGTCATATATAAGGTGGTTAAATTGGAGAACGAGTGAAAGCGGTCATTTGACCTGGAGATACAGGTTTTATTTCATTGGCATCTCCATAACTTCGTCTCGTCCGGGTATATTCTTTTAAAGATTGTTTCTTCCACGAAATGTAGAATAAAATGACTGAAATCTCCAAATAAGATACTCCAAAACGATGCTGCGTCAGTCAAACAAAATGTAAAATCCAATGTTGCGGACCAGAAAACCCCTTTTCAGTTGAGAAAACTGTGTGGAAAGTGTTAATCTCTTGAGTAAGTATCCTTTGCCACTAAAGAATCCTCTGTTCCACCATTTGCTTCTTATCAAGATAAAACTTGCTTTCAACAGTATGAAATCGGCTCACTCTGGTCTCCATAAAAAGAGAAAAAATCCGTGATTCGCTTCCACCACCCATCACAAAACAATCCTGTGTCTAAATCCGCAAACCAAAAGAAAGAAAGAAAGAAAAAAAAACTAAAAAAAAAAAAAAACCAACGTCGGAGGACAAGAGATTCCCTCGACGTTTTTAAGGAGCAGTTAAGCACCTAAACGAAGAAGCGGCATCAGTGGATCGTTCCAGCTCTCGCCACCGGAACCCTCTGCTTTGTGTGTGAGCGCGTGAGCAGCGAGGAGGCGCTTTGGCATTTCCAGACCACTGACAGACTGACGGGGTTTGGGAGCAAACTAACCGTCTCTGTCTGTCAAATCAGCATACGGCTCGACCAATAAGAGCCAGCGGACGTACAAAGCAAATCACCAGGAAATAAAAGGCACTTCTTGAGGTTCGCTCTATGGGATCAACAAGCGACTATTAAATTAACAGCCGTTGCGTCATGACCAGAAGTATTTCATTTTAATACGAAACTCCGATACCTCAGATTAAGCGTATACCCTTAATCTCCCTCTTCCATCATTTGCCTCTGGTTATTCATAATAATACCATTGAGGTAATCTGCATTTCTTCTCCTCCCTGCTGGAAAATCCAGATTAAACTGGTAACTGTTTTGTTTTCTAGCTGGTCTAAGATGGTCATGAGCTAAAGCAAGACCATATTGGACCAGGAACAAACCAGCCTCCATTTGGTCAAACTGATTTTGGAACATGGTGGCTATTCAACTGTCCAATGACCTGCTAGTACAAGCTAATGACCATCTTAGAGCAGAAGCTGCTACTGCAGTATATGTTCCAAAACACAGTTACCATGTTTAACTGTATTTTCCAATAGGGATGGCAGTCAGTCAAAATAAATATCTGCACACTTCCTTTAGCCTTGTACATCAAAGGATTTCAAGAAATGCTTATTATTAGTGTTCAGAGCTCAGGGAGATCCCGACTAGCAGGGATACAGTAATGGAAATGAAGCTATAGGAGCAAGGTGGCCAGTGGTCAATATAAGCCAGATATACAGTACATCAATGCAATTTCATGATGTAAAATGAGATTTTTTAAAAATAGCAAAATATCAGCTGACATACTGGTTAATCACTATGGCTGTAATAATAATATTATTAGTAGTAATAGTAGTAGTATATGATTTAAGTATTTTATGTAAAGATTATTAAAAATATATTAGCAAGCATGATATAAAATCAAGATCTTTGTCAATCCATATTCTAACATTGTAAGGCACGTGTGCTACAAGTCAAATACAAACATGTTCGTTCAAATGGAATTGAAGGATGTCACCATATCTGACCACTAATCCAACGTTATCCCTGGAGTCCCAGGCTTGTGCAGCAGAGTGCTTCTCTGGCTGAATCCTAAAACAGCCCTCCCTCCCAGCTGCCTGCCTGCCAATAATGTAGCACTTGTTCACCCCTACACTCCCATTAGCACTTCACCAACACAGAAAGGAAGAGAGAAACTGAAAGAGAGGGAGAGAGATAAAGGGAGAAATTGGGCGAGGACGCTATTGAAATTAGGCTTTTGCCCATTATCGAAGTATTGGTACTCAAGAGATGGTGAGAAAGAGAACAGAGTGCTCAGTTTGGTTGGAAAAAAAAAGAGAAAGTATATGAGATTGAGAGGGAGAAATCGAGAGAGTGTATGAGGCGGAATATCAGACAGAGAGGGATTGAACAGTAATCTGTCCTTCTGTTGTAGGAAGTCAAGGAAGTCAAGGGCTTTGAAAACAGTCCCCAATATATTTTACAAGAGTAGTCTGATAACCGTTATTAACCCATGCAGCATGGCTGATGTTTTTGTTTCTTTTCTGTCCATCCCATTATAGCTCTCTCCTCATTTTTTTTGTAAAGACACAGTCTGGTCAGCTGCTTGTACTTGACAACAAGACATGTGCCAATGTGTTTACCTTACGGTCACAATCCAAACCTTCACACAGGATAATGTAATACACTCAGTACAGTATTGTACAGTATGTCCACAAACAAACATACATAATGAGCTCATAATAAGACTGCTAGTATTTCTTATATGGATGTAAATGTATGTAAATATACAATATACACACATTACTGTTCATATGTTTGGGGTCAGTAAGAGTTTTTTTTTTTTTTTTGTAATAAATTAATACTTTTCTTCAGGAAGAATGCATTAAGTGTATCAAAAATGACTGTAGTTCCATTTCAAGATTTCTATTCAAATAAATTTGGTTCTTCTGTACTTTCTATTTATCAACAAACATTGATATTATTAATAAATGTTTCTTGAGCACCAAAAAAGCATATTAGAATGATTTCTGAAGGATCATGTGACACTGAAGACCATCACAGAAATAAATTAACATTTTAAATTATATTCAAATAGAAAACAGTTATATTAAATTGCAATATTTCACATTATGACTGTTGTTTTATTGTATTTTCAATCAAATAAATGCACAACATAAACACGTTATATGGATGTATATAAACAGATAAGTATAAATATGTGAATAACTGTTAATAAATAAGTGTTTTGACAAAGATAGTGAGAGGCATGATTATGAATGTTTCTTTAGTTGCATAAAAAACTTTTAAATCCATGTGACGAAATATCAGATATGCAAGTATACAGCACTAAATAACTTAGATCACGGTCACTCAGTAAGTCCCATTATGGCACTAAGCGGAGATGGATCTCACCAGTCTGTCACTAAAAATGAGGGCCTTTTATGGTCCTTTGGGTTTGAACTATCTGTACCCATCACTCCTTAGGATGGAACAGAAACCCTTTTTGATAGTGTGACAGCAGGGTACATCTAATTCCTGCTTTAATAATGAGCATTATACACGACTGTCGATTTAAAATACAAGCAAATGGCTAAACTATATAATGGCATGCATTATCTGCTGGCATTAATTTCTAGGTAATTCCATAATCCCAAAGATAAACTGTTACATTCAGCTGTTAAAGATAAACAATGGTTTTGTATGAATTTGTGAACAAAATACTTCATAGAGAGATTGTGTGAAACTAAACTTGACTTGATATACTTGGTATTCAGAGTTGGACAACTGTCACCTTCAGTAAGAAAAGCAGAAAAGTACGCTGCAGGAGCCTATTTTCTTATATTCATGAGTTGTGACGTTGTAGTGACGCCTGGACCAACGTCTTCTCAGGTTCCCCTGTCAGCTGGCCGATGCCATCTAAAATCTCAATTCTTTTGTGCTGTTGCACAGCATTTAGCAGGAAGCACAATGAGATATTTATGATCTCTGGGAGGCTGCGTCTGTTGCTGGCCAGTCTCGAGAGTAAGAAAGCTAGTTATGCCAGGGTGACAGCAATTCTGTCTAATTCATGAGCAAGCAATGTGATATTAATGCATATGGCAGGGTAGATGTAGCCCGCAATGCAATTTAAAGCAACACAGCTGATGGAATTCTGACATTTTCATCATTTCCATGCTATTTTTCCTCCATTGAAACTGATGGGTTGAAACTTTTCTCTTATTCCCAATCTGTCTGCTTTCCTTGAGGGACCTGGTGTTAAACTCCTTGCAACTTAGCTCAGAAACTGTAGGGTCTTCCAGTGTTATAGTCTGCATGACATTACACAGAAAAAGGCATAACATCTTATACTAGCAGACAGAAGCTTTGAGAAAACCACATTTCTTCAGTTACATTCTGTCTAATTTAATTCTACAAATTGCACTCTTGCTTTCCAACACTCTTGCCTTGATAAATATGCAGCTACACTTTAAGAAATAAAAAAGGCTGACTAATGTGTTCAATTTTGTTGGTTTTTGAACATCCAGTCTTTGGCCCTCATTATTTATACTATGAAAATATAGATGAGAAAGCCTTCCTTGACCCTTTCACAAATCTACTCACAATATAAAGATTTATGTCAACAGATCAAAATATAACTCATTTGTCATGGAGAAACAGGTACGTACTGACTTAAGAGCAGAACACTGTTCACATTGTGAACTCATAAATCTTTGCCTTGTTTCCTGATATTCTTTACTACCGTTCAAAAGTTTAGAGTTTTAATGAAAGAAGTCTATTTGCTCACCACGGCTGAATTTATTTGATAAAAAAAATACAGCGATAGTAAGTATTTTCAACAGTAATATTGTGAATTATTATTACAATTGAATAACTGATTTCTATTTTCATATAATTTAACATGTAATTCTTGTGATGGCAAAGCTGAATTTTCAGCATCATTACTTCAGTCTTCAGTGTCACATGATCCTTCAGAAATCAATCTAATATGCTGATTTGCTGCTCAAGAAACATTTATTATTACTATTAATGTTGAAAACAGTTGTGCTGCTTAAAGGGTTAGTTCACCCAAAAATGAAAATAATGTCATTTATTGCTCACCCTCATGTCGTTCTACACCCGTAAGACCTTTGTTCATCTTCGGAACACAAATTAAGATATTTTTGATGAAATCCGATAACTCATGAGGCCTCCATTGACAGCAATGTCACCGTCACCTCTCAAGATCCATAAAGGTACTAAAAACATATTTAAAACAGTTCATGTAAGTACAGTGGTTCTACCTTAATATTATAAAGCGACGAGAATACTTTTTGTACGCCAAAAAAAAAAAGAAAAAAAAAAAAAGATGACTTTCCAACAATATCTAATGATGGCCGATTTCAAAACACTGCTTCGAAGCTTTAGGAATCTTTCGTTTCGAATCAGTGATTAGGATCGCATATCAAACTGCCAAACTGCTGAAATCATGTGACTTTATGGAAACAGTGATACATTTTTATTTTCCGGATTCTTTGTTAAATAGAACGTTCAAAAGAACAGTATTTATTTGAAATAGAAATATTTTGTAACAACCTGTATTTAGTGCAATTTTGATCAATTTAATGCGCTTGTTGATAAAAAAAAAAATAAAATAAAAATAAAACTGACCCTAAAACTTTGAGCAGTAGTGTATATTTCAACAACAACATTACAAAATGCTAATTATTTACCACATAGAGGACAGCATAATTCAAAGCCTGAGCCTTCCTTTTGCAAATTTCAGTGTAGCAGATTTGCTATACGGGTGGAGGGAGGAGGGGAAAAAAAAGACTGATTTATCTGCTTGTGTATATGTCTTCATACTATATGCGGTTTCCCTGGATGAGATAAAAAAATAAAAATAAAATGAATAAATAAATACAAAGAAGAGAGCGAGAGAGCTAATAATTTTGATGTATCACACGTTGCAGCCAGATGGTTTCATGTTCTGTCTTGAGGATGGCTCTCTACTTCTTTTGTTATGCTAAATTGAACAAGGTTGAGTACAACACCATCCCTTTCCTACTGTGACATGAGCAAATTTATTTTGTTGGCATCATTCTCCAGACAACTGTTTGATATCAAAAGATACAGAACAGGGAAGGTATGTGTGTTTGGGTTTTTGTATTGTTCTCAGAATGCCAGATTCACACATAATTTTACTTTTAGATTTATATCAGTATTGTGGAGTACATTTTGTATAACTCCAGTGATGTCAGGTGTACCAGCAATTAGGACTCGTCCATACTCATGTTTCATTCAACAGGAATATCTGAATCTGCAATAAACATTCTCAGGAAACAGAGGTCACTGTGGTAATGTAACCCTGTCGCCAGCACAGAATCTGCTGTGAGAGAAAGACAGAGAGTGAGAGACAGCAGAAATAAAGGCACCTTACTTAAAGGAATAGTTCACCATATAATAAAAATTCTGTCATCATTTACTCACCATCATGTAATTCCAAACCTGTGTGACATTTTTATTTTCTCTGTGGAACAGAAAAGAAGATATTTATTTTGGAAGTAAAAGCAGTGCTAACCCTGCTCAGCAGCAGGGTTTCATAACCCCAGGTAAAAAGTGGTGCTAAACCTGCTTCTAAATTAAAAAGGGAATGACGATAACCTGGGGTTAAGTGAAGTGCAAAAAGCCCAATAAAAAACAACAACACGGAGACAGTTTTCTTAAAATATCTTCTTTTGAGTTCCACAAAAGAACTAAAGTCATATAGATTTGGAGCGACATGAGAGTGAATAACTTTTGCAGTGATGCCATGGAAGAACCATTAGCCGCTTTTCCACCTTCGGGCTGAACGGTTGTCATTGCGTAACAGCTGGTATGGTTAAGTTTTCATTTTCCACTGTGTGGCCAACGTGATCTCATGAGAATACGTGTGTATTTTTACGTAAATTGTGGTTCTACCACACGTACATTTACTTACGTTTTCATACACACAAAAACGTACAACATTGACGTATTTATAGCACTAAAACGTAAAAATACTTACGTATTAACAGCAATAAAAACGTAAATCATGTAACGTAAAGTGTGAATGTATATGCATTCCCATGTATTAATATTAAAATCGTGGCTTTAATGATTTCATGTTGTTTTTAGTCGAATTTATTGAAAGCAGTTTACTCATCTACTTAATATGAAACATTTCTGTTCGTGACTTGTGCTGCTCGTTTCGGAGGATTGCATAATGTTAAACAAGACTACAATTTGAAACCTTATGAATAAATTTTCTGTAATTGTTTAACCATTTTGTAATATTTAGTTTGTTTGCTGTAAAACACACAAGGCGTTTTCTCCTATACAGTGACTGACAATACAACCATAAGATACACCAAAACACAACATAAATTCACAAATCACATCCATTTTATTTGTTCGCTATACTCCCAATCTTTAGAATCCATATGTTTGTAAGGAACAGATCCAAATTCAGCCCTTTATCCATCGATCTTCATTTTGATTCTCAGCAACAACGACCGTCACAGTCAAAGCTCGCGCTCGTTATGATTCAAATTTGAAAGTAGCGCCACGCTCGAGAAGCGTTACGACATGGTTTACGGCACTGATATCAAACGCTCATTGGTTCTCACCTGCTTCGTCACAGATTACGACATGCCGTGTTTCAGTGGATTGACATGAGTGCGCGCCTTCACGAAGAGAAGCCGGATTCATCATATTTTCATGGATTAATAAGTTAAATTCTGCTCTGTACCCTATAAAAAACTATTACCGCCAGAGAGGACTGTGACTGGAACTCATCATCATTTGAACTACTTTTGGTACCACTTTTGACATTTTCGCAAAAAAAAAAAAAAAAAAAAACAACAATTATTGTGATTACGCTTGTTTGTCTGTCATTCTTTTATTTATATTCGTAGGTAGTTTAAAGAAATGGTTATGGGTAGGTTTAGGGGTAGGTGTAGGATTAGTGGCTCAAAATATCGTTTTAATGTTATATTTTTACTAAAATTGTCATTTTCCTACACATTTCTGCCCATTATGTTTTATTCTTTTAACATTCTGTATAAAATGGGTAGGTTTAAGTTAGGGATGGGGTTTAGGGATCTTACATGTATCTACAAAACGATAAAAGGGAAATTATACATATATCTTTAAGACATGATAAGATTCGTAAATATTTTACGTTTTTTCGCTGTAAAAACGTAAGTATTTTTACGTTTTAGTGCCATAATTACGTCAATATTGTACGTTTTAGCACCTTTCTAAACGTACAAAAATGTACGTTTTGTGTCTTTGAAAGTTACGTATTAATACCTAACGTTACGTATTAACGATGAGACCAGGCTGGTGTGGCTGATAACAGCCGCTCTTTGGAATGTAATATAAAAGCGTAAGTCGTTGCCTTGGTAACATAACGATTTATGATATGAGATGTGAATAACGACCGCGTTATGAAGGATGATTAGATATTTCTTTAATTTTACTATTAATTTGTGTTTACGTCACACAAATAGAGCGCTTAGCCAGCTATGGAGAAACTGGTAGCCAGTCAACAGACAAGTGACCAATCCTGTGTGGCGACGTCACTTTACGGATTCTACCAGCACGATTCAGCACGGTTAGACAACCGTGCCAAGAATTCCGGAATCGTTTCGTGCAGGCTCCAGTGGAAACAACTGGAACCGTTCCTTACCATTCCAAGAACCGTTCGGCACGATGGTGGAAAAGCGGCTATTGTGGGTTCCCCAAAGAATGTTTCACTGAACAGAAAAATACACATTTTTTATTACCTTTTGTGCAATGTGACAGAAGCCAATAAAGAACCATTATTTTAAGAGTGTATCGCTTTAACACATCATTACCCTATTAAAATAAGACATTCTCTGAATCCTGATTGATGAACAGAACCTGAGATTGGACAGAATGTATGGATCTCTGTGGATGGAGACCCAGACCTCTGCTTTAGTGTGCAGACTGAGCTCTTTAGCAGCTTTAAATTAGCATGTTTAAGCTGGGAGTAGAGAGCCATAGCACCCTGCTGCTAGCTCCCTAATCATCCAAAATAACAGGCACAGGAAGGAAAAAATCACTCTGACATTAAGATGAAGAGAGATGAGAAAGAGGGTCATTAATTAATAAATAAATAGAAATGACTGCTCACTCAGTGAGGAGACTGGGTGTGCAGGGCTTTGAAGCAGCTTGCAGTTGCCAAGGTGGATTCTAGGACACATTATGAACATTACGTTCCCTCTCTCTGCCTTGATGTCAAAATACACTAGATTCATTTTCACCTGTGGCATTATAAATCCACGCAAGCAGCAGGGTTTGAATGTAGCTTGATGCTGTGTACAGCATCATCGAAGTGTCTTTAAGTGCTTTATGGACACTTAAAACGGGGCTGCATGCTGAGAGATGACATGATGACTCTTTCAGACGCAGAATGTGAAAGCTGCTTATTAATGAAGGGATTCCTCAGAAGTGCTTCGCTAGGATGTATGTACCAAGCACAAGGTGTCCTGTTGACAGAGACTCTTTTAAATGATTAGGGAAACCATCATTTGCCATTTGTTTAGTCGTTCCATGCTGTCTCTTGTGCTTTTTTCTTTTCCTCTCTCTCTTTAGATAGAAGAAACATCATGGTATTTATTTGCACTGGAGAGGCTCAGATTACTACCATTTGTTCTCAGCATGGTGAAACTAAAACAGCGGGTCCCCCTTCAAAGCCTTTTATCAGCGTCATTCAATATCTCTCTCTCTCTCTCTCTCTTTTCCCTCATTGTCCTCTTCCCTGACATTCTTTCTCTTGGTTCATCAAAATCTTGCTCACATTGCTCTGTGTATTCCAGCAAGCAATCGCTCTCTCCTAATTTCCAGAATGCTCTGAGGAGTAACAATTCGTGGATCGTGGTGGGGACCAAGAATAATAATAAAAAATACTGGTACTGTATAAAAATATTCTGACAGAGTTTTCTTCAATATTTATTTAACTGTGCCATAGCAAAACAGACAAGTATAGTCCGATTCTTCAACAAATTACTCTAATAAACCAGTTCTTTTTAGTGAATTAAAACCAGTGTACTCTGATTAGTGCAGTAAGAATGACTCTGAGTTGTTTTTAGATGAATCAAACAAATGCAGCTTACAGCTTAAGGGATGTAAATCAGTGCAGCTACTGACTAGTTGTTCATAAGGCAACGTGCAGTTAAAAATACACATGCGTTTTGACAGTAGTATTTTATATGCCATTTTTTAGTATTGTTGTCTACTAGTTTAAGTGAATTATTACTATTAATTTAAATATATTTATATATTTATGTCATGACAACTCTCAGAGAGATTGGCATGGTAAAGGATATGGCAATGTTAATGTATTTGGTCTTGGTGAAATAGATCTGCTACACTGCTGCTGTTGGTTATTGCTGCTACTGCAGAGCAAGTACCGAGACTTGCTACTGCCAGTACATTCACAGACATGCTGCTGCTGCACATTTAGGGAACAACGGGGCTCAAGGCACACCTTAAGAAAAATGTGCTTTTCACTACTCCCAGTGTATGATTGCTGAAAAAAAAAGAAAAGTTTTTTTATTTTTTATTGAACATTGATGGTGCAACAGATTGTTTGTGATAATAAATCATAAAAGTGGTTTGTTTGTTAAAAGCATCTTATAAATGTATGAGCCAAACTTATTTTGAAAAGTAAAGATCCTGAAAGCATTAATCCCATAATAATTTTATAAATATTTACAGTAACAATAAATGATATTTTATCAGGCTATATGATATGATTAATATCATAACTATGATGGTGGACACCCAACTTTATGATATTTCTTATCTGAATCTAACCATGTCATGTCAACAAATGGAAAAGTCAGCCAGCTATTTATTATCATGTTAATCATTGTAGCCTCAACAGCAGGGCCGCTTTTTACCTCAAATACTTTTACATATTCTTCCGTTATTGAAAAACTGTTGTTGCCTTGAACAAAACTGAAAATCATAAACAAGACCTTTGTCTCAAAATATATTCAATAATTTTAATGATTCTCATTTGCTACAATAAATCTACAATATTTTTAAAAACATCAAATATTAGATCAAATTAGCACAGAATCAACTTTGCTGCTGTCCGCGATCGCATCAAGAATCAGTCAAATTTCCTCATGCATCTTGAAAAGCGGATGTTATGGAAAGTGCTGTGGAAAGTTTTTGTGCCATCTAGAGGTTTAAAGGAAAATAAAATCAAATGTGCCTTTTACCCTGGTGCAACTTTCAACTTTGTACCCTAACATACATGAAATAACCCCCTAGCAGATCTATACAGGTGGAGGGTTTCTGAAAATGCGCTGCAGACTACTAACAGCAAACAAAGCCAAGTATTTGAATGTTGAGCAGCAAGCTCATTGGCTGTTGATGCAACAGCAACAAATCAGCTGCGCTGTGTACGTAACGATGTGATCACTAACAAATGATTTAAGGAGCTGTCAGCCTGCGCTATCTGAGTGACAGAACTTTGTATGTATATATATATATATATATAAAAATTGAACACAATTTTTGCAAAGGTTTTGCACCTTGGACTTTTTAGAGGTGTTAAGGAACCAGAACTGTTAAAAAGAATCAGAACCATAATAAATCCTTTAAGTTTCTCATCCCTATACAACAGTAATCAGTTTATACAATTTTATTTTGTTCATTACCCTGTATTTGTTCATTTTATCATGTGACAAACAAAAGGAACATCTGGGGTATAAACGCATAGGGAGACATCACTAATTAGTGGTTACCTGTTGCTGAAATTGGAAGAGTCCCACTGCAGCCTCAACCCAGAAAAACACAGTCACCACTAGCCTCTCCCTGTCCTCCCTGCTGTGTCCATCTGGAGAAAGGCTGGGGAGAACAGACCAAATTGAGGAGCTTCTGTTTACAGAGGCATATGGAGATGACTTCCTTTTTCATTTCAGTCATCATCAGACTAACCAGGCAATGGATGACAGAGACAGAGACAGAGAGAGAGAGAGAGAGAGAGAGAGAGAGAGAGAGAGAGAGAGAGAGAAGAGAGAGAATGGGGAAGTGGTCCAGCCCTTGAGAGCAGAGCTGTGAGAGGCTCCTGGTTGTTTGTGTGTCATTTAGGCTGCAGTGCCCAGAAGAGTGTACAGTACGTGCAACAGCTCCGAGTTCTAAATATAATCCTTTTAGAGGATGGTGCCCGTGTTGCCACTAGCTCTTCGAGTCCCTCAGGCGTAGCAGTCAGAGGTCATACGTCACTGAAATTAATTTACTGGGATAGGGGTGCTGTCGTCATAAGTGATGAGTTTGTTGTCATGAGGATTAGTGCCATTCAAATGGTGAAAACAACATGGGGGAACAGCGGGGGGCAAGGGTTTAGTATCTGATTAACTGTATCACCTCTCTTATATCTGCTTTCACCCACTCAGACCTCACTTGCTCACTTCTTTGTATGTATATCGGAAACCGCTTTCAATCTGTTTTTTTTTTATTTTTTTTATCAGCTGTAAACCCCTAACTTTTACCTAACACTGCCCTCAATCTTTTTAAAGGGCATAGACAGCCCAGACAGTAAGGAAGATTAAAGCGAACAGACATTAAAAATACAATAATGGGGTGATTTTACTTCAAAGTTTCAATAACTGTTTCTACTCTTTCTGACAAGCACCTACTGAGTCTGAAACAGTACAATCCAAAACTGTAGTTGCTGCATTCTCTCTGGAAATGTTTTTTTTAAAACAATAGTCATCCCAAATGATATGGTACTATATGTGTGTTGGACCAGGGTTGCAGTTTTGCACCCCTGGTCTAGAGGGTTTCTCAAATCTTCCTCTCGAGGTTCACTGTCCTTTAGAATTTAGATGCAACCCTAATCAAACACACATAAACAAGCTAATTAAGGTCTTCAGGATTACTAGAAAGTTATAGGCTGGTGAGTTTGATCAAGGTTGGAGCAAAACTCTGCAGGACAGTGGACCTTGAGGGGAGACACCTTGCTCTAGAGCTGTTCTCTAGTCAGCCTCTGCAGCACTGCCCGCAAGGCAATCAAGGCCCAGGGGATTTGGGTCTCCAAAGCAGAAATGTCTGAAAATCACCCTGGTAATGGGATGGCCTTCAGCAAGGTTTTTTGTTAAACTGCCTGAATTGGCACAACAGTATGGCACCCTTTGCCATCAATCTATCACAGTAATTGAAAGTAGTGGTCAATTACATGCACCTGACAGTGCATGAAAGGGAAGTTTGAATGGGAGAGCTCATTACAGTTCAAATCCTAGAATGAAAATCATATGAACGTTTGTTTCAGAAGTCTAATGAAACAGAGGAAGCAGCTGTGTTTTATAGTAAGAAAATGATGGAACCTGGCAAACATCAAATGATGCATATTCACAAATAGGTGCATTCTATTAACTTTCACCTCCATTCCTTGCCAACTTCAAAAGCTTCTTCTCTGCTGCTTTGTAAATACAGACATTGACATACATGCCCATTTATTCAGACCGAAAAGATAAACCGCCTTGAGGTGTTTTCTGTTTGCCTGTATTTGCTTGGGGTATCTTAGCATGCACCTCTATTCTCAAATGTGCCAAATGAAAGAAGGGGGCTCTGCCTCATTCTGACTTTAAGACAACATGCCCACACCTTTTTATATGGCCCCACTTTAGAAAATGTGCCTTAGATCTTCAAAGCCCAAGGCATCATACACAGCTCAATACCTGATCCAGCACCTCTCTCCATTGCAAGCCAGATATTATCATGACAAAACCATTCTGCAGCCTCTCGGAGCCCTGATCTTCATTTGCATTTATATTGATGATGGCGACAGGCAGCTCTGCTAAAGCTCACCTCGCCATGAAGCATCATTCCTAAAGGTGACGTGGAAACTTGGCTGGCAGGTGACAGAAATACCTATGTAAAAGGAAATGCCATTTGAAAAGAGCTTCCAGAGCATTGCTCAAGGGAATATCGCAACCCAGGCACATTGGAAAATGTGCCTGTGGTGGCATTTCTGCAAAATGATATTACTTTGCTTCTTGTACATTTCGCGATACGTTCAAAGTGAAATCTCCAGTGAGTGGCGCTAAAAGCATGTGCAGTTTCATCAAAAACAGATCAACTGGATTCTGGTAACATTTCTTTAAAGGGTTAGTTCACCCAAAAATGAATGTTATGACGAGAATACTTTTTGTGCGCAAAAACAAAACAAAGATAACAACTTTATTCAACAATTTGAATTGTTGTCATATGTAGTGAACTCAGTGCAGGGTTCCTTGTTTACGTCCGAAGCTGAACACGTGAGCAGCACGATGCATGCATGTGATGCTGACAAGGGATCCGGCCAATAATGAGCCGGCATTCAGACGTAAACAAGGAACTGAGTTCTGAGTTCACTATGTATGACAACAGTTCAAATTTTTGAATAAAGTTGTTATTTTTGTTTTGTTTTTGCGCACAAAAAGTATTCTCGTCGCTTCATAACATTGAGGTTGAACCACTGTAGTCACGTTGACTATTTTAACAATGTTTTCAACTACCTTTCTGGACACCAAAAGGTGCAATGACGTTGCTGCCATATGTGTGGATCAGAAACCTTCGGATTTTATCAAAAATATCTTAATTTGTGTTCTGAAGATGAACGAAGGTCTTACGAGTGTGGAACAACACGAGGGTGAGTAATTAATGACAGAAATTTCATTTTTGGGTGAACTAACCCTTTAAGTTGGTTGTTGTGCGTATTGTAGAAGTTCAGAGAAGAAAAGCCCGGTGAGAGGCACCAAAAGGTTGATGCTCTATTGCATTTGAAAATAACATAGCCTACCACATACAATAAACCCTATCCCAAAAAACAAAACAAAAAAACAAACAAAACAAAACAAAACAAAAAACGATAGTGTGTGCAAAAACAAACGTGAGATGAAAACATCTTGCAACCATGAAACAACCATGCTTCTAGGCTTCTAAGCCTTTTGAATTCTTTTATCATGACTTATGTATCATTGGACTCGAACCCTCACCAATACAAGTGCAATGCTGTAGCAGGTGAGCTACTGAACAAGTTTACTACATCAGAAAAGCCATATATATGGTTTTGTGATGAAAACTTCAAAATGTATTAGTTTACAAATCATGCACTATGGTAAAAATGTTTGAGGTCATAACATTGTATTATGCAAGGAACCACATGAAATAAAAAAAAGTCTTCATTAATCGATAACCTACCCCTGTGATCATAATCTGTGTGAAAAAAATAAAAGTTGTTGGCGTTTTACTGCCACTAGTGGTCATTTTAGCTGGAAACTGCAGTGAATTTTACAGTATGTAGGACCTGTTTTTGGAGTTTTGCAAAAAGTATATAAAGAGGCACATTTTTCTAATGAGTTAAGGTTGCAACATCGCCAACCTGGAAAAAGCATACTGTACAAACTGATTCCTGAAGAAATCAGGTTCTCATTGCTTGCAAAAAATATAATAATGGCTCCGTGGTGTTAGTGGGCTGCTGATTGTGAAACTAAATGTCCAATTATGGCATTTTTTGTTTACACTTTATTTCCACTTTAGATATTCTACTATCTTTAAGTAACTTTGCAAATACATGTCAACTAACACTCATAAGAGTTTTAGTAGACCCTTAGGGTTAGTAGAACAAGTTGGCATAGTTACCCTTTTTTTGGTGGTGGTGGTGGTGGGGGCAATAAGGTCTGGACAAAGGGATATAGGAAGTCAAGGCTCATCTTGATTAGTTGCTGTTCACTAGCGGTTAACACTCAAGCATACTACTCTCTCATCCTCAGACAAGTGTTGCCATGGCACTCAATCTCCATCCAATTTGCGCTGAAACTGAGTGACGCAAAGATATTGCACAGCATTAGCAAATATGAGGCATCTTTAGCCTAGTCTTATCTACTATTGATAGGTGTTATGTTTAGAGAAAGAAAATGGGAACGGAACATATTCATTTCCAATAGAGATTCTAGATTTGTTGTTAAAATGTGATTGAGATCACGTTTTATTTTTCAATCGTTTTGATTTTTTTTTCTTTCTTTTTTTTTTTTAATTCTCAATCACCCAAGTTGCAAGAGCCTTTTAGAGTCACACAAGGATCTTCTATCCCTTTGAAATCACACACACACACACACACACACACACACACACACACACACACACACACACACACACACAATGAGCCCAAATTTGTCTGTTTGTACACAAAACAATTTAGTCAAATTATTTCCCTTGCTCCCACTAAAGCCTACTCATCCACAGCCTTCTATTGCAAAGCAGCCCAAGAGCCCAGATGACTCAAACCCAGTGAAGTCCAGGGTCTGCTTAGCCTGGTTTTCCACCTTCTGTTTCAACAAATTTCAGCTGCTTACAATCATCCGGTGGGATAAAACAACTATAGCTGCTGTAAACAAGCATGTTCCTCCATCTGAGTGGAAGCACTTCACATCTGTTGAGAATCTATCTATTTTACTCTTTCAGACAGATCCCAAAGACCAAAACTGGTCTTTTTAGGTTTATAGGAACTGTTGGAAATTTTACAAATATGTTGCATCTCTGCTTCCAATTCAAAGACAAATATAAAAAGATATTAAGTTGATACCTATACTGCAATGTAAAGACTAACATTATTCACTGGACCCACAAATCCTTAAATAAAAGTGAAACAAAATGCATTGTAATTATTATAAGCACAAGCTTCTAAAGCACTGACAGCCTTCTGTGGTTTAAGAATAGTTTTCAATGTGCTATTCGATAGTCGATGGAAAATGGCTTTTAAATTCCAATTCAGTTCTTGAATGAAGAAAACTATTTAGTTTCATTTTAATTTTATTCAAAAGCAGTAATGAAATGGAATTAATAAAAAGGAATACATAAAAATGCTGTAAGTGTAGATTCAATTTTCCTATGAATAAATATTATCATACTATATTAAGATCAGCCCTGAACATTTCCCAAAGGCTCTGATTTACTTTGTAAATTGTAACTGCAATTCAAAAATTCTTCTTCTTGTCATTCAAAATTTAATTCCAATTTCATGTGGAGTGTAACATTTCAATTCAAATTCACACTCTGTGGAAACTGAGGGAATGAAAGCTTAAATTCTGAATTTTGCCCCATCAATCAACAACAAATGTCTATGGTTACCAACTATAAGTCAGAGGACAAAAATGATTTTAAATGACAATAATTTTCAGAATTATTGATGAGGCCATCAAACAGGTGGGGCAATTAAAGTGGAGAGTTGGTTTGAGCCACGATACTCTCTTGTTTACTGTTATGCTATTAAGTATGAGATCTCTAGATAGGGTCTCTGTAAAGCTCATCTGCTTCTGCACTACACTTCCCCTCTTAACATCATCTGAAGTATCAATTATCCTCCTTCTTCTCCCGACACTGTTAAAAAAAAAAAAAAAAAAGCGTGGTTCAGTGTGGTTGCTCAACATCAAAAAATTATTATTATTTTTTTTTTTTTTCAGTTAAAAAGTAAGCCAGAAAGCCTTCACAAATGTAATGAAGTTGACTGAAAGACATTGCTGGAAGTCAAGGCTTTGTACAATAATTGTTCGGAGAACAAAGATTTGCTCTGTGCAAGATCCACCACTCCGGAACCCGGGTTGCTCTTCACGCAATCGCTCGTCAACTACTTGCCGCAACCGTCAGAGCAGGATGGATAAAAGAACCACGACTGGTTGCCGAAGACTACAAACAGCGGTGGATACAGGACGAGACATAGCCAAGGGGCGCCCATTGAGGATAAGCATGGGAAGCCACTCTTGACCAAAGAGGCACAAAATAGACGGGGAGTCGAACACTTTCAAGAGACGCTTAATCAACCAGCCCCCGAGAAGATCCTCCAACTGGAACCAGCAGAATATCTACTCGTTACTGATGGATCCAGTGGTTTAGTCGAAGTTATGGTGACGATGCATACACACAAATATGGGAAGGCCGCAGGCATGGACGAGACTGATGCCGAGATGCTTAAAAACAGAGGGCGGGAGCTAATGCAAGCACTTACCGATCTGGTCAAGGCCTGTTGAGTTGATGCAAAAGTCTCTGAAGACTGGCAGGAAGGGGTGATTGTCCGCTTGCCTAAGAAAGACTACTTGGCTGATTGTAACAACTGGCGCGGCATCACTCTACTCTCAGTAACTCTAGTAAATTATCCCTAAAATCAGAGGAAAATGGATAACACTGATGTAGAAGCACCTAACCCTGGTTGTAAGCCTAAACTTGACATAAACTCTCAAATCTGATTGGTAGATTGGAATATTGTTCCAGGAACTTGTTGCACTTGGTAAAATCAGGTTCTGCCAGGTTCTGTTTTTTTTTTTTTTTTTTTTACTTAAAAGTTAAACACTTATTCAGAGCTTACACAGTGATGAGGCAGACCAATCTATATATCTCACAATGTGTGGAATTGAGTGTTGTTGTGATACAAAGAGAAGTCAACACCCTGTCAGTGTGACAAAACTCCCTGCCCACAATTGTGAGAGCTAAAAGCTTCCTCTCTCCTTGCTACATAATGGTTTACCTTTCAACCATCTTTTCCCCCATCCACCTGTTTACTTCCTACTCTCCTTTTCTTTGCTCTAAGAGCTCATACTCCTTATTACCAGTCATTGGAAAAAAAGACCTGTCATTACCTCTTCAGAACTGGCAGGCAGAAACACAGCAAGACCATTGGGAGAGAAAACAAGGCAGTCATTACTGACCTGGATTTCAAGTGCTATACCATCCTGCTTGTGGAGCTTCTGATATACCTGCAAAAACAAGCGAAGGAGACTATGGGTGAAGACTGTATCACAGAATCATATTCGGAAATGAGCAGAAGTCCACTCTCAAAAGCACTTTGAGGAGATGCTTCTACCTCAAACCAACAATAATTGTGGGAAGAATCATTTCTCTGGGAAGAATTGGTTTTGTTTTAGTTTAGTTTTAAGATTTTACTGAGAACAGCAAAACACCATGGGGGAGAAGAACAGTTCAGAGTGAGATAAACATAGACTCACCATGACCTTTGCAACAGTGACAGTGCTGACAACATCCTGGAGTGCTTCTCTCCAAGCTGAGTACAGCTTTAGTTTAGCCTTGCGATCCCCGACACTCTCGAGGAAATCATGGTACTTTCTTTTTCTCTCTTCTGAACTAGAATAAAGAAGGTCAGAGAGCACAAGGATATCCAGCTGCTTCTCCAGAGCTTTAGTCCAAGGTCTCAACTCGGAGCAGACCTGAGCCGTGTGAAACCTCCTTGTGTAAGACCTGTCCACAGGTGTACAGCCTAAATCCTCTGACCCACTTCCATCATCTTCTCTTTTTTACTCAGACTGGGCTGAACACGAGAAGGAACAGAGAGACCCAGCTTTCTGTAATTATAATTTAGAATTCTGCATAATTCATAAATGTAAAATGTGGCATTTAAACATGCACTTATTTATTAAAAATGGACAACTGTCAATATTCTCAGTTAAATCTTAAATTTAGTGTCACAGGAAACATGGCAGGTCTTTGATTCTGCTTACACCTACAGCATGTTCTTATGGTGTGCGTTTCAAAACCCATGGGCATTTTTGTGCATAAGAATATGGATGGGGACAGGGTTCACCTAAAGGCAAAATGCTGTTGAGAGAAAGCACTAGAATTATGCTGGAATGTCATAACATGCAGACACATCATTAAACTTGTCTGACTAAACTTTTCTTTTTTCCCAGACAGGCAAATGGAACACAAAGGCTGACATGCAATAACAAAAATAGATAGTATTTCACAGCAAAGTATGAAGCCCCAGGTAAATATGCTGCTGATTTAGAAGTCATTTTCATAGTGCAAAGTACTGCCCATGGATCTGCCTGTCTTCTGTAGATTATCTCCCTGTGTTGTTTGCCCAATGATAATCTTAGAAAGATATGTCTAAGTATTACTCAACACACATGCTGCAATGCACAGTAGTGGATGTTTCTTCAACTATAGACACTTTTGGCCATGTGGACCTCAAGACAATAAATTCTTTAAAATACACTTTTCACTTCCTTCCATATGACTTTGTTTCCTAACAATATGAACATACATGCATCACAAGAGAATTGGGTTATTTTTGTCATGATTTTTACTTCTTACAATTTTTGGGGAAAAAATGGCAGACTCTTTGTCCAAAATAACCAAAAAATAGTCTTGTTAATAGTTCCCATTTTATGTATTCTAAATACACACAATTAAATAATATTTTCACACTTTATGCCCAATTAACAACACATAATTCAAAATAAAAGCCTTGCTCACAAGTGATACTTGCCTTGATTGCTTTATATTCTTCACACATTAAATGTCTCATATTTCATCTCAAGCATGCTATTCTCTAAACACAGTTTTCTCCATATCCATTAAATGAGTCAAAAAAAAAAAAAAAAAAAAAGAAAGAAAAAAAAAGGGGATTGGAAATGATAAAGTAAAAATTGATTAAAAAATCATTTCCACACAATACATTTTGTTTGTTTACAGTATTTTACTCTGCTTAGATTATCAAAGAAGGCAAATAAATTAAGGCATTGTAAATGTTTCCAAGGCAGCTTCAAAACAACATCTATATAACAATAACAACAAAACATTTTAAGTTTTAAAGGTGCAATATGTAATATTTTCTGTCCGCTAGAGGTCGCTAGAGGCCTATTCAAAACAAAGGCGTAGCTTGATGACAGCAAGTTTGAGCGCGGAATCTTGGGACATGCGGTCTTCACCTCAACGGCCGGTGGAAAAGAATTGGGATGTGACTCGGGAAGAAATCATGTTCATGGATGCGATTATTAACGTTACTGTAGTATGAAGCAGAGCAGGGCCGAGTGTTGTTGGAGCTGAACGAGGCCGCTGGAGCGATTGCACAACACACGCCTCACGAGCAGTGGAACTTTTATCATGCCACAGTCGCCGGCGCTGCTTCCACTTTTCCGGTCATGAGTATGAGGTAACGCAGCTCTGTTTATCATATTAGATACATTTGAGTGTGGTGAAAGTGTTATAATGTTACTCTGTGCGTTTGCTTGACGGCTGCAGTGAGACACTTGTTTGAGACACACTGCAGTAAGCTAGATCGATATTAGAATATCATTCTAAATGCTGGATGGCTTGTGTTGATAAATGGCATGCAATTATTTTTAAAACATATTGTATGATGGAGAAAATGCTGCATTACCATTACTAAAAATAAAGCTGCATCTGATTATGCTATGTTAGCTACTTCACAAAATAGTGTTTTTTCTCTGAAGCAAGGTAAAGCATGGTACTCACAAAAAATCAAGAAAATCAGATTTAAACAAGACTAAACGTGTTGAGCTGCAATAATTAGTTTTCTGTCTATAAATATATCAAAACAGTTGTTCCCTTGTCTATTAAAACATTCTAATATATTAAAGTGTCTTTGGTGTTTTCATGGTTTCTACAAAATAAAACCAGAAACCGAGGGTTAACGCGGGTATGACGCAATTGACAGGCGACTCCTCACACGTCCCGGAACCTTGGTTAAAATTGCAATTTTTTCTAATGATTTACAAATAGTTGGAAACATTTGGGATATTGTAATATACTCAAGTAAACAAAATATATAACACTGGCCTAGTGGTTTTTGGATATTTTACTGCAAAATTCTTACATATTGCACCTTTAATAAAGCAATTTTGTACATTTTAAAACACCCACACATAATAAATTATCTCTTATTGCGTAAGGGAGCTCAGTTTGATAGTTATAGTGTGGGAAAGTGAAAAAAAAAAAAAAAAAAAAGCTTTCTACTACATTAGCAACATTATCATAGCTGAATTAATACAAGACAAACAGAAGAACATGTGACTAATAGAAACAGAGGTGGAGATGTGCTCCAGAAGACCATTTATGAATAATTGGAGATTTAAATAACCAGGTGCAGGACCACTTAAACCAAATATATATCATAACTTACAATCAGAAGCAATTATTTTAATGTTGGCGTGGTATGGTTCTGCTCTGGGCACATTCATGCAGCCATGACTGAATGGGGAGAACAGTGATTAAACTCCCCCAGGGGTAACAGAGCAGATCCAGCAGAATAAGAACTACTGGCAAAATGTACAATCAAATCATTAACATGAGATACGGTAACACACGGCGTTAATAAGAAATCTCTGGGAGCACAATTTAACAAGACAGTTGTTAGCAAGGGCTAGAGGTCAAGAGCTTGTCTGATAACAAGCTGGTTGCTTGATTTCAGACAAAATCACTTTAAATCATAATTGACTATCTGAAAAACTTTGGTCTGTGTTTGGTTTGGTTTGCCAGGACGGAGCAGGGAGAGCAACCCCCAAAACTAAACCATATTGCAAACATCCCTCAACCATCAAAATGATCAGCACATCACTATAAACAGTCTGTTGGAGAAGCCTCCATGCATTAGGAAATCCTTCATCAGGGAGAGTCGAAGGGAATGTACCCAACATGGGAGAAAAATACAGCAACAAGCAGAGGCATAACTAAGGAACAAGCATGTAGCAGTAAAACCAAAATACTTTAAATTGCACCCCAAAGACCAACCAAAATAGAAGCTTAGGTATTTCACCTTTTTTGGAAAAAATATACATAATTCTAGCATCCCCTCCCCAAAATAAGCACTGTGTCGTAAAAAGTTGAACATTTTATGAAAATCAAGCTCAAATGGAGTTACGAGGTTTTTGACCTGAGAATGAAAGATATGTTTTTGTCCGTCACTGGAACAGCCACATCTGAGGCAGTAAATGCATCGCATTACGTTTTCATCAACTTACAGGTTATAAAGTATATATGTGCGCTCAGTAACACATTAGCCTTTAGACATAGTGTTTCTTGAATACAGCAATAGGCTACTTATAGGTATTTAGCAGTGACATTAATATTGTCAGGCTTTTCTATTTACAATGAAGTAAGCTAACTGCCTGCACAAAAAGTGACTTGAACGTACCTGCCCTCGTAAACACGACTTCCCACTTCGTAAATACAAACTTCCCAGGAGAACTTGAACGCACCATGGGTGCTTCTCATTTCTTATTTGTGCATCGTTTTCTTTCTTCGCGTCTCAGCTCCACCCCCATAGGATGCGGGGGAGGATGCAAGGGAAAAAAACTTGACGGAGGAGTCGATAGAAATGTTATTTGTATTGGAATGTTCTTGATCACTCGAGCATCACTTCAAAGCGCCATCAGCTGCACTCGAGGAATCTGCCTTCATTTTGTTACATTTTGTTTATTTACTTTTAAATATTTGTTTATTAACTTTTATTTAAAAAGATGCCCCATTGAAATATGTGAGATGTAAAGTTTATTTAAACTGCAAAAGTAAAGCATACATTTAAATTATTGTGACAGATATGAAGGGGGAGGAGAATGTATACGTGCATCAGGTTTCTCGATGAGAAAGATTTCCGCAAAGGAAACACCAGTGTATCCTCTCTCATAACTCCTTGGGAAGTTTCCTCACTCCTTGTTCCTAGCCTCCTCGCGGTGCTATTAGAGAATTGAGATCTCCTTTATCAGTCTTTTGTTCATTTTGTTCATCAGTATAGAATGGCACAGTGGTTGGGAAACATAGCCAGACCTTCAGACTGACGGCAGGTCTGGATTCTATCACAGCTTTCATTGGCCAAGGACCATGACTGACATGTAACGCAACCAGTCACAGTTTGTTTTTGTTCCGCATCATTGTGCTAGGCCAAAATAATCATAGTTGCATCAGTTCAGGGGCCTGTACCATGAAGCCGGATTCACTGGCTAGCCAGGTAAGTTTCAGATTAGTTTGCGCCAGTCCTGGGTTTTAGGTACCATGAAAGTGACTTGGCTTTTAATGGTGTTCATCACCATAGTAACTTACGCTCCACAGCTAACCTGCTCCGGGGCAGGTTATGTTCTGGATAAGAGGTCTCAAACCGAAATTGGACCAATCAGATGTGAGCAAAGTGATACTGACACATCCAATGCAATAAAGTAATGCCCCCAGTTTCACTTTCTCCAAATTAAAGGTCACTATATAGTAAAAACAAATATTTAAAGATGAAATTGTCTGGCTTTAATAATAATTAGAATTATTTTATGATTTATATAATTATTATATGATCTATATAATTAACCAATTACACACAAGCAATTTTAGTTTAACAGTTATTATTAAGCATTTAGTTTAATTGAACATTAATATATACAGATCATATGTAATATAAATAAGCTGTAGAACCAATAGATAACTCTTTAAAAATGACTACATGTGACCTTACATGTTTGAGTCTCTATTGCTATATATTATCAAGCAACTATATAAACTAACTTCACAACTTTCACTTGCACTGATAGAGCAAGATCATTTCTTTTATTTTTCCTCTTTCATGGACAAGTATTTTCTTTAGTGTAAATGCGTTTAAATTCTACATTTTTTTCAATCTCTTGACCTTCAGCAAAAGAGTTTTGAATCACGCTGGCTCTCTCACGAGAAGTGAATCAGAGTTTCTCTCTGTTGCAAGGCATGTGATTGGCTGTTCACCACTGATGTCATGCATTCATGTGCACGTACTCCACAAACTCAGGATCAAAGCCTGAGTTGACAGAGAAAGTTGATGATCAGCATCATGGTACCAACAAAGCTGGATTGGAGTGGTTTGGTTTTGTCAACTCGAAACTAATCCTATAACCCTGAGTTTGTTCAACTACCATCATGGTACAGGCCCCAGAAGGTCGAAAGAGTTGAGAAACAGATCGCCTAATTGACTATATGCACGGAACTTCCACAATAATATAAGCCAGCTGAAAAACTTAAGGTGAAATGTCACTTGCTGGTGTGTTGACCATCAATAGTGTAATACTTAGTTTATAACCAGAACATAGTAACTTAAATAGTCAGGCATAGCATTAATTTAGTTGTTCAAACGTAAAACGACAAAAAAAAAAAAAAAATAAATAAATAAAGACGTAGGCTACTTCAGTGTTTCTCCTCGGCTAAATTCAATCCGACCATCAGTTTCGCGTGAAAAAAAAAAGCATCAGAATTAAATATTTATTGTGCAATTTAGTTAGATTTATTGAATAAAATGTGAGTTTTGACAAGTGTGCCAAAATCATTGAACTTAAGCTGCACTGACTGACAGTTGCTGTGATTACAAAGCGAAAGCACGTTGCTCGCTTTCTGTGTAATTCATTCACAAGAAAAGTTATTGTTTTTCTTTTTTTTTTTTGAGTACTTCATACTTCACATTGACAAAATGTATTTTTAAACCTAGTCATTTTATAATGTTTAATATTTATTCAAAAGCGAAACTAAGTGAAAAACTATTACAGGAAATGGCTAATATATGCGCAAATAAATGCTACTCTGCCGCCACCTGCTGGTTATAGTGGTAATTAATGTCTTTTTTTTAATTTTTAAATTAAAGTGTTTTCTATCAAATGTTGGATTTCCTACATTTTGAATCATTCGGTTTTACAAATGGGGACAATCTCAGAAGGATGAACAAATAATGTTTGTGATCATCACATTAATAATAGCTTCATCTTTATTGCAATCAATAAAACTGGTTTATTGCAGATGTGGTAAGTATGGTGCTATGAAAATACAATTTTAACAAGAATACCTGGATTCTCATAAACAGTAGAGGTACGAGTGTTAAAAACTGCTCGCTCAAAATCCTTTTTGACTCCAAGGCCTTTGTCCAAAATTGATGGCCTTCCTATCTAAACTATTTATGCAGGCCTACTTCTTTGTAATAAAAAAAGACATGTCATTTTATTGTTGTACTTTTTATTATTATTATTATTATTATTATTATTATAGCATTTTAATTAAGATTATATTTAACTTTAAATAAAAGTTACTCGGGCCACCCTGAAAGTTTGCTTAAGAGAGGACTTTTAAATAAGACTATTCTGAAAAGTGTCTGAATTTTATTGGTTGATGAATCATGAATCAGTTGATTGCTATAACTGACTCCGCCTGGACATTTTATACACAACAAAATCTGTCCTTTGAATAAATATCACTTGCAAATATTTTCCATGTCCCACAAGCTGAAAAAAACAAACAAACAATAATATGATTTTAAACTCTAAACTCCAGAATCATAACACTATTTATTCTACAGGGACCATAGGTCCTATTAGTCGCTGGCTTTTTACAAGACGAGTAAACACTTAGGCTTAATTAAGAAAGTGCAGAGGGCCAGTAAATGCATTTAGTGTGAAATATTATAGACTTGGTCGTTATTGGAGAATTGCCACAGGCGCCTATCTTGAAGCCGTTTACCAAGAACTAAGAGCTCTGTGGCTGATAAAACCTCAACATTCAAGAAAATCTTTAATGTGTGCGATAGACAAATGTCTCCAACATTTAATTAGCTTTCATTTGTTGATCTTTCGTTTGATGCATTCGCCCCATACATTACCTTACCCTTTGGTCTTCGAATTCTTGCCATTTTGAAATGAGTGTCCAAGTGGTTGATTATCTCAAACAATTAGGCTAGCCAACATGCCACGTTGAAAGCTAGAAGAGGCCTTGGGGAGCCTTTCTAATTAGAATCGTAGCCACAGTGTAAGACAGTTGGTGTGTATCATGTTAGATAAGATTCAACCAATGATTTCAGCAGGGGACTCATCCTGAGCCAAAATTAATCATGTTTTGCAAGACTTCTTCGTGGCAGCTCTGCAAGCCCATAGAGTCAAAGTCTGGATGAACTTCCCTTCTGTCAGATACCAACAATGACTTTTCATCTTTGTTTTTCTCCCTCTTACTCTCCCTTGTGAACCTCTCCACATGGAGTTTACTGTGAATAGTGGATCTCATTGCACATCTTGCAGCATATGGCCAGGGCCTTTCAGATTACTCTGAAAGACTCAGTGGAAAACAAGTAAGAGAGTGCAGGTGAAAAAGAAAGACTGAGGGTTTTTTTTTTTTTTTTTAGATTGAGATTTTTTTTTTTTATATAAATTCTAGATCTCATGTCTTTTTCATCCATTCCCTGTTGTTTCTGTTTTCACAGAGTCTTAACTGAGCTCTTTTTCCTCTCCTATTGAGATATTTGACATTGATCATCTGTATAGCCAGTTAACTGGGCATTTAAGGGGCACTGGAAGGTCTATTGCAGCTAATGAGGTCAGGCAGTAAAGTTAGAGCGGAATTAATTGCTTGCATAATTCTGTCTTTTTCTGTCCATCCTCTTTTTCAATAAAACATGCTTCAGAGGAAGCTCCTCCATAAGGACAGACATCCTTCTTACCCACTGATGCACAAAAACCCTAAAGCTCCTTAATATCTCAGAGATATAAATTAATATGAAAACGAATAATTGATCGCCTTGCAGCTGATATAAAATGATACATTGAATCGGCTTCACAGATGATTATTTTTTTTTTTTTTTTTTTTTGGTGAAATCCCAAATAAAATACCAAACTTTGCAAATTGTAATGTAGAGAAGGGAATCATTTTCATTAACAGTTATTTTAGTACATAGGGAATAAATATTAAATATATAAATATAAATAAATGTTAACCCATTTAAGCCAACTATAGTTGCCGCAGGTATAGTTGTCATTTTCCTTTTGTAAGTATTTTTCTCGGTGTTATCCATGTTTTATATCTCAATGACATGCAAGGAAACAACCAAATAAAGGATTTCAAGAAAAAAAAAAAAGTTCACTTCCTTTCTATCGCATGAGGCTGTAAGCTTCCTACCCCTACTTCCACGCAGCATGGCGAAGGCAAACTCAAAGAAAGGTAATTTTCATGTTACTAATAAGTATTTTTTTGTTGACATATACATCTACATTCTGTAATCATGAAGGTCTATAATCATCCAAACAAAACAAATCTTACAAGAGATCTATAGTTTTTTGTATACTTAGTCAAAAGTCCAAGCGGCAACTATAGTTGCCAGTGGGCAAATGACTTGTAAGGACATATATCATGGGGAAATGGGGTATACTGTGTTAATAGGTTAATAAATCAAGGTTATTTGTCTTGTTTAATGCTTTTTGCTTTCATAATATCCCACCTAAAACATAACTTAACCCTTTAACTGACATCTCTACTGTACAGTAGACCTTAATTTGATAGGGAATAAATCTGTCAAAAGGATATTATGATATTATGTCTTGTAAGAGGCAAAATATTGAGGCCCCTTCATACAGTTTGGATGTGTTTCATTCTAATCGGTCAAGGACCCTAATTCTTTTTATGACTAGTAGCTTATGATTCCATTATAATGTTGAAATTCAGACAAGTAATGAGTTTACATTCACATTATTATATGAAATCCCCTACTACAGTCAGCCATTGAATACTATGGGCCTAAAAAAATGTGTAATTTTCTTTCAGGTACTTGGCAGAGCTTTTGGATTTTCTTGATTCAGATAATCCCCCTGCAACTATCTCTAATGTTACAGTTGTGCTGGAGTCTGAGAAGAAAGCTCATGACACAGATTGTGACAGCGATGGATCTGATGATGAGGTGGCATGCGATTACAAATGCCTACCATCAAGGTTGCTGAAAGGAGAAGGCTTAATCTCTGATGATGCTTTTCAACTACCCCTCCTTGACATGGGAGATATACCTGAATGTCCTGTGGCCTTAGTGAATGCATCTACAGAGCCAAACATCATCAATGCTGTTAAGGGAAAAGGAAAATAGTCCAAGAAAATTAAGACAGATACCAAAAAAACCCAATACAGGCTAAGCGACATCACCCAGGTGAAAAAAAAAAAAAAAAGTACACTTCTATAATGTACTTAAAGTGCTCTATTTTCACGCACTAATTTTGTACTTAATATTCTAAAAATTCTTCTTTAGTACTTCTTAAGATGATCTTAAAAACATCTAAGTGTACTCAACTGTGCTATTTTGAGACACCATGAAATATGAACTAAAATGTGCTTTTAACTCTGCATTTAAAAAATATATTTAGTTACCATTTTTAGTACACTATGGGTTCAATTGTACTATAAGTAGTATCTAAATACATTTTTCATGTACAGCCACCTGGGAATACCATTTCCATGAAAGGGTGTACATGGTCTGCAACAGTGCTTAGGTAGGTGGTACGTGTCAAAGTAGCATCCACGTGGATGGCAGAACCCAAGGTTTCCCAGCAGAACATTGCCCAAAGCATCACACTGCCTCCGCTGGCTTGCCTTCTTCCCATAGTGCATCCTGGTGCCATGTGTTCCCCAGGTAAGCGACGCACACGCATCTGGCCATCCACGTGATGTAAAAGCTGTCCAGTTCTGATGCTCACGTGCCCAATGTTGGCGCTATGCAGCCCCATACGCAACAAACTGCGATGCACTGTGTATTCTGACACCTTTCTATCTGAACCAGCATTAACTTCTTGAGCAATTTGAGCTACAGTAGCTCGTCTGTTGAATCAGACCACATGGGCCAGCCTTTGCTCTCCACATGTATCAATGAGCCTTTGCCGCCCATGACCCTGTTGCAGGTTCACCACTGTTCCTTCATTAGACCACTTTTGATGGATACTGACCACTGCAGACCGGGAACACCCCACAAGAGCTGCAATTTTGGAGATGCTCTAGCCATCACAATTTGGCCCTTGACCAAATCGCACAAATCCTTACGCTTGCCCATTTTTCCTGTTTTGTAACACATCAACTTTGAAGACAAAATGTTCACTTGCTGCCTAATACTGTCTATCCCACCCACTAACAGGTGCCGTGAGGAAGAGATAATCAGTGTTATTCACTTCACCTGTCAGTGGTCATAATGTTATGCCTGATCGGTTTATATATCACCAAGACCAGTATATATCGCCCGTTGTTTGGTATTTTTTAATTACCAATTAATTTTTTTTAATTATCGCCATTGGCTGATAAGTTTTTCTATTTGGCCGATGTGTCGTAATCAATAATAAAAGTGGTCTAGCTATTAAAAAATGGACATATATCTTCTGTGGGAGTTCTAAAACCATTCAGACTACCTGCCTGTCAACATATCCATTTCCATACCCCCACGCACCCTTCACACATACCATCACATGTCATTAGCAGGTTCCATGAGGCTATGCAGTGTTGTAGACAGACAGTCACTGAGCGGCACAAACAAACAGCAGCCACCTTTTACGGTTCCTCCTGAACCAAAACAACAAGCTTAAGCTGCGTTCACGCCATGTTGTAATTACTGTAATTAAGAGATGGCAACCTGTGACTTTCTATTTGGAGCTGTGTTTACTTTATAGACGGACGTTTGTGACCGAATGCTCGCATTTGCATCTTTTTCTGCAGCGCCTAGCATATGACACGGCGTTTTAAACACACCGTGCTCAATTCAGATGCCTCGACCTTGTATTTTTTCCCTCATTCCACTGCCCGCGTTTCGCGTTTTTCAAAGCAAAAACGCATTGTGTGTGAACGAGCCCTAAGAATGCATAACTGTTAATGGCAACATGTTCCCCAACCAGTACGATAAGTCGTTTATGACTCTCCTGAAATACGACCCATAGCGTTTACTAAAGTTGCACCCCTCTCGACAACAGGACACTTTCATTTTAATGCATTGTTCCCTTTTATCTTTTATCTGCATCATATTTTCGGGATACAATCATGTGATCATGCAATCGTGGGTTCGATCCCAGGGAACGCATGTGCTCATAAAGAGTATATGCACTGTAAATCACTAAGGGTAGGTTTAGGGATGGGGTGGGTGTAGTCGTTAATAAAAAAAAAATAGAGTTTTGCTAAATGGAAATAGGAGAAATGGTGTAAAAAGTCCACACACTGCATTTAAAAGAACACGCATTTTGATTGGTAACGACAGTCATACGTCATTTCATGACGACAGACGTAACACGACACTGTCATTATTTTTACGCCAGCTAGAGGGCGCATGACTTTAAAACGTAAATATAGGTCGTAATAAGGTGCTTGAAAAATGACCTATAGGGTCGGGTTTTTTTTTTTTTTTGTGGAGGACAGTCTTAATGGATGCAAACTCTTTTATTATTATTATTATTATTATCTTTTTTTTATTTTTTTTTTTTTTTTTTTATAAATGTAACAGGTTGTGAAGAACAGGTTTTTGGTTCTCAACTCTATTCAAATGCTATATCCTAAAACAATTATTTTATTTGAATAGTTTGGAATTAAGGATTACAAAGTCCACTGTGCTGTTAAATAGGCCTACTGTTGCTCTTTCTAAAAGTCGTGGACCCAAATACATCATGAAAGACTTCCTTTGAAGTGACCTTGACTAGATTGCTCTCGTATTAATTGAAAATGTCTATATTACATTCCATTATTTATGCTGTAAAAAAGACAGACCTGTACACAGAGCAAATGTGACTGCTTAATTTCTCTTGTACGCTTAATTAAAAATGGCATACACCTTATCTTCCACTATGTGGGCCAGATAGTTTTATCTTTTTTTTTTCTTTTTTTTCTAACTGCTATAGACACACAATGAGTTCTCTGCCTTGTTAATAAAAATGAGTGTGGCAGCCAGTGGTTTGGTAATGGCTTGACTCTACAGGTTACATATTTGTTATTGCAGATGACATGACTGCCACATGGAACATGGGTTGTGCTTCTGGTGCAGTCAAGCAGGAGGTAGATGTTCCTGTTACAGCCATTTCTGACAGCAGGGGTATGATGTGTATTGGTATTCATGAGATAGGGGCAGGTGAGTGTGGCCACAGTGCTGGTGTAATCAATGTAAGGATGAGGGTGACAGCCCACAGGTCAACCTCCATTATTTTAGGTTATTGCTGTGTAAGTTTTGGCCGAGTGGCTCATTTGTCAGTACGTCTGGCTAACACCCACCCCTCCCAACCTCACTTTCACACTTTGTACAGGGATGTATTTGTGCTTGTTTTCACTCTTCTAGTAAAATCTTTTTCATATTCCTCCTTCATTTGTTATTTATACATTAATGCAGTTTCCATGTAGTTTAATAAACATGCTGTCAAACTGCACATGGCTGCCACTTTATTTTATTAAAAGTCCAAAATGTATTGTGTTATTCAGTCTGGATAATTTCCAAAATAGATTTGTAACCACATATTTTTCATAGGAAAAATAAACACTTTAGTAAATCATGACGAATTTGCTCCATTCTCAGAATCACAAGTTATTTGTGATAGAATATCCATTTTGTGTTGCTTTAAGTGTGTGACTGTGAATGCTCTCTTATACAGTCACAACAATCATAAAAGGGGATTATGAACCGTGCCATTAATATTTTTAAACATTCTTTACAGTCTTTCCATTTGCATGTCCAACACAACTGCTCATCCTAATTTTCTCTGGCATTTTTCTCCACTGCACATCAATAAAGTTGATAAAAAAGGAAACTGTCAGGAGCAGATTAGAGAGGGTAGTGCTGACGCCCCTGCCACAGCCGCTATTCTGCTGGAGTCATAGTCACTTCAGTCTAGACCTGATTGCCAAAGTGGATAATACTGCGCTCTCCAACAGACATTCAGGCGCAGAACAGTGGGGCACGGGTCATTCTCTGGCTTTATGAAGAGAGCCTCACAGTGTTTTATACAGTTATAACCCTCTTCTGAGGACATAAATCAAAGAGAGAAAGAGAGAGAATCTGAAAGGTAAAACGAATGCTTTTAAAGGCATACTAGCATATTTTATACAATTTTTTTTTTTTTTTTTTAATGACTGCCCTGGATTGGAGCATATGAGTCAGCTCTGTTAAATGTGATAAACCTGAACTGATGCAAAAGTTGTTGGATTGGAAAAAAAAAAAGTTATTTCAAACCGTGTATACACATTAGTAATGTATTCTTTTGCTTTTCTTATCAGTATTCCCTGTTCAGTCTGAGTGTGTCTTGGCAGATGAGTGATATCGATTGTTTGGGAAACTGTGAAGGCGAGATCCAGGTGAGATAAAAGCTCAACCAAAAAGAATTTCAACACCTCTCATCCTGTCTGGTTTTCCATTTATAATGGGTCTTCATCTCCCCTCATTTAAATGAAATTAGGAAGAGGTAGAGCTTTGAAGTTCATGATGCCTGGTGTCACTAACATCTACTGGTAGATCAGTTGTTGTACACTGAACGTATAGTCTTAGATATTAGCACTACAACTCTTGAGCTGCAAATGTCACAGTCGGTGTGAGCTTAAAGAGCAAATGTGATAATTGGATTTTGAGTTTAGGAATATGGTTCTGATTTTTCTGTGAAGAAGATCTTTATGGACTGTTGCTCTGGAAGGAACCACACTGTTGAAATCTCTTCTTCTTCTTCTTCTTCTTCTACTTCTTCTACTTCTTCTTAAAAAAAACATATAGCACAGTGTGAGTAGCCTAATCTGAATGGAAACAAAAGATACTCCTTAGCATCTTTATAGTGATGCGCTTAGCCCATTGCTTTCAATAAGAAACCTTTGGCATCAATACTTTGATATTAATAATTTGTATAATCATAAAATATATTTCTCACCATATATTGATAATTTTGCCATCTAAAATCTCCATGCTTGTAATTCCAGTCCTTCTAGATTTTTTTTCTTTTTTCTTTTATCTATAACAGTAGGGTTAATGATGCTTTGGGATGTAATTTTCCAACCTAAATTCAGCAACATTAATTATCTTGTCATTTTAAACTGGTGTTTTACTTTTGCTGAAGTTTCATGTGTTGTCAGGGACTGGGTTTCTGATGGTGATAAGTTTTGTGTTTTATTTGGCCAATCAAACAAGGTAAAAATTAATCCCAGTGAGTGAAATTAATCACTCTTCAGTAGAGCAGAACGTCTTAAGAAAATATTTACCACTGCTAACGAATTAAAATTATAATCCAACATCTCAGGTTTTTCAGTTACAGGAACAGTAGATTAAACATATTCATCGCGTATTAAATTGAAATATGTGATGAACATGCATGCAACAGCTTTCTTCGCAAATAAACATACAAGATTACAAATATGTGCACATTTTAGCCAGCTAATTGTAATGAAGGGTCGGCAGAGTGGGGATCCATTTGCAGCTTTTATTAGAACAATCACCAAAGTAGACAGGGGCAAGGGCAAAGACATGAACAGGGACAGGCAATGGTCGAGGCAGGCGGCAGACAAACGGTGTCAAGTCACAGGCTGAGATCAGGGCAGGCGGCAAACAAACACAGTCCAGTACACAGGCAGAGATCAGGGCAGGCAGCAAAGAATCACAGAGAATAAACAATCCAACGGTAACGGAGAAACAGTCCACAAGAAAACGCTCAGTAATGATCACCAGGGCAAATCAAGACTTCACGGTGTGTATGTGTGAGTGTGTGGCTTAAATAGTGTGAGTGTGATGAGGTGCAGGTGTGTGCGCAATCAGTCCCAGGAATGAGGGCCTATGGGAAACGTAGTCCGAATGGGAACCAGTCAGTATTCAGGTGATGGCTCCCTCCGGTGGTGCGGAGGAGGAGGCGAGGGAGCCACATTCGTGATACTAATAAAAATAGTTTTATGATAATAGTAGATATAGAATGTTATTTATGGTCAAAGAATTGACGCAAAAAGTTTAGGCAATGAGGTTACAGGCTGTGCCACTAGTAAGACCTTTGGTGTCTATATAGGGACATGCAGGCTCTTTCCCAAACGTCAGTACATGACCCCTTGGGAGTGAAAATATGTTGTGTATGTGCACGTGTGGGTGAAATTTCTGTTTTCCCCTTTCATTTACTATACCTGGCTTCTAATCCTGGCCTTTGTGGTGTCCTGGTTCACTGGCCTTCAAGTCCATTTTTGCTGATTTAGCTTTTTTAATCATTTTGTTTGATTAAGCAGTTTTGCTTGTATAGTCTGAATGCAAATGAAAAAGATGCTGTTGCACAATGAAGGGAAGGGCATGATAAATAGCATAATCACATAGCAGGTAATGGCTCTAGTTTTTTTCTGCTTTGAGAAAAATAAAACTTTTTTTTGAAAATTCTTATTCCCTTACTGCAGTGATATCCACGACTGATTATTCAAAATACTTGATTAGCCTTGGAACAAGTTTTGTATTCAATTTTTTTTTCTTTTCTTTTTTCACTGAAATATGATTCACACTGATACCGTATGTCTGAATGCATATTAAAATGTTCTTCATTTTAATCCATAAATACACTGTTCAGATTCTCTTGGCCATTTGTAGAAAATGTAACAGATATCGATCAATATCAGTTTGGATCAATATCAGTCTCTACCATCCACATGATGTCTGTCATTCAGTCTAAATGTATAATCACTCTCTATTTAGAGATTCAGCCTCAGAACTGGCAAGGACAGTCACTGCAGGCACCCTGCAATTTCTGATTGTTTATCTACTCCAAATATTTAAATAAACGATTCGCTGTCATTTTTGGATGTTGAATAATTTAGCCCACATTCAAATGGTGACAGTAAGAATAAACTTTCTGCACATTCTGCTGCAGTTTCCTGACTAGACGTGCCTAGGGTGGAAACAATTAAAGCTGTTACTGTCGTTAGTTAATTTCTGCTGAGAATTAGTTACTAAAGACAGATACTTACCACAACTTAAGACAACTTAATTACTGTCCTCTGAAACATAGTTTTTGATTTTCCTAAACACATCTAATTAAATCTAAACAGCAAGTTTTGGGATGAAATACAGATAGTATGGGCCAGAGACTGCTAGACTGGTGAAATAACAGTAACACTTTAGTATAGGGAACACATATAAACTATTAACTGTGCCTTTTCCCTTTATAAACTCCTAATTTACTGCTTATTAATAGTTAGTAAGGTAATTGTTAAGTTTAGGTATTGGGTAGGATTAAGAATGTAGAATAAGGTCATGCAGAATAAGGCATTAATATGTGCTTAATAAGTACTAATAAATAGCCAATATTCTAGTAATATGCAACTAGTTAAAATAAAGTTTACCGAAATAACTAATAATATATATATATATATATATATATATATATATATATATATATTGTTTTTTTTATTGTATTGATTATATTAATTTGTGGCCTGACTACTTTTACAGTTTCAATTCTTATATAATTATGAATAATGATTAAACCCTCAGATCACTATGTTTGTTACTGGCTTTATCAACTCATACAGTATATGATGCGACAAGAATACTTTTGTGCGCAAAAGGGATAATGGGGAAGAGAAGATATTGTTGAATAAAGTCATTATTTTTGTTTTGTTTTTGCGCACAAAAAGTATTCTCGTCACTTCATAAAATTAAGGTTGAACCACTGCAGTCACGTCGACTGTTTTAATGATGTCTTTACCTTTCTGGACCTTGAAAGTGTTGATTATATTGCTGTCTATGGACGATTCATATTCCTCTTGGATTTCATCAAAAATATCTTAATTTGTGTTCAGAAGATGAACGAAGGTCTTACGGGTGTGGAACGACATGAGGGTGAGTAATTAATAACAGAATTTTCATTTTTGGGTGAACCAACACTTTAATAAAGCCTGAACCTCGTCGTTGGTCTATCGGTTGTATTTTTTAAACTCCATTGTTGATTTGAAATTTACCCTCGATTTGTTCGTTCCCTCGATTTACTAAATCATGCGCATGATTTAAAATTTTGAAATAGTAAATCGTGCACAAGTTTTAGTAAATCGTGGGAACGAAATAGTAAATCGTGTGCACGTTTTAGTAAATCAAGGGAACGAATTAAGAAATCGTGCGCACGATTAAATTTTTTTCTTGCATGTCACATCAAGCAAGTGACTCTTACTCCACGCACAGACTTTTAAAAATGGTGGTTGAAATAAAATGATGCGTGGAGTCAATAAATCAAAATGCTGCGTGAATTCAACCAATCAGCATGTTTAGCACCCAAGTCCCACCCCTGAAAGCTCCTGAACTTTGACATTTTTAACCTGAACTTCATTTAGACCCTGGTTCATGTGGTAAAAACACACCGAGTACCACCCCAAAGAAAGTTCCTGCGTTGGAAAGACGGCTTAAGTTACATTTTAAGATATTGGTGAAGAGTGTGTGAGTGTTTCAGTGGGTATGTGCTCATTTGATTCTCAAACTACAGATAAGAGGCTTCTTTGTGAAGTGAATTGCTGATTTAAATTTTAATCTTTCATACTTCAAGAAAGATCCAAAAATAATTGACACTATGTACCAAACAAAAAGGATTTCTCACTGAACTGTCGAAATTTGAGGAGCTCTAATGTACCTTTTCAGAAGTGAATGTTATTTTCATGGACCTTTTTTATTTTGATGCAATAAAAGGAATCTTTCTATATTTTTGTATAATACTGTTCAAAAGTTTAGGATTGTAACTTGTAAGATTTTTTTAATATCTTTGAAAAAAGTTTATTTGATCAAACATATAAAAACTGTAATATTGTGAAATATTAATAGAGCTTAAAATAACTGTTTTCTATTTTAAAATGCCTTTTTTTCAGCAGCCATTACTCCAGTCTTCAGTGTCACATGATCCTTCAGAAATCATTCTAACATGAACATTTCTTGTTATTATCAATGTTGAAAACAGTTGTGCTGCTTAATATTTTGGAAACTAAAGAGTTTCTTTTCAGATTGTTTTGTTACAATGCAAAAGCCTTTACTATAACTTTTGCACAATTGAGTGCATCCTTGCTGAACAAAATACATTTCTTTAAAAAGAAAATCTTACTGACCTTGAACTTTTTTAATGGTATTGTATATAATATATTACTTCACTGTCAGAAACAAAGGTACACCGCTGTCACTGGGGCAGTACTCTAAGGTACAAAAGTGAAAAGGTACATCTTTGTACCTTACTTACCCCTAGATGGTACATATTAGTACTTTAAAAGTACATATTAGTACCTTTTCCCTTTTGTACCTTAGGGTACTGCCCCAGGGACAAGCGCCGTACCTTTTTTTCTGACAGTGTTGATGACAAAATATCCAGTGCCTTTAGGTTTTAGCACAAGTACTACTCCACACTCATGAAATTTGCACTGTCAGTTACACAATAGAGAAAAGGAACCATCTCAGTACACATTAAATTGCCTCTAGTCTAGGAGACTTCTAAATTTCTCATGACCCCAAAAAGTTTCTGACCTGTTTCTGTGCATCCAAAAGAGTCTAGTCATAAACAAGAAGAAAAAGATAGACAGCTCTTTTGTTGAACCTCTGCTATGCAGAACACCACACATCCCTGAATAATGAAAGTGAGGTTATGAAGCTTTGGGAGATATTTGCATAAAAATTGCTATTTAAAAGCATAGCAACAGGGAATGGAAATCTCATTTGTCTCATTCATGCTCTGTGTCATCCAAATTTGACTGTCTTCGCATTCATATCCTAGACTTTGATTTACACAACCAACAGTACGCTATACATGGCTAATTATCAAAGGCCAGTGGCCCCAAACACAACACAGTATTGTTATTTACTCATATCCAGACAATAAAATTTGTTGACTTTTCAAATTTTAAAACATAGAGAGCTTTGCATTGCAAATGCTTTTTATAAAGGTTATGAACACCGAATTCAGTTAGGTGCTTCGACTGTTTTATGTAAATATATGGCAAAGAAAGTTGGGCAGAGCCTCTGACCTTTACTGGGTGGCTGTGAACATCCACAATTAGATATTGTAAGTAAAAGGACTGGCTACAAAGCCCCTCTCTTCCTCCTTTTTCCTTTTCTCTCCTACTGGTTTGAGGAAAGTCCGTTTTTAGAGCTGCAATATTTAATCCGCTTTAATGAGGGGGTGTGATATTAATCATGAAGCAAAAGGCTAATAATGAAAAAAGCATCCTGATTAATGGAGAATTACTGTATCTTGCTAAGCCCTGCCACCTCAGCGCCCAGGCTCTTTCATTTAAGCTATCTGATGGTTAAACAGAAAAGGGAGTAGAGGATTTAAAATATTTGCCTATCCTAAGATAAGGCTCTTTTGTGCCTGTGTCAACATTGTCGGTGTGACAAAGAGGAGACGCTGAGCCGGAACTACACACCTCCAGCTAACACCACAGTCAAGTATTATAATCAAGCACCCGCTTTTATAGGGAGAACATAGGAAACCCTTACATTTCCATTATGGCTTCACCAAAGCGTAAAATACATTGTAATGCTCACAGAAAGTTTTGAGTAGTGGGAAATAGTGTGATCTCAGGTCAGACTGACATAACCCACAGACATTCATATCAAACAGTAGGGCAGCTCCGTTCCTGGTGGTATAGAATCGCTTTATCACGTCTGTTGAACAGGAAGTCTCCAATATGCACCTCAATAGTACAGCCTGAAATGTCAGGCTTCATTCTTTCCTCTTTACCTCCCCCTCATACAAATGGTCAAATTATTCAGATTTATTAGATTTGACCACATTTACCATCATCCATCACAGCTCATTGGCCATCAATTCTCCTACCACACACATCAGTCTCTCACTATCTTTGCCTGCTTCTCTTTCTTTTATTTCCTCACTTCGTCATCACGCCTCACTGCCACACAGATATTGCTGTGCAATTATTGGGATCTGTGCGGTGTTGTTTTGTTTGGCCCTCTCTGGTTGGGCTGTGGGTGAGTAGAGAGATTAAGATGCAGTGCGACTGCTGTAGTAATCTTCGCAGCATGGCTGCGCTTGGCTGCTTCTGTACCAGGCAGAGCAGGAGGGCCTAATTGAAAAGGACAGCAGTGTTTGCAGTGTATTGAGAACACTTGCTCTCACGTGTTGTGTGGGGGATGATTTTCTGTTGAGTGTGTGTTAGGCCTGGGACGCACTAGATGATTTTCAAATCTTAACCGATTTTAAAACTGTGGGAGACCACAGACATAATGACAGATTAAACCAATTTTTTTGCATTATAATCCTCTGAATGCACACACTTGATCAGGGGTGCCCAATCCTGGTCCTGGAGATCTACCTACCTGCAGAGTTCAGATCCAATCCTGATCAAACACACCTGTCTTTAATTATCAAGTGCTACTGAAGATCTTAATTAGCTGGTTCAGTTGTGTTTGATCAGGGTTGGAGCTGAACTTTGCGGGACGGTAGATCTCCAGGAAGAGGATTCGCCACCCCTGCACAAGATGATTCGACCGGACGGCGAGACCACACACCTGTTGATTGCTGGAACGATTTCACAGTGAGACGAGATCTCACGGAGACTCGCGAGATCAAACGTGACTTGAGAAGAAAACAAATGAAGAACAACTGATGGCTTTTCTGCCACACGTTCTGCTTTACAGTGAAAAACAAAATAGAAAAAAATAATATGGTAAATTATAAAAATAATAATAATAATAATAATATGATAAATAATAAAAATAGTTTGTGACAAGCCTCGAATCAGGCCACGCCCCTTCTCACCAGAACATTTAACAGCAGCATTCTTGTATTCAGCATTCATGTATTCTTATTAAAGCTACTTAATTTATTCAATCAAGAGCATTGAGTGATTTTCTTTTTTTTTATTAACAGCATATATGGCTTTTAAAGGGAATGGGACATGAGACTCTGATTTGTTTATTGCACGTTATGGCCAAAACACACCCATTAGCGCACTTGCGCCATGCGCTTTAGACCATGCACTTAGTTAAAACAGAGCCCTATATATTACGCTGCTGTCACTTTAAAATATTTTGTTTAAATTATAGTGCCTTTAGTTATTATTTTGAAATAAATGTAAAAATCCTTACAAACACTAACTTGATGATATTTATTATTGGTTTTAAAAAAAATAGAACATTAATACCATTGTTAAACCTGCAGTCTGGAAGTTTTGCCTCTTTGTCACCATCTCTGTTCGAAACCTGCAATTGCAGTTAAATGCAAAATTGTTATCGTTACTTGCGTTGTGGAGATGAAACTAATGTTTGGTGTCAGTCACCACATCGGTGTGGATACTGTACTTCGGAAACACAGATTCTACGTCTTGGAAGTATGACCAAAATAAGAATTTTCACTGGAAAATGTCATCTGAACAAGTAAGTAATGCAGACATGCTGCCACTTTTGTTCTGACCAACTCAGGGAAAAAGCAATAGGCTTACAATAAATTGCGCTGCCAGTGGTGATTAAATCTAACGATCGCTTAGCTTGGATCATGCCAAACTGTGCAAATTATTATTACTGCTATACTTTGTTCTCAAATTGTTAATGTTAACAACATCAGCATTGCGTGACTACATATGTGTGTTTAGTGTGTATTAGCGTTACCTGTAGATTTTAATTTCTGTAGCCACTCCGCAGTCCAACGTCTTTTGCTTTTGACTACGGGTTAATCTACAGATGTCACTAATGACTGTTATTTGGATCTTTCTGGATTACAATCCGCCATCAAAATGATAATTTTAATTATTTCAGCTGTTGTGAGAAAAGGCTATAAATGATCTGCTACGAGCAGCATCCTCACATGATATAGCTACTAGCTGGGACTCCTTCCTTTCTGTTTACAGATGTGATGTAACGGCTGCATGCTCAAATTTCCCGCGCAAACCCACCAGTACCACTCTTATTATAAAACATTATTACAAGCTTACCGTTGTGAATCGCGCTAAGGTAAGGAGATAGTTTTGAACACTGGCTGGTTATGTACTTGCTCAAAAATTGATTTTGGATCATTTTTAACCAAAAAAAGTTACAGACTGCAGCTTTAATGTAAAAATACAAAATATATTTAGTATAGTATAGTATAGTATATCTGAAATATATGTTTTATGAAGCACTTTTTAGTTCATACTTCACCCTTTCATCATTCACCCTAATATAAGCATTCAAAACATTCTCAAAAATATTTTCTTTTGTGTTCTGCAGAACAAAACTGTCATTCAGGTTTGGAATAACATGAGGGTGAATAAATGATGACAGGATTTTTATTTATTTATTTATTTATTTATTTTTTTGAGTGAACTATCCCGTTAGATTATTTACAAGACATTACTTTTACAAGTTTACTCAGTTGACAGATTTGATAACTCATATAATTTTAGAACAAAGCCTTAGAAAACCATTGCAATCATTTCTCATGAGCATTTCATTCAGATGTTTTCTCATGAAAATGCATTGCTTTACATATAGGATTAATAAGATTTTTTTTTTTTTTTTGGTATTGTATTGTTGGTACTCTTATGTAACCAGAGTTGGCATTATTTGTTTCCAGGGACTTGATGCATGTAACTACATGCATCTATAGGGCAAAACAATGAGGATTAAATATTATAATAGAGAATAAATAGACCATAGAAGAATGAAACAGTATATTGATGTGGTTGCTAACTGATAGCAGTATTGCTGTCTATAATAACCAGCCTGCTGATGCAAAGTGCTGCCTAGCAAGATGATATGTTCCTGATTCTTCCTGCATGATATGTTCACTGTGTTTCTGATCTGGGTATTGAGTTTTAACAGATCTGCTGAAAAATAGCATTAGAAACCAAAATATTCACTTTTCACCTGCTCATTTTATTCCTTTCGACAGGTATTTTTAAGTGGCATGTAGTGGTTTTATGAAATAACACAGTCCCATCTCTTCATTTAGATTTTTTTTTAGTTCAATATAAATTCATGTTTATGTTTTACATGTGTTAAATAGTAACATACTTTATTAATACCAAGAATATTTAGTTATAGCCTATCTTTAATTCGCTACTACTATGTTGTTCAGATAAAAAAAAATATATTAATAGACACTTTCTTTTTTGCTCTATAGTCATCAAATCCTTAAATACTGCAGACGTATTGGTGGTCAAGTATTAAATTATTCCTTTAATTTCTATCCTAATTTATTCACTAAAAATTGGCTCATTCACAAATTTCATGTTTAAAGTATGTTCCAGTTAATTTATATTTGTACGTGACATAAAATTATGATGTTCGTGTTTGAACTTTGTAATTAGTCATCCAGTCAGGTGGATATTATCCTCGTTGACAACATAATTAGCCATGACATGAGATATTACCTCCACTTACATGACTTTTTGTCTGTATTTTGTGATCTCCATGAGAACCTGATGAGCTCAAGGGAGACAAAAGAGATGCTGCATGCCAACACTTCATCCTCTGATCTCGTTGTTGGACAGTGGTACTTCATATGAGTGGATTATACAACATTCAATCTAATATTTTTTGTAACATTTGTTTTGTTTTCCTTTTCTGCTGTTGGTTACTTTCTCTTTGTTTAAAAAAGGCACTGCTTCCTATTTCTCTTCTTGGAGAAAACACCCCTGGTATGTTTCACTCTCTCTCCCTCTGTCTCCTGTTTAGTTTCTCTGTCTTTGTCCCTTTCCCTCTGTCCATTCAGATAGACGTGCTTGCATCTAATTCGTTCAATCTATCAATCCTTTCCTTTCTGTCACCAGAATAGGGCAATTTACCGAGGGAGGGCATGCTGCAGGGCTAACGAGGCGTGCCTTTTGTTCTAAATCAGCTCCTTGTATATGCCTATCGGGCAGAAATACTGAGTAAGTGAGGAAGAGAAAAGAGAGCGAGAGAGTCGGGAAGGGCAAGAACTAGATGAAAATGATAGAGAGAGGGAGAATGAACAGGCAAAACGAGACGGAATGGGTTCAATCGGTCACTTTTAATTCATCATCTAATTTGCATGCGTTTTCCCATTTGAGGCCATGGCTAGCCACAGCAGACGGGTGAAGGCTCCAGCTTAGAGTGTGTTGAGCCCCAGGAGGTAGATATGGAGCGAAATAACTGCCTTGATCCAAGAGGTGGCACGTGCAGAGACCAGAGAGTGCACTTGTCTATCCCTGCTGATGGAAATGCTTTATTAAGCCACACCATGCCTTTCATTCACATGTGCTGAAAATAACTGGATGAGTCAGTTCACCAATAAACTAAAATAAAATAAAAAAGTAGGAAATTTAAACACACAAGAGTACCAAGTTTAAATATTTTAGATTTAGATCAGTGTTAATTTCGTTGACAAATAATTTTCGTCATAATTTTCATCAACAACATTTTTTCACGGACGAAAACGAGACGATGACTAAATAAAAATGCGTTTTGAATGACTAAAACTATGACTAAAATCTACTCTAATTTTCATCAACTAATAAAAACATGATGAAAATGATAGAGAGGGACGATTTGGGAAGATATCCAGTCAGGACTACTGTCCTGTGTAGAAGATGCGCACATTTGAAGTGTAATGTGCTGATCTAACCGCGGGAAACGTGGCGCTGTTGCGCGCTCTACGGGCTCGCCCAGCAGCACTTCAGACTGCTTCGCAATCAATGAATAGTGCACAAGCGATTGCTTATAAGCTAATGTTGATGAATTATGACAGTGTTTACCACACTATGTTTATATGGTAGTATGTTTTAGACGGTTGTAAGAATGCATATTTTATCTCCCTCATCTGAACTTAAATGAGCAGCCTGCTACTGCTACAGTGCAGACTGCAGACATTTCAGAATAAGAGTCATGGTGTATTTCGGAATGGTTTATAATTATTATTTTTTTCCTGGTCATTATTGTTATTTTGTTTACACAATAAACTGTATTTAATTTAATTTAATTTAATTTCTATTTAATTACTACTAAGTAAACTACTAAGGATGCACCGATACCATTTTTTAAGGACCGAGTACGAGTACCGGTACTTTTTTTCTGTTACTCGCCGATACCAATACCGATGCCGATACATTTATTAAGTGCTAAACAAATATTACAGAACAAATGTTTATAACATAACACTGTGAACCAATGTAAACACAACCTAGTGACCATATTGCTCATGGCGGAATATGGGACGACTGGGCAATATGACCATGAGATGAGAAATTTTATTTCACAATATATATATATACATTTAACATCTTTTGTTGTTTTATTAACATATTTAATTAGGCTACTCTCCCTTTAAGACCGAATCCATGTATGTAATTTAAAATATCCTGTTTTCACCTGTTTGCGTCCACTTAAGCCATAACTGACTGTATTTACATGAGATACCCCACACGATAGACATTTTGACAACTATTTGTGCATTGACATTCAGGCGCAAGGAGAACTGATCGCGCGCTGTCTGAGAGCTGGGGATCGCGCGCAAGAAAGAGAGAGCGAGCGCGCGCGGCCGAGAGAGAGCGCTTCTGGTCTGTCATTCAGCGCGATTTGTATGCAGTTCGCAATGTGTCGGTTGTCATTATTAATTTTGAAGTATTTCCACACCTCTGAGGCTGACATTGTTTCTGCTGCTGCCGCCGGTGTCTCTGTGCGCTGAAAATTCTGTCAGTCACGTCACGTGAGGTAGGCCTATCGGTTTTTGGTATCGGGAGTATTTTTACAAGTACGAGTACAAGTACATGAGCTTGTAATAATAATGATGATAATGAAATATTATTACAATTCAAAAGAACCATTTTCTATTTCAATATATTTTAAATGTAATTTATTCTTCTGAGCTAAGCAAAGCTAAATTTTCAGCATCATCACTGACTGGTGACTCAGTCCTCAGTGTCACATGATCCTTCAGAAATCATTCTAATTTGATGATTTGCTGCTTTTCAAGATTCTTTAATGAATAGAAAGTTTAAAGTTTTTATTGTCACTTTTTATCAATTTAATGCATCCTTTCTGAATAGCAGTATTAATATCTAAAAAAAAAAAAAAAAAAAAAAAATCTTACTGACCCCCAACTCTAAAGTTAGAGTAAATAAATATTCCGTAATGCATTTTGCATATATCTTGTTTGTTTTCTCTCATCATAATTTCTAATAATTTGCCTAAGGTGTCAACAAACATCTGTTGGTTGTATTGATAGTTGTGTTCATTCATTCTGGCTGACATTGTTGAATATGGAAACTGGATTTATTATCTGTGATTGAGATGTATTGCTGCATTGTTTTTTTCTGCTTGATATTTATGCATTCAACTCTCTCTCCTCCTCTTTCCTGCTAGAATTTTTGACTCCTGTCCTCTTAAGCTGCAGAGGTAATTTATAATAATTAAAAGTGACCTCTACATGCAGATCAGATGGTATTATTAATGCCATTTTCTGTTCCCAGAGCATGTACAGTATGGCAGGACTCATGACAGGAAAACAAATGAAGGCAGCCACCATTGATGAACTTTGTTAATTAATAGCCCTGTCAATGAACGAACAAAATGAAGGAGTAGGGAGAAAGATAGGGGGGAGGAAGTGGGAGGAGTGCAGGCACACAGACTCAGGCACAATGAGAAAGATGTCTTTATTGACACAGCTATGTTTATAGTTCAGAGCGAGGCTTGTAAATCAATTTGAACGCTCAGACTAACAACGTTTGATTAATTTAATTTGATTCCATTGTGCTGATCATAACTCATGATGCAACCAGATGGCGGAAGAGAGGTAGGGTGGGAAACAGTGCTAAAAAGGGAGGGGAGATTGACAATTACTTTTATTGGCTGTCTACATTGATCTTTTCCTTTCCCAATAAACCTAAAATGATCAGCAACAGCTGTAAAAATATAAATATTTCTGTCAAAAGGCCCTGATTTACTAAGATCCCAAATAAAGGTATCAAATTTGCTTGCAAATCACATGTTAGCTGTTTACAGGACAATTCAACATTATGCAAATAACTGTATGTGCAAAAAGGTTGGACACACCCAATTTCAAAGTGGCTTTTGCTTGTGCAGTCTAATAAAAAGTCCAGCCTGCTGATGCAAAGTGATGAAATGTTCCTGATTCTCTGTGTATGATACGTTCACTGTGTTTCTGCTCTCATGGAATATTTAGTTTAAACAGATCTGCTGAAGAATAGCATTAGCAACCAAAATACTCAAAGCCTGTAAAAATAGGCCTCAATGTACTGTTAATAAAGAAATTATATTGATTTAATATATATTGATTATATTGACTTTTTTTCTTTTTGTTAATCAAGGTTGTACACGCATGTTTTTGTGATTTATGAGTATAATGACATGGGTATTACACTGGTATTATGACGTAAACGTGTTTTGTGAGGACATTTCATGAGTCCTCATATTTAAAATAGCTTTAAAAATATACTAAACAATGTTTTATTAAAAATGTAAAAATGCAGAATGTTTTCTGTGATGGGTAGGTTTAGGGGTAGGGGTAGTGTAGGCGGATAGAATATACAGTTTGTACGGTATAAAAACCATTACGCCTATGGGATGTCCTCACTAAGACAGCAAAACAAACCTGTGTGTGTGTGTGTGTGTGTGTGTGTGTGTGTTTATATGCATGTGCAGACCCTTTCTGCCTGACTGTGGAGTTTAAGCTGTGGTAGTCGTCTCTGGGGGCCTGCACAACAAATTCTTCTCCTGTCTGGATCACTATGCAGCCCAGGTATTTACATAATGTTAGAACAGATTCAGCTCAGTCAGACCACCACCAATAAATCACACTTGAAGTAATTCTGTCATCATTTACTCACCCTCATGTCATTATAAACCCAAATGTCTGTTTGTTTGTTTGTTTATTTATTTATTTTTTGCATCTTGGAGCTTGACAGACTTATCCCACTTTGTGGAAAAGCATTCTTCAAAATTCCTTCTTTTTGGTTCCACAGAAGAAAGTAAGTCATGTGGCTTTGGAACGACATGATTTTGAGTAAATGATGACAGACCATCCTTGGTCCATAGGTCACAGCTCATTTCCAGGCAAGGGGCTGAACCCCCACTATGACTGAAAGCCTATAATCGTCCCCTGTCCCAAACTCTACTGTAAATGAATGAAGAAGTGTTCCCACAGTGTATTATGATGACAATGGCTTTGGCAGGGAGAGATGAGACACTGGATCAGGCTTTGGATGGCAACTTTGGCAGTTCAGCATAGTCAAGCAAATGTGGATCAGGGGATGCAGCTGAGCCAAGAACCAGGTAACAATATGCTAGCACACTGTACATCACAGCATAAGAGCTGAGACACAGATCATAGAACTGGATGTGACCAGACGGCAGAGCAGATTAAGGCACTATTACTACGACGGAAAGCGACACTGTTTCACTCCATATAAAATTCTGCTGATAGAGCTGTTAATTTTTAAAATCCCCAATAAAACACAACTGATGTGCACCTAAAACAGATGACCAAAGGTGCAGAACAAAAGCAGACCTTGATCTGAGATCTTTACGCCTTGGAGGAAACAAGAAGCATGCTTAAGCTTTGACAAAACTTGCTTGCTGGATGAAATAATACCTCTGAGACATACGTGGGATGCTCTTTTCTCTCTTCTTCTTCTCCTCCTCCTTCATTTGAGTAAAGAGGACATTTACAGTCTCTCCAAGGGCCAGTATGCAAATTCACAGACCTAATTCAGACATTCTGTTAACAGTGTGGCCAGTACACAGTCAATGGGACAACTGACAAAAGAACAGAACTAATATAATAATACACTAATACTTCTCATAAATCTCTCTCTGTTCCTGTGGGAATTACCAAACAAATTATGTTAGAAGTGGCAAGAAATGTAGCCTGACAAGAAAAATATTGCGGGAAAAAAAGAAAACTTTGGAGGTTATGTAAGGCAGGATATCTAAGGACAAAGAGAGAGTCAAATCAATATAGCTATTGACCACATCTCATTTGTAGATCTTTATGGCTTATGTAATTGCTGCAAATGGATAGAGTTGCCACACTAACAGGTTATTTAAAAAGCAAATGTTCCATTCATCACCCTTTGATTCGCTTGTCCAGTGCTCTCATTTACTTGAGCTGTCAGTATTCCCAGGTCTGTGTAAACTCCCAGTCCACTCAGCACTATATAAATTGGTCCAATTGAACAATAATCACTTCAAAAAGTTGCTCAAATGGCATGAACGGTAAATTATTTAGTCTCCTTGCAGTGGAGGAAGTCTAATTTACAGTCTGGCACCAGCTGTAGTGTGTGACAGTCAGCTCACAGCATAAGCACACACGCATTTCACCCATTTTACAACAATACCCATTCATTTAACCCTCATCTGGCTTTCTGAGGATTGGGTGAGTGGAGGATTTTTATGGTCGGTGGATGAGGGATCTAGTGAGAATAGTGACATGGCTGCTGACCATGAAAAATGAATGTGATGCTTGATGGTGTAAACATCTTATGTAGCACTTTCGAGGAATTGTGTGATTAATCATCAGGGTTTGCCTCAGTAAAGAGTAGGGGAGTTCCTAAAGAGAAAAAGTGCTTTACCTCATTGTCTTTCTGTGTGAGTGTGAGAGGCAGAGCAAGAGATGGAGGCTGCACAATAAATGAAATTTCTTCTGGGTTTTATTGTATGTTTATTTCTTGACATTATTGGTTTTGACAAAATAAGTCAGTCAATGAGGCATGTGGGATTTCAATTCAACCCATTTAGAAGATCTTCAACTAAGATATTTTTCAAAACATAAAATTTAGTCTTATTTGTCTTATTAGTGTTGTCTTGTCGGCCCCTTTTAGTCCTCAGATTCAGACCCCATCTCTGTAACTCTCTTTCACTTTACTTCCTATTTATCTGTCTTTCTCATTATTTCTTATACTCACACAAACACACCTAGCTCCTCCTATAGATACACTTGAGTCTAGATTGTTGCATCGCAATTGCTACTCATAAAAAATCCAATCTTCTCCTGGAAAGAAAAAGAGCAAGCGAGAGAGAGGGTGAGAGACTGATGGTGGGGCTGATTGATGGGGCTCTCTGCTCTAATTAACATTAGCAAACCTGAGCTAGAATATTGTAAGGCATGTCAGCATAAGGAAGTGGCCCCACACTGCCCGTTACATCTTTAATGTAAATAATAAAAATGTTAAAAGGCTATTATAGACACGTTTTCAAAAAACAAAGCTGCCGTTCAGTGTTTTCATTACCGCAGTGAAGTGTGTGTAATGAGCTGTTTTTTTTTTTTTTTTTTTAATGGTCTTTAAACAACTGGAACTTGGAGGCTGTCTTGACAGGGTTACCTGTAAATTCAAAGAGGCTTGATTACAATGTTGTGGTGATGAAAGGAAGACATGATAGAATGGCAGAATAACAAAAACAGGAGTAAAAAGAGAAGGTCCAGTTGATGGATTGTAAGAGTTCAGGTTATAGTGCACTAATTCGGTTCATCAATGAAGTTGCACCACATTTCAATTTCTACTAAGCTTCATCAAAATACTTCTTCACTTGGCCCTGAAAATCTTTAAAGAAGTCTTAGTTGGTGAATGAAGAGCTGCAGCATCAAAACGTTTCATACAACCAATAATTTAGCTGCATTGTGTAACAAATGGGTCTCACTTGCAGAGGATATTTCAGTTTTTCTTTTTTAATAAATCTGCAAAAATGTCAACAATTCCGTGTTTTTCTGTCAATATGGGGTGCTGTGTGTACATTAATGAGGAAAAAAAATGAACTTAAATGATTTTAGCAAATGGCTGCAATATAACAAAGAGTGAAAAATTTAAGGGGGTCTGAATACTTTCCGTACCCACTGTATATATATATATATATATATATATATATATATATATATATATATCTTTACTGACACTTTTGATCAATTTCAATCATCCTTGCTTTGTAAAAGTATCAATTTCTTCCACACAAATTTGAATGGTAGAGTATACTTTTTATAGTTATACTCTTCTCTTTACCATTTGTTTCTTATATTAACCTCTGTTGTTTGACAGTGAAGGATTTGGTTATTTGATATTTGGTCTTAAAACCACCTGTGTGCATATATCTTATCTGATGGTGTCTAGCTAAGAGTCTAGCTTATGAGTCTAGCTTATGCCACGAGGGCATAACAAATCTTTGAATGATATTGAGTTTTGTATGTGACTGCCACATGATTATTTATCCTAGTGTGGTAAAGTATATCTGGAGAAGAAAAAAAAAAAAAAAAAAACTTGATTCTTGACCAGAATATGGACATATAGTGACATATTTCATTGTAGCTTATAAACAACTTTATTTACAGATGGACTAATAGAAAAACATCTTTACTTTTGGAAGCCAGCCAGATTAGACCTTACTAGATCGGGAAAGTGTTTTCCAGCTCTCATAATAAAGAAAGCTTTGCATCATCACACTCTGTTATGAAACTTAGCATAATTAAAGAGAAATAAAAGTATTATCCACAACACAATGTGCATCTTTTATTTAGGGAGTATAAGAACATATTCAAACATATACCAACCCTGTTAGTCATTATTACTTTCCAGTGAAAATACAGTGTGGCTCTGATCTGACAGTTGGTGTGAGATAATAAGTATGAGAACCACGTCTGAGGCAGAGCTTTTTAAGGCCTCAAGCACAGGAAAGAAATAAAAATAACACACCCAGATGAAACTGGACTGGAGATAAGGAATATGACCCAGCATGTTTATTGACTTTACTGCAATCGAGTTCTGAAGAGTGGCACGCAACGCAAGTCTCACTCACAGACCGCTATACAGTATGTGCGTGTGTGTGTCCAGACAGAGGGAGAAAGATCAAACCAACATCCTTAGAACAACAAATACAGTGTATAAAAGAACACAATGTAGACTGCTGCCTCATAGTAAAGAGAGTCTTCAGACACATTAAATGGTTCTCTGATATACTTGTTTCCAATTGGTCAGTTACTTCATTCTGTGGTCAGATATAATGACCACTAAATTGTAAAACTGACCATTGTGCCCAACAAAAATTTTCTAAATAGCCGTGTTAGTTTCATGTCTCTCATGTCATTGTGATCTGTTTCTTTACATGTAAAATAATTTAAACTGAAAGCAATTTTTTTTTATATCCATTTATTTATTTATTTGGTAAGTAGCTATGTAAAAAGTTGGGCAGTTAGCTGATCTTTTTATCCCTTGCAAATGTGATGCTGTTATATAATACTATGGACATTACGTAATGAATACATTGACTGATGTGCAATATGCTGTAAAGTGTAAATGTTTTAATCTGCTGCTGCACACAGTTTATCTCAGTCATACGGAGGAACATTTTGATGAATTTGATGAGCTCAAACATTCTGTATACCAGTGCTGATTCTGATAATTCACTAAAATATAACAACTCCAGACTTGTGAATAACAACCCTATGTAACCCTTTCAGCCTAACCAATCTGAAATGAGCTACATACAGTACACCGTCATGAGGTTACAGTTAAAGTGGGAAGATTTTGTGTAAATCCTTACTTTTCTGGTTTATTTAAAACTTTATTTCTAAGCTTTACTAAAGTTTGTGTACAGCGTGCAAGGTTTATGCGAATGCTCCAAGTCTTATTCTCTGTTTTTAGTATATCTCTGTGGCAGAATTACAGCACCACATACTGATCTGGCATGTATACTACATGCCAAATCAGATATTTGAGTCAGTTTCAGTGGTTTCGTGTGTACGCAGATATTTCTTGAGACGAGGAAAAAAAAAAAAAAAAGATTGGATAGGGAAAGCTCTGGCTTTGTGTGGATGTGGCCATAGTCTATTTTAGTTTGTTTTTAATAAAATAAGACCCCAATCTATTGATCAAACCTATCTCAGAGCAGAAGAACTCAAATACTAAACAAAAGTGCAAAAAAAAAAAAAGTGATCACGTGACCCACAGGGGTTCATTTTGTGTCCTGTTTCAGCACGTCACATGGCTCCATATTTTCTCCAATGAAAAGTGCATTTTTCACTTATTTCTGTCCAGCTAATCACTCACAAAAAAATATGAGTCACCTTCACTGGCAAGTAAAGAAGTATTTTCAAGAACTTTACATTATATATCATCAAATGTTTTAGAGGACATAACAAAAAACTGTGTGTTGCCTCAAGGCAACATTGTACCATAATAGAATCGCATAAGGCCATACAGGCATAATAGGTTTGAGTACAAATGTATTATATTTGTAAGGAAAAGAGTTAGAATTATCTAAATATATTTTCATTTTTGCATGATTTTGTAATGCTTTTATAAGAATAATTCACATACTATATCTGCATATATTATGATCTGCACATTTCCTATAGCACTTCAAAAAGGTATAAAACACAACACTGGCAGTTGATAAGGGCTCATACTGTGATGAGGAAGATAAGGTCATAGTGACAATCCGTCAGGGAGAGAATGAGGGTGAGAGAGAAGATGGAGATGAGGATGAAGATGGATATGATAACTTGATATAATAAAATAATAGTATGATGGTTTGGTAATACTTGTGTTCCACAATGGTACAATGTTGACTAAGAGCAACAGCTGGATATAAAATGTTACTTTTTATTAAATCTAAAATTTTTAATGCATTAAAAACTGGATAAATTTGTCTTGTTACAGAAATTGATGTTTTCAATAAATATATTTCTTTTTTCTACATGAAAATGACAAATGCTTCAATTTGTCCATTGTGGTACAATGTTGCCTCGAGGCAACAAACCTTTAAAAAATAAATTAATTAAAAATGAATAAAAATGTTTATTGATATTGTTAAAGTGTCCAATTTAAAGCAGGAAAAACACCACAAATATTTTTTTTTTCCTCATTGATATCATATTGCGTACCATAGTGAGAATTTAACCCTAAACTAAAGTGTTACCATAACATCTACTTAAACTTTCAACTGTAAAAAACTATGTTGAAATAGTATAGCTGATCAGACTGGGAATTTTTAAATTATTTATTTACTTTTCTGAATTAAAATGCTTTAAATGAAATAAGTGATTAATTTAAATGATAACTATGTAAGCGTCCACACCAATGCACTACAAAGTTCTGTTTATTATAAGCGTGTTCTACAGTTACTGTATGTCGTCTGCCGCTTTAAATGCTCAAATTCTTTAAAGCAGGATGGATTTTCAAGGATTGGCCATCAATTTTTCTTATTGTTCATTAGCTGGAGAGAGAAAAAAAATTGTTTTGAAAGTGAATGCAATGATATTGTTCCTCTGTGCTGGTGTGGGCTAGCTATTACTTTAAATTTAGAAGTAATTTATCAAGTTTAGCAGTGGAACATATTTTTTTATTTTTTTCTAAACCACTAATGCTTGTATTATTATTATTATTATTATTATTATTATTACTACTACTACTGCTGCTGTTCTTTATATATTTGTTGTTTTGTTTTGCTGTTTTTCTTTGTTGCGGCAGCTGCTACTTGTCCTCTAATTCTAGACCATGGAGATATTTTTTAAGTGTGTGGAAATAAGCCTACATTGATTTGCATTTGAATTGAACACCAGCATTAATGAAGAAAGCTGAGGACTTCTCACTGAAGGCAGAGCAAGTGTGCTGATCTGATCAGCTCAGAGTGCTTGGACTAGGTGAGAGAATCTATCAGTCTCAAATCTCCACATGTCAGAGGCATCGGCCAGCAGCTGATGTTGCCTGAGGTGCTTCACGCATCTGATGGAAATGAAAATGGATGTTTCCCATGATGGTAGAGCTCCATACAGGGATTACTTAGCCATTTTCAACCTGTGGCAGAGTCTTTTAAAGCATAAGCTCACACTGTCTTTTCTGTCAGAAGATGCATCTGTCTTTCTCTCCAACTTTGACTCTCTCACTTTCTCAATTCTTCCTTTCTGTGCTGTCAGTCATCTGATTTTTTCTTTTATAGAAATCGCTTTTTAACAAATGGCTGGTATGTACTGTGTTTTTGCTCACACCCAAATAGAGGCAAATTTGACAAACTATAATACATTATCTGTGGGGTATTTTGAACTGAAACTTCACAGACACATTCTTGGGACACCAAAGACTTATATTACATCTTGTGAAAAGGGGCATAATAGGTCCCACTTTAAGGTGCCCATTAAAAATAAATAAATAAATGGATTCTTTGACAAGTATTGGCAAGGTCTCTGTTAGAAGTCCAGAAAGTTTATTTTTCATTTATTATCATTATAGCTTCAATCAAAGTCCATATTAACTTGGAGCAAGGGAAATGAAAGCTGTCACATGAATCATATAGTATTGATTTCAATGCCAGTTTTTCAGAAAACTGAACAGGATGTCACAGTATTTTGATGTATATTTTTAAATCAATAACACAAAGTTTGGTATTTTATCTTTTTCTGATATAATAATGGAGAAAACTAATTTAATTGTAGAGACATAAATGAACACAAGCTGGTTTTAACTTGTGTGGGATGTTTAAATCAATGTAAATGTATGATTGTGTTCATTGCAAATGACTACACATGCATTATTCAACAAGCATTCTTCCTCAAGCACTCCTTAACTTTGCTGTCCAATGAAAACAATGTCCTACTTTTCACTCTAGGCGTAAAGACATGGGGGACTGATTGTTGCCTGGGTCTGCTTTCCTGATGTTTGAGGAATTGCCAGGAATCAAGTCCCATGGGGTGGATGGAGATGGAACAGACTCTCCTGCTGAATAGATGGTCTTCGGAGCAACACAATATGCCTTGGGCCCTACCGAATAAGACACAAATGCTTTGCTAAACAGATGCTCAGAGTAGGAAGTTAATCTGTTTGTGAGTGCAATGCACTGTGAATGAATTGCACATACTGACACTGTTATATATTTGCACCGGCTGTTTTCATTGTTTTAGTGATAGATTCACTAATAATTATGCAATTCGGGAAACCCTGAAAAAAATTGTGCAGAATGAAATTTACATCTAACTTGCAGGTTGGTTGTGAATGCTAGATACAGCAGAAGCCATGATCTGCGATACTTTGCAGGAACTGTACAGTATTGCTACACATTGCAAACCACTTCTAATAAGACAAATGGCTTTAGGTTTTTTTTCCCCACTATCCCCTGCCAAATGTCTGTTACGATATATGGAAGTATGTAACTTTGGTGAGCGTGTACAAATTTCTGTGAAAATGGCCGATTGCTTTACATCACACCAACATAGCTTTAGTAAAGGAGCATTTTACCATCATTATACCAGAGTCTAAGAGACCAAAGGGAACATTGACAGAGGCATCTAAAAAAGAGAAAGTGACTGTGAGGTTGCAAACTGTTTATATTGTCTTTAATGCCAGGTACACACTGCATGATTTTAGCCAATCGTGTAGAGTTATCAAAGACATGATCTGACAGAACAGCCAATGCGTCGCCGATGACCATGAGCCATTTAGCTTGCTAAATATCTCGATCTGTCTGCAACTCAGAGTCATGCAGGGTGAAATGTGTTTGGACACTTCTAGCATGTGTTTGGTTGTGAAACATGGTTTGTAGACCAGACAGAGTTGTCGGCGATTCTTCCTATTGAAATGTTGTGTAATATTGCTTACCTTATCAGTCAACATTATTCATTATTCTTCTTGGCTTTTGAAGTCGTTTAGCTTGTCAATAAATGCATGTGTACATTTATCCACTGTAATTACCACAGTGGTATATTTATGACAGTGAATTCCACTCACTTAACTGTAGGGGGCTCCGAATTGTAAAAACACACACAACTACACACAATTGCTTTAAAATCACAGATTTTTACACTATGAAAAGTAGTGTCACAGTTTTATGAATTTTCCTTATGTGCACAGCCTTACTCAGAGCTCATATTAATGCACACCATAAACCAAAACAAGTTTACACCACTGAAAGAATTATGCATTGTTTATACTGTATGCATTTTGCAGATGCTTTTATCCAAAGCATCTTACATTTCGTTCGAGATGTGGTTACCAAATCTTGCATTCCCTGGGAATCATACACTGTAAAAAAAAAAAAAAAAAAAAAAAAAATTCCTAATTTTACAGAAAATAACTGTGATTTTATTATGGTCGTTTTCTTTTATTTTAAATTATACTCAAAACTCTGTAAAATTACAAACAATATATGTAAATTAACAACTTGGCTGTTATTTTAAGTATTATGACATTAATGGAAAATTAGAGTAAT